>NC_086352.1:29203321-29509924 GCF_036324505.1 Eleginops maclovinus | reverse complement strand
CCGCTATATTTAGTATGTTTTCAATTAATTGTTAGAGTACTCAATCAAGTGAATTCACACGGAGGTTGCAGCAGGAGGCCCGTTTACATTTCCTTATAAGACCGCTACCAGTTGCAAAATGCTGAGTCACGTAGAATACCTAAAATGTTTATAATAAAGTATTAATTGCTTTATTGATATTTAAAGACAAAGGCAAAATAAATATTAACAGCACAGAACAACGCATGGAAACCAAAACAGTGAATACAGAAAATCCAAATGTTGTTAAGGGACGCAAAATATAAATCTCTTATTGATTTAAAATAAATAGATTAGCACAATAACTATCATTATTAGTATTAATCTTATGTTTTTACTCTATAACCATGGGGTATTATTATTTCAATTATTTTTGATCATTATTAACCATACTAATAATATTTATGGTGTTGTTAAAACAAGTTATTACATCGTTTTTATTTCTTTCTTTTTATTTCAGACTTTTTTGATTCATTGTGGAAAAGTTTTGAATCTCTCTAAACATGGTCATTTTTATTATTATTATTATTATTATTATAGTTTAATATGACTGAGTAATTAAGTGGAATGCCAGCATGTTTTGTAATACCGTGTAATGACTAGCCTCGATGGATGAGCAGGGTTTAGAAATGAGTTGAAGAAACTGCCAGGTTGGTAATTGTCTGGTTGACTTTTACTGATGACAAACATTCAGCATCCATTAGCAACCCTGTGTTCTGTCCTACCAGCAGGACAATGATCCCAAACAACTTCAGACACACGTTCTGGTAGTTGCCCTTTGTCAAATGTAGGAATCAGTCAGTATAGAATAAGGAGTGGATATGCCAGAATGTAGATTTTATTCTTGCAATACAGGGTTCAAGTCTCTAGTTAGTTTTTTTCACAAAAGGGAATTAGTCCTCATTCCTAGTAGAAAGACTTCATATGAAAATGCATTTTACCTGACACCATGTGGATGAAATGGGGCATTGCAATCCAGTCCAGTTGGCTCCTTTGAACCACTACACAGGATGAATGCATAAACAAATGTGTGTTTATCTGCATTTCCAGGGCAACCAGAGGCTGAGCAGCAGTCTGTCGACCCCGGTGGTCTCCATCTCCACTCCCAGTCTGTCCCACCAGAGTCTGGTCTACTCCGGCATCAGCTCTGCATACAACAATGGTACCTGATGATGATGATGATTGCATAGACATAGCAATACCACACAAATACAATGTCCCTGACCACTCAAGGACATTAATATTTAGCTGTTTTCCACTTATTTATCCTTTGCTTCTTCTTATGCAATGGATAGGATGGAAAAAACCTCACTTAGCACTTAGAAAGGTCTGGGTTATTTGAAGCTGCTGCCATCACTATTAACAGGGTTTGGTTTATTGAAAGCTCTTTTTCTTTAGGGATCATAAATACACTTCAGCTAAAGGAGATGTCATTATTATTTATGTGCTGTTCATTAGATGGTTCAGGGATTTTTAACATCAAAGGAATAATTCACCCCCAAAATTATATAAATTAAATGCATACATTATAATGTGATATCGGACTCCATTTGTGTTACGTCCACAATAGGGTCTAGGGAAAACGGAAGACAGTAACAAACAACAACCAATAAACTTTAGAAATTCAGGGTGAAAGTGAACAGTGTATTTATTCTGACCACAGGTTTTTTTAGTGAGGGTGAGGAGATTTTGCCAAATAAATGATGTAAATATAACAAAACAAGGCCTGTCTCTAAAACTCCTCTTTGAAACAAATTTGAACAAAAAGCCCTCACTTTCTGCTCTGCTAACAAGGAGAATAAACCATTACAAGGGTGTTACATAGTGCATCTAGCAATTTTGACCTAAGTGCTGAGATGCAGAGGGTACCCCAAACTTACCTAAATCCTCCACCTCCCACCAGATCTCCGAGTAATTAACAGATCTATCAACGATCACTAAGAGGCTCTGGAGTCAGCAGCAGGTCTGAGTCTCTGTGTGACCTTGAAAGCTCTTTTGGACATGTCAGAGCAATATTAACTTTATAGGCCTTTTGAGAAAACACTAAGTAATTCATATATGTAAAATAAGTTTACAGACACTTGAAATTGTCTTGAAATGGTCTATTATTGAGAATTCAAGAGCTCATTGTGGGACTATGAGCAAAGTAGCTTCTAAGACTGATACTAAAGAGATTGACTGGATGTATCGTTGTGTGTGTTATCTCTAGTAGCTTACATGAGGTCTCTCTCTCTGTCAGATTACTCCCTGAACAGTCCCGAGCTGTCGGGCTACTCCCCCCCTACAAGCCTCTCTTTGAGCTCCATGGCGGCATGGCACCAGCTGAGCTCACTGGGGTAAGAAACCTCTCTCTATCAGCATCAGTTGGGATAGTTTGGACATGAACAGTGCACTGACAGGCAGAGAGACATTTACAGTAGGGATGCACCGGATCCAGGATCCGGGGTCCGGTTTTGCCGGATAGTGGCGTTTTTGACGAGGTCCGGTTACTGCCGGACCCGGTGCCCCAACCGGACCGGATCCTACAGCACGTACGCACAACGTGATTACGTCGTTAAATGTTTAAAGAAGATAACCTCCATTGTGCTAGCAGTCGTCGGCGGAAATGGATGCATTGAGCCGAAAAAGTGCTGTATGGCAGTACTTTGAACTGAAAGAGGGAGATTCAAGTCGCGCGATATGCAAGCTTTGCAGTACAAATTTGGCTCGTGGAGGTAAAGACACTAGACACTACTCAACATCTCCGCTGTTTAAACATCTCCGTGCAAAGCATCCAACGGAGTATGAGTTGTGCAAGGCCGAGTCTAACGTCAGTGAGGCTACAGGTACCACAGCAGCACAGTCACAGAGTGGTACTCAGACCACTATTGAACAGAAGTTGAACAATAAGCCTGTACACAAATGACGTTAAGCTGCACATTTCAGCGGTGTGTTCCAAGTAACTATTGAAATAAAATAGATAATGTTAGAAGTTATTGCGTATGTTTCATCTGTTAAGGAAAGGAAATGAAGTAATGAACTGTAAAGTGGTTTTCACTGCATTATAATGTACTAGCTGATGATCCGAGTAGGATCCGGTTCCGGTTCCGGTTCCGGCAGTACCTTAAGCAGTGGATCCGGTATCCGGCAGGATCTTAAAAATCAGGATCCGGTGCATCCCTAATTTACAGGAGATGACAGAGATGTGAAGAGGCTCAGTAATGAACGGAGAGGACCACTGAATTAACAACTCGTTGTAATGAAGCTAATAATATTCACTATGAAGACGTATGGTCACACCAGAGGAAATAAGACAGGAGTCGGAACAATCCTGAAGGTATTGAACAGAACAAAGATGTGTTTGAATTCTTATGAGTTCAACTTTCAAAATGTTGCCACTTTAGATGTCTGGATTCAAATGTTTTCTCAATATAAAAGTATGTTTTATATAATAAACTTATTTATAACCAGGGTTAAATGCTCTACATGCTGATCAATTAGTTTCCTGTGATTGTATTATTATTATTATTATTATGCATAAAATATTAGATGTTTGCTTAAGCATAACATTTTTTAAAGCGTTTTATTTATTATTTTTTGTGAAAGATGAAGAGAAAGGACGTAATTGTAACAAGTGTCTATATACTTAACATATGATAATATATTTTTTGTCATAAAACATTATACTTTATAAACTCGGCTAGTTTCAACTCAATACATAAATAAATATATTTATACATTTACAATCAGATAATCTGAATAATTCTTCTGTTTTCCTCAATCACCTTCACATTTAAATGTTAATTAGGAATCAGTTTTATATTCCAGATTTTGTATCGGTGCGCTAAGAAAAATATATGCGGCGGGTGGGGATTTTTATTCTTATTTATTTATGTTTTATATATAAATAGTAACACCTTACCTCTTTTGTTGTTGTGAAATGGAAAGATGTGTACATTTAAAGGGAGGTTTGGGATTTTTGAAGTGTGTTTGGGGTGATTATTACAGTTGATTGTGGTCAACGTTGTTTGTTTGTCCTTGTTTGTTTGTACTCTCCTCAACAGCTAAACCATGCTGTTGACGGGGGCTGCAACCAATTGTATTGTTTGTTCTTTAAAATCAAATACCAGTTCAGATGTAGGCTATATTGCCAACATTTTACCTCACTGCCATGGGACCGTTCCTGTCCACAGGCCTTTAGTCAGTTTCTCCACTGGGTGTCGCCATCACTCCACAGTCCCAGCCTTCCAACATCCTCTTCCTCTCTCCCTCCATACGCAGGTCTGGGAGCTCCAGTCTCTCCATCAACACCAACCACGACATCAACATCAAAGCTGAACCAAACTCCCCGCCCCGCGATCACCTCAGCCAATCAGGGTACATGACCCAGGCTCACGGCCCTGCTCATCCTCACACCTCCACCAGAGCAGAGATGGGGAGGTCTCCCGCGGACAGCGTCAGCTCTTCCTGCAGCTCCCACGAGGGCGGAGGCAGCAGCGACCGGGAGGAGCAGCAGAGGCGGGACTTCCTCCCTGTGAGTCGCTCAGAGGGCATGGAGAGTCCAGCGATGGTCAAACGAATGCGAATGGACAGCTGGGTGACATAAAGCCTGCAGTCACATGATGTCACAACAGCAGGGCGAACACAGGAAGGACACTGTTATGCAAATGTATTTCATTGATGTGTTCTGTTATTTTATGAAGTTTTATTTTTTTGTTTTATTTTGTGGTCAGATTTCAGAAGTCAGTCTGCATGTTTTGGATCCATCAGAATTCTTTCATCATAGAATCTTAAAAGGAAAACCTCACCAATAAAATGGTAATTTGGACTTCAAGTAATCACTCCGTGTTACTTTGGATTCTTGAAGAACATGATATTTCTTATCAGTGGTATGCAAACGTGAGATTATTGTTGGTTTTGGTGGTAAAGCAGTGAAATGCATCCGGATGTCTCCCACTGGGTGTCACCAGATTCATTTCTGACCTTCTCAGGGTTTGAAACAATGAACGAGTCCAACATGAAAGCAATACTCCGCCAACATCTCCTATTTTTTACAAAAAGTACTTATTTATATCAGCCAAAGCAGTATGCTGTTTTATGTTGTTTGTGTGAGTTTTTATATTGTGCACAGGATAAGATAATACTTCATTCAGATTTCAATCTGAAAGCCATGGACACTTGTTCTGTATGTACTTCCAAAAATGATGTTTTTGATTTGTATATACTATCTTTAATATATATCACTTTTGGTGTAACTCTACTGTTCATCCGTCTATTTTTTCTGCCTAGGTATTACACCTCCACCTCGATTGGACCCTACACCTCCATCAGATTTGACAGAAGTATATTTTTGTAGATGATTTCCACATTCTGTCGTAAAGTATATTTTGGTCCACACATGAATGATTTTCTATTTAGTTTTTCACTTTTTATAAAAAGAAATGTTTTTAAACTATTGATAATTGAGAAAAAAAGAAAAGAAAACTACCACACACATACATCATAATAACATACTCTTTCACACAAGAGTCATGTTCTTTTACATAGTGACATCAGTATATAACACTCATGCTTCTATTGGCTAGATCTCCAACATTTTGTACGTGAAAGGCTAAGGGGCGGTACATCTCTAAGCGGTTGAACAATCACAACAGAGCCGGCCAGCTAACCAATCAGAGCAGACTGGGCTCCGGTTTCAGACAGAGGGTGAAAAGAGGTGCTGCAGCACAGGCAGTATGAGACAAATAAAGAGCTTTTTGAACATTAAAGCATGGAGACATGTCCCAGTAGAGGCACGAAATGCAAATATGAACCTGAACGTTTGCTTTATAGGGCCCCTTTAAACAAGGTTCTCTAAAAATATACAGATTTTTTCAATCAAAAACGGAAACAAATTAAGTGTTAATTAAGACACAATCTATCAAATCCAAAGAGGCCAACAGAAAATAACTTAAAGTTCTGATTATGTCCAATGCAGAGGCTTATAACAGACAAGAAGAAAATCTAGTTTATTATTCAAAAGAGGAATCAAATGTTGACCACTGACGAACAGAAATATAAAAATGTGTTAGTAGGTAATCTGGGTTCGTACATGGAGTAACTTCCTTCAGTGTGTATTTAAAAGCACAATGAAGGAACAAATCCTATGCAATTTGAGCAGAGTTCAGTCCATACAGTGATGAACATAGTTGAATTGTATGACTTATAGGTTGGATAAATTACATTTCCTGAGGTTCTGGGTGATGGGAATTGTATGTGTGATTGAAAAGTTGATGATTGATGCAAGAAACTGAAACGTGCGGGTAAGTAGGATGCAGCACTTGAGGTGAAGGGTGCAAGAGCTGCAAGAAACCACAGAATGAAGGTGGATGGGAAGCATATCAGTCACAAGCAAAGGTAAACGAAAAATGAAAGTATGGTCACAAAAAAATCCCAACTGTGAAAGAGGGTGCTTGGTTGATTGTAATACAACAATAAGACCAAAAAAAGGGGGAAAACATTTTTTAAAAGAGTCAATTTTGCGGTTGAGAATATAGGAAGAACTATTGATAGCATCAGTATGAACTAGATTGGATTGTTAAAAGTACAATAGCCTGCCTCGTACAGAGAGGAACTCTGTAGTTCACTGAGGATGTACTTTGTAAGTCATAATGTCTGTGGAACAGGATTATTTGAACAGAAAACCATGATGGCCAAGGCCTAGCAGTACACTGATGTGGAGAATTGAAGGGTGGAGGGATTAAACAAGCCAAGGTTAATGGGAATCATGAGGCCAAACAGCTGTTTGAGAAAAGGATTAGGTTTACGTGAGCCACAAAAGACTACTCTGGAATAAATCTGAAACAATGTTCGGAATTATAAAGTGGATTTACTGTATGATTCAGCTTTCCATGGACATATCTGAGGGTTTATGTAACCTGACAGAATATATTTGCATTATAACAGCTTTTGATTTTTAAAATGTACCACAGTTGCTTAAGTTTTGTTATCAAAAATACAGTACATTACTACAATTATGTTCAGGAACAGACTGTTAAACTGCTAAGACAATGTATGCGCTGGGTATCTTTAAGCATATTAGCTTAAAATAGAAACATATTGTATACAATATCATATACTATCCATTTCAGCTAAAACTGAGAAATGTGAGATTTATGCTATAAAAATACATTATATCAGCATTAAAAGTTTTAAAGTAAAAGTGACAATAGGCTACTAAATTGTGGTAATACTCTGTTACAAACAAATTCCTGCATTAATGATCTTTCTCAAATACAATTACCAAGTGTTAAAAAAATGACATAGTGTAATAAAGTACCTGTTTGCAAGTGCTCATTGAGTATATACATGATAATACATTACTAAACTCTGAATGTTGATACATTACTGGGAGTTAGAGGTACATCTCATTTTATTTAGGCAACTTTATATAAACCTACATATACTGCTGCTAGCTATCTTAACATATTATATGTCAACATGTTTATATATTACTATGTTGGGTTAGTAATAATGTCAGTCTTTAAAGAATGTCAAGCTGTCAAATAAATGTAGAGTGAAACGTAGTACAATATTAGCTCCAAAAATGTTGTCGAGTAGAAGTACAAAGCAGCATAACACACTCAGGTAACGTTTAAGTATCTTAAATCTGAAGTATTAAGTTAATGTACCTGATAAACCTACATTTCACCACTGCACCACTGCATGCTGCAGGCTGCATGCTGCATATTCATAGTATTGGGTTTGCGTCCTATTTGGTGCACGCCTCTTTTTGGACGAGCTCGTGGGCAGGGCTTTTATTTTGAAAATCCTTATCTGTAAGCGGTTGCGCGAGGGTTGACTTTTGATGCTGAGAGGAGGAAGTCCATCGGAGCCACGCATTTGGTCGCAGTAGCGAGAGGGTGCTTCGCTTTTCTGACCCCCATGTTTGGTGGCAATGAGGTGAATGAGAAACACTCCTATGGGGATTTGATCAGCAGAAAAAGGTAAGCGTTCACTCTTTACTGTCTCTCAGGGGAGAGGGAGAACTTTTGTTAGCTAGGCTACCTGTTGGGGTCTGTGAGGGGAAGCGAGTCAGGTGAGCCTCCTTCATGTCCGGAAGCGTGTCCTCTGGCGGGCAGGTGAGCAGTCTCAGCGTCTTCCGTTTGAACTTGTCTTTGTTACCTGGGAATCCTTCATGTATACTGTTTACATCTGTATGGAAAGAGCCTGAGTCAACCACTCTTCAGGGACTACTTGTTTTGCAACGCACAACTTGTGTTCTGCAACATGATTTAAGAAAACTCTTCATGTCGACATGAGTGGGTTGTCATTGGGAATCGAACACACCTTGTTTCACACCTCCACCTCAGCTGGACGAGAAGTTGCCACTGTAAAGTTGTTTTAAACGTGTTGGGTAATGTTTGCTACATGCCGAATGAAAGAGCAACTCCCTTTGACTCACTTCAGGTTATGCAATATTATCTTTAATATTTCCCCATACGCAGTATCACATTATGCGCATTATTATGTCATGGAGTTTGGTCTGGTGAAGCGCGTCAGGTTTAGCCTGTGTTATTGCATTTAGTTGCTTTTTCAGGTACCGTGTACAGGACTCGTTTTTGGAGAAATGCCCTTCTGTTATAGTTGGAGTAAGTTAAATAGTACACGTTCACTTACTCCAGATACAGTTGAAACGTTTTGGGGGTTATTGCATACTTCAAAACGCCATTTCCCCGCATAAATTACAGCATGTTGCAAACCCACAGGTAATGTTTATGCTGGAAACACTAAACTGGCAGCAAACCGTTTGAAATTCACTGCAATTGAAGATATGTAATATATGCATGTATTACTTTTTAGATGTTCTTACTAGGGTAGATGTCACCTCTAAGCCCAAGTCTTGCTACAAACTGAAATACCACAACTGTGAAATAGTTTCAGGAAATAGCTTCTTGTTCTGACAAGACAGCGCTGTGATGTAGTTGCTTAACTCTTCCCACTGACTGAAGTAAAACAACTCTGAGGTCATAGAACATTGTTATAACTGTTTTATGATCTTTTTATTTTCACATGATTATTTAGCATTTTATTGGTGGAAAAGGTGCTTTTAATATCCATCTATTTTCTGCATTGCTTGGTTATCATTACATCACTAACATACAAAGAATTCAGTCAGAGATAATCTAAGTACTCAGAGGCTTTACTTGGGTAAAATAAATAATACCACAGTTTGATAATACTCTATTGTAAGGTAAAGTCCAATATGTTACTTAAGTCAATGTATAGAAGCATTATCTGTTAAATGTACTTAAGGTTACCAAAATACAAATAAACATTGTAAAAATTGCTATTGTTTTAATATATTATAAAGTTCCGTTCTTTTGGCTTACAAATACTTTGACATATTCTTTTAATCCTCTAATTTGTCAGTGTGTCACATTTTGGTTACTATATATACTGGAAGTAGTGGAACACACATCATGTTATTTATGTAAAAATGTACTGTAACCATTTTTTGAAAGTGCAACATTTCCTGCGAAATGGCGTGGAAGAGGAGTTCAGCTACCTCAAAATGATACTTAAGTACACTAATTGAGTAAATGTTCTTTCCACCACTGGATCCAGTCTGCAAACTGCTGTCATTCACACCAGCAGATTAACCCATTATCCTTTGAAAATGCTACCATCCAGTATTTGTATGCCTAGTATTTCGGAAAAACTGTGTCTTTGTTTATTCAGAATGTGCCGACGTCATTTGGGAATGGAAGTGGAAGTACAGTACAGTGTATCTGTGGCTGGCATAGTATACCTGCACTACATGTCTTAGCCTGCTCCACGACCTGCACTAACCTCTCATCATTTTCCTAGCCTTCTTATTTGTGGCAGTATTTTTCCAAGTAAGTGTTTCAGTGTGCACGTACTGTACAGGATTAGACATTGTCTTTCCTGGGATTCATTCATCAATGTAGGCACTTTTATCACATGCACCTTCGTGATCAGTATTAGTAATATAAGTTACATCTGAATTATGATGAGATAAATGTTGTAATGTGTTCATTTATTCAAACCATACAGTGCAGACAAAATCCTTCTGCTTTTAAATCAAACAGTCCAATTTAAGATTCTGGGCTAAAGGAGAAAGATAAAAAATATTTGTGCAAAAGAAATCAGAACTGAAGTAGAACAGTGATAAGAACAAGGGAAATACACCCAACACATACTTAACAATCATTTTTCTAACATTTCAGAAACCTTTACCATAGTCAACTTGTATTGTCTCCTGTTAAATATTGTTAGTTCTAGTTCTTTCCAACGGTTTTTTTTTTCCAGCAAGCAGCCTGGTTGTTCACAGTTGTACATGCACGTTGGTTCCTATGTTGTTCCTGGCCGTCTCACTGAATTTTTCCTTGTGTAGGAGACGCATATAAGTCACAAAAATGCGACACAAGTGACGTTTGCGCGCAGGGTTTCTGGAAAGGTTGTGTGCAGAATTGAAGGATGCTCCAGCTCGGTCCCCTTGAACTAGTCTGGCTCTGCGTCACAGCCTTCACATGTCCAAGGCCGGCAGTAAGGACGTAGTCTGAAATGGACTACATTTGCCAAGTAAAACTTGAGCAGGATCATATTTTGAAATCAGATGTGATGGGAGCGTAGATCTCTAAATTTTGAAATTGGAATGGAGGCCATTGATTGTAAGACAATATGAAACCCACTCTCTAACATCACATAATTAAATTGTATTGCTAAACAATGACTCTTGAGTTAAACGATTAAATCATCAGAAATGGGCTCCTTTCACTGGATTATCTGCCGACAAAAAGGTCCATATCACACATTGAATAGCCACTCTCTATTAATCAATGCTTATCTTTGTTTCACGACACATTTATCTAGGACTGTTAATCGCGTGAGGAACAGATGCTTTTAAAGTGCTGGTATGCCCTTCTTTTAAAATATGGTAACGGATATAGGCACACCTTTTTTTTTTGTTTTTGTGATCACATTTTTATTAAGCAATTGCACATCAAAATACAAAAATACAATACAATATTGAGTGGGCATGAAAAGTGTAAGGTCGGCCATTTGTCACAAAAATATGCAACCAAATTTCAATAAAATATCACAACTTCGTGACGCAAAGAAAAATAATGACCCCCCACCCAAACCAATCTAACCAAAACAAAACTAACACAGCACAATAACATGTGATAAGGAAAGAAAAGGGAAAATTAAAATTAAAACAAAAAGCAGCCCCATGCACGCCTGCCTGTATGCAAAGGGATGCATCCAAAACACACACACACACACACACACACACACACACACACACACACACACACACACACACACACACACACACACATACATCAAACTTCAGGGGAAAGAAGGAGTCATAAAATGAATGTCACAAGGGGTGATGATAGTAAAGGTTATAAGGTTACCCCAATAAGCCTTTCAAAGATTCAGCTGCTGTCTGCCAAATGGACAGAGTTTTTTCAGTAGCTCCATGAGTACGGGCAGTTGACAATTCCAAATATACCACATCTAAAAAGGTAAGAATCCACTGTCTAATGTTAAGTATCTGTGAGGGTTTCCATCGCGTAACAACCATCTTTTTGGCGGCCGTTTTTTATATGGAAAAATTAGGACGCAAGGACTCGTCAGCATCTTTGTGAACTAAAGTGACACGTGGCGTTTAAAAATGTGTAAATGGTGTTTGTCCACCTTGATATATTGGTTACAGGATTGCACGGTTTACAGGAGTGCACCGTTAATGTTTAAGCATTAGTCATTTTACAGTCAAATCAAGGCTCCAGTGTGGATGAATGACACTTTAGTAGCGCCGTACAAAGGGTTATTGACGTTATTTTGTGCTCGTCTGTTTAGGTTAATATCACTTTTTATAGAATTAATGTGGTGGGTCTTTGTTGAAAGACTTAGCAGTGTTTCCATGATCAGCCCTGTTTGTGTCGTAAAGATCTGGATCTGGTTGGCATATGTTTTGAAAGGAAGTGAAGGTGCGACTTATTTTTAAACACAGTTGTTTGCAGGCAATTAAATAAACTTTGCCACCAATGTCAATTCCATATATTGATGTAAAACATGTCTTGTAATTCATAAATATAATGTACATTTTGCATACCAGCCAAGGAGGACCAAGGTCACAGTGGATTATTTTCTAATCCCACACATGATCAGTCAACGTTGTTATTTGGACGTGCTGACTGTCCATTTTTAGGGAATTTTAGGTCTTTTTTTCTTGGCTTATCCTGTCCCAGATAAAAAATTAAATGATCTAAAGAAAATTCTTCCTTTTTAACATTTCCACATGGATTCTACTTGAGCGTGAAAACTTGGGAAAATGTATGCATGGGATCTCCCAGTGTTCGTGCCAATCGTTTAGGTTCGGATCGAGTGATAGGCCTCAGGAATAACTAGAGAAATAGCACATTTTTCCACCAGTGATCTCTTTTGCAAGTCATTTAGAGGCATTAGTATTACATTGAGTCTGTATTCAAACAAGTTATAAACTTATTTGTGTAGCTTTTATCAAGATGTTGGCTAGAACTGACCTCAGCATGCATGCAAATAGTAAATGCTTCCAAGTATTTTTCAAGTATGTTTTGTTTCTGGAATGCTAACATGATCATTCAGGGGTCATGGACCTACTACCATTGTCATTTGACCTCATTTTGTTTCTTTATTTATCAAGTTATTGATTGTATAGAATCTAATTTGATTGTAAGATGCTCTGACATGAGTGTTTAGAAGTGAAACTCCTATCATGATGACAAATATGTGGACCCATGCTGGTTAACTGGTTTGTCTCGTGTAGGTTATTAACAATGGTGGATAAAACACATTCCAGTTTCAATCATAGACTGGTGCTCCCTTCAGGGCTCCTTTTTCTGCAATAAGTCACTGTGGAAATGGGCGGCACTAAATATGCGAGTGAGTCATGGTTTTAGTTTGAAATCTGTTTAAAGGATCAGGAACAATACATTAAATGGGTTTTAAATGATAAATCAATTGTGTTCTCCCGACCTTAGACCTGAAGTCTCCCAAGTGATTGCTGTATATTGTTGTCAAAATCTAATGAAAGGGTTCAACAGAACATGGCTCTGGATTTAATTGATTACAAGAGGATGTTGACCTTAGCAGCTTGTGCTTTTAGAGCTGATGAAGGTGTCGATGTTGAAGGTGTCGATGTTGAAGGTGTCGATGTTAAACGTGAAAATATTGTTTTGTTTGGCCACTTGGGTGTAGCTAAACTGAAGCTATAAATCACTTGTAGACTTTAATTTGAATTGTCTTTTTCTTTGTTGTACTTTGTAATTCTGGGTGGGAAAATGGCAGGTTGGGTGATAAATCTTATTTGGTATGACACTTTATTTGGCACTTTCAATTAAAGGGGCCCTGTGCTAATTAAAATGTTCATTTTTTAAATTTTGTGCCTCTACTGGGACATGTCTCCATGCTTTAATGTTCAAAAAGCTCTTTATTTTTCTCATACTGCCTGTGCTAGAGCACCTCTTTCACCCTCTGTCTGAAACCAGAGCCCAGTCTACTCTGATTGGTTATCTGGCCGTCTGCGTTGTTATTTGTCAAGGGACCCCTTAGCCAATCATGTGCAATGTATCGGAGAGATAGCCAATAGAAAAGTGAGTGTTACATAGTGATGCCATTATGTTGAGGAAATAAATAAAGGAGTCCAATGAAGGTGTTTCAGACAGGGGGGGTGAATGTGTTGGGGAACAGTCCATTTACATGCACAAAAACCTATATAACACACTACAGAAAAAAGGCATAATAGGGCCACTTTAAAGAAGAAATAAAAAAAGACAACACGGCAGACACAACGTGGCAGACACAACGTGGCAGACACAACGCGGCAGACACAACGCGGCAGACACAACGCGGCAGACACAACGCGGCAGACACAACGCGGCAGACACAACGCGGCAGACACAACGCGGCAGACACAACGCGGCAGACACAACGCGGCAGACACAACGCGGCAGACACAATGCGGCAGACGGTTGGCTTTCTTTCACTGTACACCCCCCTCACTTGCTAGATGGAGGAGGAAATGTGTGAATAAAGAAAGATCGCAAACTATAATCTTTGAAATGTAAACAAAGTGTTATTCAGTTAAATCCAGTACACACCTCCTGCTGATAGACCTCTAAGCCCGCTGCCTACAAGCTGCAGTGAGTTTTTAAATGATGGATTGGGTTACCCAATGTTGTAATCCCATTTGATTGAATACATTTATGTAACCGTCCACTAGTTCCAGATAAGTCTGTTTTGCCGTTAGGGGAAAAAGAGGGATTTTGAAATACTCCAAAAATATATTTGTGCCACATTTTGCATTTAACTAGTTGAATGTTAACACAGGGAGCGAACATAAACATATCTGGCTTTAAACATGTGGTTAATCCTTTACATCGTGACACAATTGTGTACTTTAGATAGACTAATCCTTTCAGTCAATTTGTACTTGAGCAGGTCTTCAGTCAGTGGCTCTTTCCACTATCTAGTCCTAGTTGGGTCCAGCTACATTTTTGGTTTCCGAATTTAGAATATTTTAGTAAATAGTTTCCACATCTTCTCCAAACTGGATAGGTGGTCGTAGACTTATCCTGTAGTTATAGCTCAAATCTATTTGGGGAAAACATATCAGTGACACCGTCCTGCTGTTCCAGGTTGTGTTGTACCTGTCGTTATGCCGTATGATGTTGTGTTTTATAAAGCTTTGAAACTCATTTGTATCCACGCTGTGTTTTCAGCTTCACTTTTTATCGTCACTTCTATCTTTGCAGGGTTTGTAAACATTGATTCTTGTCTTGTTCCTTGATCTGTCACTCCCTCCCCCCACCCACTTCCACCTAGCAGCTGAAAACACGGCATGTCATCGTTCCTGGTTAATAGCAACACAAAGTCTGAGGCCTGTAAGAGGCTTAAAGCGCTGTTGCATTACAGAAGCAGGTTTGGTCAGAAGCAGGATGCCGGGGCAGGTCTGGCTGCTGTCTGTGTTGCAGAGCTCACAGAACACATTTGATGCTTTGTTACTCTCATTGGAAATGGAGATGTTGTTTTGCATTCAACAGTAACTTTGGATTAACTGTGAATGATTGACCGATGACTCTGAATAAACTCGTTTTTACCTTCACACCATGGTTATCCTGATAAACTCATTATTATGCAAAGCTTAACTAGGTGGACCAAATACTTGTACAGTTACAGTATGCAAAAACAGTTCATTGTTATTTCATTCAATTTAGATCCCATCTAAACTATTGATTAAAGTAATTAATATATTTATTCTATCAACACTTTGATGGAAAACATAATTGGGGTGTAGGAAGGTATAAATACATGTATGTTTTGTACTTTTATAGATTGATTTCTAATGAATGGTTGACATGCATTGCAGACCGGGGGTCATTTTGTATATTGTGATAAATTGTATATAAAGTACACTTTACAATGAGATGTATTAAAGAAGACTTTATATCTCCTTATTTACAGTGTCTTCGTTGTGAAGGACTGCTGGTAAAGGTTGCACAAAAAAGGGGATTTTATTTACCCAAAATCAATTAGGATGCAAAAAAAAAGAAGTGAATTATTAATATAAACAGGTACAATCTAAATCTTAATTAACAAACAAAATGTAAACAAAATGGTTGAGTGCTGTTCTTCTCCACACTGCAGGAGTTTATACTATTGCTGGCCAATCCATTGTGGCGTGCAGGGGAGAGAAGAATCTAAAGATGGGTGGGTTAGATCAAGTGGCCTCTTCAAACACGCCTCCAGGTTCAGGGGAATGGCACAGTCCAATTAGCCAGGCACATCTATATAGGCAGGTGCTGTTCATCAGCTCAGCCTTTTGCCAGGTGCAAGGTGAGCTGCAAGACACTGACAACACCCAGATCAATGAAACACATAATTAACAACCACTCATTTATCAAGATTGCTCGCACCCAATCCAGTAAAATAAAGTTGTTTAAAAAATGTGTCTGTATGATAAAGCATAACTTCAGGATGTGTGTTTGGTTGTGAGGCAGTCATATATCGCTCTGTTGAATCAGAACTCCAGCTAATAGCAACATATGCTAACTGCTAACTTGCGCATAGCCCTATACAATAACTGATTACCTGGAGCTAACGATGAAACGTTACTTTATCTCCACCCAAATTTGTGTACAAATCTGTAAACGTTTATTAAATATTTAATAAATGTTTTGTATAATAATTAAGAAACAAATCTTCAATGAGGAAGAGGAAGTTTCTTGTTATTCCTCCAAGTCATTAAAAAGGCCAGTTCTTGTAATAAATAAATAAATGATGCTGATGTCCATACCAGTATCATTAAAGTCATACAGATATACATTTATGTTAAAGGAAGCTTTCAATTAAATAACATGGGACCACCGCCCCCATTGAAAGGGCTTTTGCACCAATACGTTTGGAAAATGTTAAAATGATGAAGAGGAAAAACTCTCCTGGTGGTCGGTTTGAGCAAAATTATACATAGTCATGTTTTTTCTGGATCTAGTGGGGAAAAAAAGTGAAATGCAGGTATCTTGGGATCGGAGATGTTGTGATACTACTTTGACATGTGCATTGAAGGGTCACCATAATTTACAGCAATAGTGCAAACACAATCACTAAATGCAAGTATGACATTTAGAATATTTACCCAAAGTATCCTGCAGACTCAGGTGTGAGAAAGTGATTTCTTTTGCGAGGTAGAGTGAGTCAAAAACATCAGAACTGTTGAACCACAAACACATTCTGACATTCAACTCAAGTGGTGGGAATTGGGAACCTGTCCCAAGTTGTGTAATTCCTCATAGCGCCTCCAACTTTTCCCCATGTGCGGTATTGTAGCGTCATATTCATGTGGTATCTTGTTTCAGTTTGTATGGGATCAGATCCATGAGTCTTAAAAATGGCGCTGATAATTACAGATTTATAACAGTTTACACTGACCATTTACAAACAAACAAAAATGACGAGCTTCCCCCTTAAGACTTCTAAGGAATCCATAAAGAAAATGAACTTTAAGAGGAATTGATAATGGTATCAGTATAATTAAAATGTTACCAATTTCCTTTCCATTGGTTGCCTGACAGTTCCAGTTAATGTTGCCACTATGATTTTTAACTGCATCTACAAAAGCACATGTTTAAAAGGTGGTTTAGGGCGTTATGACTGTGCTGACTGATGTGTCATTTCCATTTGATTTATTGTAGGCAGGGAAGTCTGTGTAGTGTGTGTTTTGTAATACTACAAGTCAGCATAGGGAATCATTTAATAGATCAATGACTCAAAGTTAAAATAGAAAAGGTATGTTGTCATACATGTGATACAATTAATATTATAAATAACATGACTTTATTTAGTACATTAAGACATTTATAATTCTACTTGACCTTTTCTTACAATCAAATGACCTGCTGAGAAAAAAGTTTTTATGTGGAAATCCGTTGTATGGATTATGTAAATAGTTGGTTATCTCTATTAGTAGAGAATGTTTAATTCCACAGGCATAAGTCTATTAAACACCCGAGCTCTGTAAAGTGCCTCCATAAGGGTTCATCTGTTGTCCTCTTACAATGTATTGCTCTAAATAGATATCACAGTAATAAACAGTATTTCATTATTTCATCTTACTGTGCAATAGTTATCTTTACGTTCTGATCTGGTATATATTTTATTTACGTGTATATAAACTCATGCTTGCGCTATTTTTATTTGAATTAGTTGTATTGTTTTATGTCTTGTATAACTATGTTTGTTGGAGGAGCTCGGGACTTGATTTGCATTGCCATTCCTGCACTGTAGCTTATGTGCATATGACATTAAAACCTTTGAATCTTGAATCTTTATCATGTAGTGTGCTCTAGTGTCATGCTTTCTGCAGCTTGTTGCTTGTTTTTATTTGTTTAACTCTAGCAGGAACTCAGTTGTGAGCTTTTGTTTTTTAAAGGCACATACCAAAGCATGAAGAGTTAAGTTACCTTAAAATTAAATCTTCCCTAATTTGACCCAGAAGATTTTCTTGTATGATCATCTTGGGGAAACTTCAATGTTGGATAGAGTTATTTTTTCCTCCCCGTCTTCCTTCTTCTTGTAGTTCTATTGTTTTGGTTCCAAAACATGACAATATGATACCTGTTGTTGCTTGCTGTAGCTTCACATTGAAAGGGATGTTATGACATAGGTCCTTCTCCTCTAGCTTTGGTGCAATAACTTTTATATCTGCACTAAAATAAAAAATATTGTGCATTCATATGAACTAATGCCAGTTACTTGGGTTTTCCTGCCTGACTCTGATGAATTTTAGCCCGTAGCTTCAGATATGAAAGCAACTATGAGGGCGCTCCTTCTCCAACAGACTGCTCCAGCTCCGCTGTCACAAGGACAGATACAGGAGAACATTCCTGCCCACTGCCATAACACTTTACAATAATTCCCCTCTGGCTGGCAGACAACTCTCTGCTCCATAGCCTCTCTGTTAAGTGGACAAAACATGCACACCTTGAGATTTGTACATTTCAAATTTTTACTCATTTGTATTCATTTTTATTTTTATTTTTAGTTCTAATTAATTGTTACGCTTCTTCTTTTTGTATTTCTCTTTGTATTTCGCTGCTTCAATGAAAACATTTCCCAGTTTGGGATTAATAAAGTATTTCTGATTCTGATTCTGACTGACTCCACTCTGTCTGTGATTTGTTCTGTAGGTGATGTCCAGATCTTAGACACGGACCAGAACTCCCTCCCATCATGGACTCCAAGAAGCCGAGCATGCTCCGGCATCTCCGCCAGAAGATGATGCCGCACCTCCGGCGAGGGAAGCCGAACCAAAGCAAGCACCTCCTTCAGCCGGGGCACACCCTGGACCACCGGATGAGCTCATCCGTTCCGGACATGAGGGACATGACGCAAGAGTTTGCGCACATCTCCTCCGTCCCAAAGCTGCAGCAGAACAACACTCCCAGCTTCAGCAACCCCTCTACTCCACTCGTCCAGTCAGACAGAGGCCAAGGAGGAGGTGGGGGTGGCCTGCTGATGGGAGTGTACGACGGTGAAGCTGGGAGGAGTGTCCCTGCAGACTGCACTGACTGGGCTTCCTCTCAGGAGTCATTCAACAGTCTGTGTGGGGAGGAAAAGAGCTCTCCAGAGGCCAAGTACAGAGCACCTGGGGTCATGGAGCCTGAGGAGCTGGGCCTGCCCGAGATGATGACCGTGTACAGCCCGGAGCCTCCATCAGTGGAAGTGTCCCAGGACAGCTCTCAGGTACACACTCACACACAAAAACAACCTCCAAACACAAGCTCATTCAGAGAGTTCTTTGTTTACAAAAGTTTGCTCTTACTTTGGGTGTCTTTTTATATATAAGGCTTCTGTAGAAACATCTCCAGATAGCTTGACAGCAAAAACATTTGACACTGGTTCATTTGATTTTAAGGCTTGTGTGGAATCATTAGCATGAGAGTAGTCGAGCTAGTGTAGTATTGATTTCTGTTTCCTTGTTCCTAGCAGAGGAATTGGCTCGTCTAGTTGGTCTTGGCTGCTGAGAGGTGTCAGGTGTATTTGCACAGGACTGTGAATCCCGGATAAGCGGAATCAAGTTGAAATTTGACCTCCGTCTAAATGTATTTGTCTGCTGCAGCACTGTGCAAACTGTGGCAGTGTTTGTTTTACCTGCGTCTCACAGCAAGGGTGCCAACTTGGCATGCTCACATTACATTAGACATTTGGTACACATTATAATTAATCTTATGCTGGGAGACTAAAGGGAGAAACCACAATGCATCACTGGACATGTGAGGAGTTTCTTTTAAAGGGGGAGGGTTGTTCCAGATGCGCTGATGTACAGATATTCATTTATAAAATATATCTGTTTACTTGTCAGTCAGTATGAACAGGTCTAATAAAAAATAAAATGTCCCTTCCTACATATTGTCAATTGTCCTGAAATCAACTATTGTAAAGTTAACAAGTTAACAAAAAGTTTGGAGACTGCTTTGGTTTGAATATACTCCTTAAAAATGCTTGATTTTTGACATAATCTCGCATTTCATTTACAGATCGCAACTCAAAAAATATTTATATTGTGGTCCCTCTTTGTGATTTAGTCCTCTGTTGATCCCTTACTATAGAAATTAGCAAGCAATCAAAAATGATTAGGACTTAGTTTGAAAAAAAAAGATTTTCCTATTCAAATCCATCCTCATATCAATGATTCGATATCAATTGATAAAATCCAGAGATTGATAGCTCTTCAAATGTTCATTTTCCTGTGCTTGTGTCACGCTTTAACCGGTTTTGGTATTGTACCTAAAATGTCAATGATCAAACCAATATAGATTGATGTATATTTAATTGAATCGGGACCTGATAAATCAGACTCAAAGGGCTTCAGCAAAACTGTGGGGACACCCAGCCCCATGTGTACAATTTCTGTCATTTAGATGTGATGACAAATGCTTTAAGAGTTGTTGAATTTGACAACTTTCTAAACCGTGTTATTAAGATAACATTTTCTGTGACTGTTACTTAAGAGAAGACAAACAAAAATGTGTACACAGAGCTAAATCCAGCAGACCTGTCAACCATCTTACTCATGTCTTTACAAATATCAATGTCCAAACCAAAAGTGTGGCTGAAAGATGACGGCAAACAGTGAATGTCTCATGACATGCACCACATCATAGACATTCCTCCTGTGATGACATGTAGTACAGTAAGCTCTATGTACACTTATACACCAAATATTAGAAAGTAATCTCAAATGTCATCACTTTGCAGGGAAAATGATCACATGCTGTTGGACGGTTTGTCATGAAGTTTTCACTCATGATGAATTGTAATGTTATTGTTGTATTTATCGTTTTTTCATCTCTATTCAACAAAAAAATGTGCTTAAAGTAGTTGTGCAGAGAAACAAGAATCATTTTAATCGAAACATAGTTAAACAGAATTTATGATAACAATTGTTCATTGTTTTGAGTCTTAATACATTCTCTTCGCAAATTCAGTAATATTATGTGTAACGGCCAAAATCATAGAAAAGTAAAACAGAAATGAACTTAAACTAAACTGCGGCTGGGGCACCGGAAAGCCAATCTTACGCTGGTAAAGAGTGAATGTCGAGGCACGAACGTCTTGTTTGTTCCTTTTATTTTCTTGGATTCAAATACTATACATATGATATACAGAACAATGGTTTCAGCGGGGGACTTTCCTGTAGCGGTTCCCATGTTCCCTGTTAAAAAACCATGGTCTGGTGCGCCAATCCCACCACCACCTGTGTCATATATATAATAATCAACAGGTGCCCAAAACCGCCTTCAAAATAAAAGCATAAAAATAGTACATTTTACTAAAACAAAACAGCAAGAAAAACATGTTATCCACACACACACAATTATTTTAATTAATCTGCTGATTTATGTTCTTGAATAATAGTGTGGTCTACAAAATAGAGAGAAATCTTCCATCCTAGTTTTTCAAAGTCTTTAAATGTCTTTTTTTGTCAATCCAAAATCCTCATTTTATTATGATCTTAAACCAAAAAAGCAGGATATCTCCGTATGAGGCAACCAATTTAGCAGGTGAATATTTTTGTTTCTGTCTATTGACTCGCAGAAAGAAGAACAAGCAATTTAAAGTTTTACAAAAGGATGTAATCTTTTGTATAAGCTCGTCCGCAACACTAAGCTTATCGAATAAGGTTATCGCTGTGATGTACATTTCCTATTGAATATTATATATATGTATATTATAGTTCTTCAGATGTTGTATTTTTCAGTAGTTTAGAGAGGTCCATTTTATTGCTATTCATGATGTGAATCGTGGAAATGTTTCATTTAAGTGTCATTCAGTTCAACTGGGTTTGGCCTTGGCCCACTACGGATTTCATCCCAGGTTTTTCACACCTTAAATTCACAGGACTGGCCACCTTCTGTTCTCTGGCATTCGACACTGTTGGAGCCGCTGGAAATAGATTGATTCTGTTAAATGCAACAGTCTTTATTAAATGACATGACTTTGGTTTAAACGTGTAGGTTTGTTCATTTTCTTACCAGAAGTTGGTTAAGTGTGGAATTTCCACCACAATGTGTTTTGTAATCTTGAGTTTATTGTAACCACATTTCGTTGCACTGCACAAGCTTTACAGTAGAAAAGGTGACTGAAATACTCAATGTATGGCGGACCGCGTGGTAACCGGGAGTTTAAAGGGTTCATATTTGCCCTGCGGCCCAGAGAATGGTCTTTTGAACTTTGCTAGGATTGTAAAGAAATGTGGACACAAACAGGAAAGTCACCATTTTTTTCTTTAGGTGCATATCTTTGCACCAAAAAAAAGTGACCAAGGAATAATTCTGTACGTTGTTTTTCATCTTTCCACTCCACTGTTCAAAAGCAAGTTAAATATTAAGTGTTGGGTAAGTGTCAGAGTGGTAGTAGCAGTTGTGTAATTTCTGTAGATTGAACTGAACAACAGTTCTTTGGTGTGATGCTGCTGCAGTCCACCTGAATATGCCAAAGAGAGTTCACTTCCTGAACCTTTTTAACTGAACAGCTGAATAAAAACAGTTCCTCTTTCACCACCTGGGACTTTTACGGTCTTCTTTATAGATCACATGTTGATTTTATATAAAGAACGTATCTTTTTGTCTCAGCAGTATGATTGTCAGGAATACGGATCAAAAGACGAGGACAACCAAAACGTAAGTGCTGCATTCTGAAGATTCTTGAACCTGTATCACTTTAACATTGTACTTATTGTCCAGTAAGAATTCATATCTCATAGAATAACATTGTGGCTTTATCCTGAGCCACATCTCTTTGGTTAAAAGGACTGTTTTACGTCATGCAAACAGCAGCATAGTGCTTTAGACGACACACACTCATGTCAAAGTTTAATTCCAGATTATTGTGTTGTGTTCAGAGCAGGATGGGACAGTAGGCCGTGTGCAGTTCAGTGTGTGTCGTCCTGGCTTTTGTGGCTGCGCAGGGCTGGGATGCTGAGCCGGGGGATTCCAGGCAACCAGGGTTTATTTTCTGAAAGATGCCTAGTTTGGTTCAG
This sequence comes from Eleginops maclovinus, assembly GCF_036324505.1. Lineage (NCBI taxonomy): Eukaryota > Metazoa > Chordata > Actinopteri > Perciformes > Eleginopidae > Eleginops > Eleginops maclovinus. Next base: position 29,486,838 of record NC_086352.1, on the reverse strand, counting down.
AGAGGATTAATGGTGAATAAATAATCCATTGCCTGGACAGGAAGCAATGGACACGGGGCATACAGCAGCATAAAGCCTTCCCCAGAGAGGGTGTTGTAGATTGTATCAAAAGCAATGATAAAAACACGGTCATAACAGCAGAGGTTAAAAACGTAATGGAGTAAATTCCAGTATGTGGCGAACATGTGATGTCAGAATCAAAGCATTGGGTAATGGGTAAGGGGGGGGGGGGAATAAATGACAGTTCTGTTTTTTTTCCACTCAATCAGTTTGTGTAGGGAGGAGACAAAGTGGAGTTAATTGTATATGATATAGAATAAAATAAAAAAGATTAAATGTAAAAATACACAAGTATTTCACAAAATAGGAACAGTCCCTTTGTTATTATGCTTATGTTGGCATCAAATTGGTAGCCGAAGAACACAAGATAGGATAATCTATCAAAAATTCATAGTATGATTTAATCGGTAAATGATTTGCGTTTAAGACTATATTTTTTTGTGTCACAAGTGTCCTGAAATGTTATGTTTGAATATGCAAATGGACTGTTATTAAAACAAACGCCTCATTGTGTATAATAGATGTGTTCTTTCCTTTAGCCTAAAACCAAACAATGTTCCTGCCCTTAGTGTCTTGCCTTATGTAAATGTGGGAATCTCATTTATAAAAACATATAAGGAAATGGAAAATGTTTTCCCCCTTTGGGCTGGGTATCAGTCGTAAAACGTATCAGTACCGAAAGCTAGCATCAAATGTCTGGCTACATTTTTAACATTCTACATATTTCGTTATGGAAGTAGGTAGACATAAAATGTAATCAAGATTTGATTTATTTTTGTGTGTAAAATAAAAAAATGTTGTGTTGGAAAATGATGTTTATGTTGAAGAAAAGCGGGAATACATTATAAAAAAATACAAATTAAAAACACAATTTGTGTTGACCTGCAGTCGGGATATGATTGAAAAGAAAATGATTCACACTATCGTTGAAAAAGCAATTAAAATGACGAAAGTATATAAGATCTCTACCAGACATGATTTGTTTTAGTTGTTTCATTAAAAGTGTTATTTTAGATTCTGTGCTCAAACCTTAGCATACTAGCTCAGCAAATCCAGCCTTAATCACATGTACCACGTGTTAAAATTGAATAAGTAATCATAGTGTGTGTGTGTGTGTGTGTGTGTGTGTGTGTGTGTGTGTGTGTGTAGTCTGAGATGGGCAATGAGTCTCGGAGAATGTCGGAGGGAATCAAGGATTCTCTCCGGTCCTTCCTGCTCACCATCAACCTGAAGGAGGGACGCAACCTGGTCATCAGGGACCGCTGCGGTAAGACGCTCACCGTATAACTTTTACCAACATAAACACCTTCTGTGGGGCCTTCATTCTCATCAACTGCTGCTGTATAATCTGAAACACAACAGGGAAGTGCAATAACGGTCAAACAGATAATCTTACAAAGAAAGAATTCACTGTATACAGCTTCTTTGCTGGTTATTTTCCAGAAAACATATTTTAAAACAGTGTAAAAGGTCCATCCCAGTTCCTCCAAAGTCTTGCATGATATATTTAAAGGAATAGCTTTAGGTTGAGATCAACAAAACAATGCTTTCAAACAGAATCGCTGGAAATCCTTTACCTGAGAGCTTCAAAGCTTCCTCTGGACTGTAGTCTGCAGAATGTGGCAGCTGTTCTGAGCGTGATATTATGCAAACATCACTAAATCAACAGGATCTACAGGTAAATGCTCCTCATAACAAGGAAGCTAGTCCGTGCAGTATCAAATATAGGTGGTATTATTGTCCAGAGGCACATTGACAAAAGGCTTTTTCTTTATTCGTACAATTTGTAAAGGAGCTGTTGGATGTTTCTTTGAATAAAACCACCTGTGCTAAATGTTTAGATCATAACCTTTATTTAGGCCTTTTTACAAACACCAAATTCTTTTAAAATCCTGTATACTTTCGATATTTTACCATAATGTTCTATTCCATCTTCCATGTAGGTGCATGTCCCTTCAGTGGGAATGTCTGCTTTACCTTTACTTTATGTATTGTTTTGGTATATTTGTAGTACTCTTTAGAGGTTCTTTCCTGTGTATGTGTTAGTATACTTTAGTTTTCTTTTCTTTAATGTGCTTTATTTTATATGTATTTGTTTGAAGAACCCCCTTGAGCACAATATCTAAAGGGGTTTTAGCCTTCAGACCAAATGTCTATCAAACAATGCTACAGTGTTTGAACTTTTGCATCCTTGCTAGTAAACTTAGTTTTTCCAGATAGTATACATGTTTTTTCACTTTGATCATTCTTGTCTTCCTGCTACTTCTGACACACGGTAAAGTTTGTCACTTATGTCATCATTTAGCACGACCTTGTGCGTCTCTGTCCCAGTGACTAAGTGTTACTACTGGTATTAATTTACCCTACCTGTTCTCTCGCTCGTGTTGCAACTGTTAGTTGTGTTTACTCTTTTTTTTATTTTTAAATGTTCCGTTTCCTGTATCACCTCTGAAATGACACAGAGATTATTGAAGTTACATATTCAATCACCAACCATACTTATTGAACTTCCCTTAACCTTAAGATTGTTTTTTTTCGTGCATGGCGGGAACTTTTAAAGGGGTCCTTTTATGCATTTAAGCGTTTCCCCTTTCCTGTGGTGTGGTATATAGCATTGCGCCTGAAACGCCGCCATTGGACTTCTTTGCTTAGTTCCGTAACATAGCGACTCACTCTCGCACTTTTATTGGCTAGTGCCCCAACACATTGTATGTGATAAATTAAGGGGCGTAACATCTCAAAGCGGTTAACTAATCAGAGCCAGCCAGCTAACCAATCACAGTGGGCTCTGGTTTCAGAAAAAGGGTGAAAAGAGGTGCTGCAGCACAGGCAGTATGAGAAAAATAAAGAGCTTTTTGAACATTAAAGCATGGAGACATGTCCCAGTAAAGGCACAAAATACAAATTTGAACCTGAAAATGAGCATCGTAGGGTCCCCTTAAACCTAGCAGGAAAACCTGTGTCCTCCTGCCGGTGTGTGTTTCTGCTGACCTCAGTCTGTGTGTTTAGCCTTGGCTTGTAAACGCTTGTGTCTGTTTGATTACACACACAGTTTTTGACTCCAGGGACAACCGAGACAGCCGAGTGTCAGGTTGTCTGTGAGGCTCTTCTAACAGCCGGGGCAGGATTCCACACGGCATATTAGAACCTGTCTGAACCACACCCAGCACTCACCAAAGCAGGCCTTTCACTCTGGGCATGTTTCAGATTAATTTCTCTCTCGTGTGGCTTTGTATTTACACAGGCAGGCTGTGGGTAGAGATAATGCAGAATTGACGGGGAGGATCAAGGCAAAGGAGGATTTGGTTTCCCCTGCATGTTACGACTGCAGCCCTTTAAGAGCAGTGCATGGAGAACATTTCTTTCTCTTTGTTTGGATTATAAACAATGCATGCAGAGTGTATGCTGACAGTTGTTTGCTGATGACAAACACTGATTTGTTTCATAATATTTTATGTAATGCTTATTTCCATTTGAGCATAATAACTAAAATTATAATAGCAGAAGTAATATTAAATAGTAGGGCTGCACGATTAGAAAAAAAAAACACTGGTTGGTTAATTTGGTGGCAATATTGCAATTGCAGTATGATTTGCATTATTGGAGGTTATCCACAAATATATATTTATATTAAATAGCAATAACCTATTTGTTCTTTAAAATATTATACTTTTTTTAAATGTGTGATTTATAGAATATAAAAAATAATAAAATATCTATTCATACGTTGTATGTATTTATATTTACAGACATTTATCTGCATTAAGGCACATACTGCATAGTAGTTAAATGAAAATGTCTTACCTATGACTAGCTTTGATGTCGTTGTGTCAGTGTGTGTCTATCCTGTGCATTTACATTAAAATAAAGGGGGGGGGAATGTATGTGCTTAAATCCCTAATGACCGCTTTTAGAGAAATACAATATTACTCGCAAGAGAAGATAATAACTAGACTGTAATCATGAAATCTACAACTGAAAAACGTATAATATAAAATTCAAACAATAAAAGAATAACCACATTCAAATTCCTTGTATTTGTGTACATATTTGGCCAATCTACTGAATGGGATGGTGCGATTGGTGGACTGCTGCCCCCAGCTGGCTGATAGAACAGAATATTCTTTTACCTCAAAGTGAAAAGGATTTGAAAGAGCAGCAATGAAAGGGAGATGTTTAAAAAAGTAAAACACTTTTATCAAAGCTAATAATAAAACATGTCTTCATGTGATACATTAGTCATGAGACAAACACAGTTTCAGCTGCTGTCACTTTTTGTAGTGGAAGAGGAAATCTGATTGGCTATTGATTCAGGAAGCTGTGGTCACCTTGGTTGAAGAGGACAGAAACCACATCCTCTGTTCAGACTCATGAGAGACTACACCTGGCTCCTCCTTTCACTGGAAACCCGTGCAGTTATTTTAGAAGTTGAGAAAAAGTGTGCTATTTAAAAACCTAGTTTGGAAATAAACGGCACCGTCATTGCATCAGCGTATTTCAGTCATGATGGAAAAAAAGGCCCTTCTTTTGAAATGCAATAGAAGAAGTTGTGGCCTTAATTCTGCTTACAGTATATGCAGTTTTCAGAAGTCACCATCATTTCCTTTTAATGCATCCGGGGAGTAAGTGGTGGCCTGTAAGTTAAAACTAAACTTTTCCTTTGTGCATGTAAATGGTCTACAAGGGATAGACTCCCTCAAACCCCTCTTGTAAAGTTAAATGAACAACTAAGTAATGAGCAATTTAAGTAAATGTTTAACCCCACTACTAATTTGATGAGAGTAAACACCAGCGAGAAGTATGACTAATTAATCCACCTGCGTTGTCTTGTATTGGTTATGTTTTCAGGTACCAGCGACCCTTATGTGAAGTTCAAATTGGACGGGAAAACATTCTACAAAAGCAAAGTGGTTTATAAAGACCTCAACCCGACATGGAATGAGACCTTCTCCATTCCCGTGAAGGATCTGAACCAGAAGCTGTACATTAAGGTAACGTCATTTTTCACTCGGTGGTAAAGTTATTTTCAATGCTTTTCATCACTATGATCATAACTGCTCTGTATCAACTCTCGCTTGCCGTTGACGTGACTCAGGTATACGACCGTGATCTGACTACTGATGACTTCATGGGCTCCGCTATCGTCACCCTGAGTGAACTGGAGATGGACAAGTGAGTGTTTCATTTAGAGTTCAGGGGTAAATGATTTGTTTATAAATGTATACTGATTTTGTGTGAATTACAAAGAAACGTGCTGTAAATAAATTGGCGTGCAGAAAATAAAAGTTGTACTTAAAACATAAACAAACTTTTTAATCAAGTATTTCATAGTTTGATTATACCTGTTTTTCTTTTAACTTGGTCTGAAGTTTTAATAAATGCTTTACCTTTTTTTTTCAAGATTAGCTTTTTAAAAATGAATTTGGCATTTCTGTACTGCTACATCTTGTCTCTGATTGGCTGACCTATATATGCTTATAATTATGTTTTTACAATAAGCTATCATCTTCCAATATGTCACCTGACCACATCACAGTTTATATTGTGACAAAAAAAGTTCAGATTGTTTTGGCCTCATGATGAGACAAAATATAAGAAAAATCAAATATGAAAGGTAAACCAAAACAAAATAATTGAAGAATTTTCAATGTAATGTATTTAAGAATGAACACACAAGGAGTGCCAAATCTATCTTTGGTTGTCTTTCTGTTATTGTTTCCTGGGAGATCTAAGTGAGGATAAATCAAGTTAGAAGAATGTAGAAATACCTTCACCACAAATGTGATTTAAACGGTGCACTAAATATATTCATGCAACTTAATGCAAACGAAACTTGCTTATCAACAATGGGAGAGGTCTCCACTTGAGGCCATCCTTCCTAGGTTGTTTAGCTCTGCCTCTCCAGGAAGCAGAAGGGCAGCAGGTGAAGAAGGCTGGGAATTTGTGGGAATTCTCCACAACTCTTACTAGCAACATCCTTTTAAAATGACCTTATAGTAGATTAAACTTCTCTCTGACATCATGTCAACAAAACTTAATGTGATGGTCCCTCTGGTCGATGTTTTCCAGGGTCAACGAGATGTACTTGCCCTTGAACGACCCCAACAGCCTGGAGGACGACATGGGCCAGGTGTTGGTGGACATGAGACTTTCACTCCGGGACGGAGAGAGCAAAAGAGGCCCTGTATGTACTGCATGGTCCCCATCTGAAGGGAGACCTGTGTTGTGCATTGTATTTGTCGCTCATGCATTGTATTGACTGCACATGTTTGTGTCTGTGCATGACTAACCATCGTGTCATTTTGTTTTGCTGCTAACATGCATGCTCCTGTCGCCAGAGGTGGCCCCAAAAAAGAAAACGAAGTGTTAGGGTAAGGCACTACGGAGGGACCACACAAGACAGACTTGAAAAAAAAACACTTTTAATTATTTTGGTCTGCATTCTAAATACATCTGCTATTTATGAATCTAAAAATAAATGTAGGAGTTAATTGTAATCATGTGTCTCTTTGCACAAGAGGGCAGCAGATCACCATGTTCTGTGTGTCTGTAGCATGTTCTGTAGCAAATGAAACCTGATAAACCTGAAGCCATTAACAGTCAGTTTCCTATTCAAAAAGATAAATAAAAAAACATTACAAAGACCAATACCAACACTAAATTGATCCTGTCCCATAGTCTTCTATTGTCATCCAAAAAACATGAATACCATGAATGTGGCCCCCATATACACCGTCCTCCTGCCATAAACATAAGTAACCATTCCTAAAAAGTGGCATCATGGGAGATTACTGAAACCTGTGAGACAGTGTAAACGGAGCACAAGCACAGATATTTACAATTCAGTTTATTCATATCAAGTTTTCATGATATCCAGAGAACGTCCATAGAATCAGTTTGGCACACTATCCAGGGGTTCCCTTTCATACATTTTGAAAAGCATTTTTGCATCACAGAAGCATTCTCACTCAATAGAAAAAGTCAAAAAGTAGATGGAGGAACAACATGACCATTACACCTCAGACAATTTCAACAATTTTGCCTTTTAAAGACAAAAATTCCCAAACCGATACATTTGTGACACTTTTTTTATAAAAGAGATGCACGCTTTCAGTAAAAACCAAAGGGCTTTGATTGGAGTGCCTCGGAGAGTAAAGTACCGAGACGCGTTGTTGGTTTGGTCTTTGTATGGGACTTTTTTTACAATAACAAAATATTAGGAACATTGATAACTTATCCATTATATTTATGGTGGTTGTGTTCTGACCCGCAGAGCAGCTGCTGAATGCATGTTTTCTTTTTGCTTAGCATGCTATTTGTGTACCCTCTGTTTTTATAATGCATGCATCTATGAATCTGTTCAGGGCTGCTTTCTTTTCTGAGATGCTAGAACCAGAGTGTGTCTGTGAGTGGTGGGAATCTTTGGGTATCTCAACATTCAATAAAACATATCTTTTTAAATAATGATTTTAGATTGCGTGCATATTGGTGATCATTCAAGGATCTACCTTAGTCAGCTGTATGCTTTAAAAAAACGGTAGTAAATGATGTCATGAAAGCAAAGTAATGTGAGGATAAGACTAAAGAGTTTGTATATTTGATAGAGTTATATCAACCCGTTAAAAATGTAAACGCACAGTCGAACAAAGCGAAATATATTCATGATAAACATGCACAAACAAACAATATTTTTATTCACATATGTTTCTTATTTCTTAGTGACTTAGTGGGCTAAGACTAGATTCCTCAATTTGATTTGCCAATTTCAACAATATAATGTACTCAAAATAAAACTGGGAACCTGGCTGACACAACTTTGACTTTGTGTGTAGGCTTACTGTCCACCACTTGCAATATTTAAATTTTTCAAACAAGGTTTTCCACATAGATTTTCTTTGGCTTTGGATAGTTTCAATATCTTAGAAATTAAGAATATTGATTCTAACATAAAACAGGTTTTCTCCCCTACTGTGCGCATGCTTATAGATTGGGTTGCAGCCACATTGTTGGTGTCTGGCAGTTCTTTGCATGACTGATTCCAGTCCCCCTGCTACTCCACATGCTAATTGTACTCAGCCGAGTGCAACTGAGTGTGGTCCGTCAATTGAAATGTGATTTTTCTGCATGTGGCAGAGCCGTCACTGTCAGCCTGATCTGCATGAATTGAATCTGGGTTAAATAGATCTCTCTACTGTGCTGTCTTCATGTAAGCTCAGCTAATTATCCGAGAACATGGCTGCCTATTATATGTGGAAGAGAGACGGTACTGCAGGCTTTACCTAATCTCTCAGTGAACTGAAGGGACAATTTAATCCTCCTTTCACTGAAGAATAGAGAAAATAGTGTTTCATTCAGCCGCCTCTCCCAATGGCTCATGACAATATCCAAGTAGAATCTATTCCATTTATTCTACTGCTTTGTGTTTAGTTCCTTTTCTTCCTCTGCTTTGCTTGATACATGCATGCATCGTTATAAAAGACAAGAGGATGGTTATTATGGAAATGAATTTGATTTGGTTTGATTTAAGTATACAGTATTTAAGCAACATTTGTTAAAAGCAAAATATGTGAAGATATCTGGATTACTTATTGTGGTGCTGCAGAAAAACAGTTTTCCACACACTAAATAAAATAAATCCTTGTTTAGTCCAGATGGTCTTAAAGGGGCCCTATTTATTTGTATTATTATTATTATTATTTACTCTTATCATAATTGAATATACTTTCCTTACATGGTGACCTCATTATGTAAGCCTCAAACTTCTATTGGCTTCCATTCCAACACATTGTACATGAAAGGCTAAGGTTGGAACTTCTCGGTCAAGCGGTTAACTAATCACAACAGAGCAGACTGAGCTCTGGTTTCAGACAGAGGGTGAAAAGAGGTGCTGCAAGAGATTTTTGAACATTAAAGCATGGAAACATGAGGTTTAGAGAAACAAAATACAAGTAAGAACTTGAATCATTTATTATGTAAATCAAATGAGATTCGCTCTAATATCGCAAGCCAAATTATACCTGCAATATCAGTCCAGATTAATCACTATTAGTTCTGGTGCAGCCCCCTTAGATAACCCGAAAGTCTTTTTCTCTGTGATCTAAACTCTCCTTTCTTTGAATCCTGCCGCTGCAGTCGGGAGGCTCTTCTCAGAGCTTCAGTCTGTCCGAGTCTCTAAGGAAGAGTCAGCTGTGGACCTCTGTTGTGTCAGTGACTCTGGTGGAGGGCCAGGAGCTGCCGCTGGATGCTCAGGGGGGTCAGCTCTTTGTCCGCTTCAGACTGGGAGAGCAGAGATTCAAAAGCAAGGTACTTCTCATCTCCTCCACCCCCCTCGTTCTCGCCTATTGTCCTCTTAAAGCCCCTCTATTCCTCAAATCCCCCCCCCTTTTCTCCCTTTCCTCTGTACCTTCTCCCTTTGGCGGCAGTAGCTCAGACAGTAGGGACTTGGCTCGGGAACAAGAAGGGTCACCAGTTCATTCCCGTTTTGTGGACTGGCAGCTGGAGAGATGCCTCCACTGCCGAGGTGTCCTTGAGCATGGCATCAAACCATCAAATGCTCCCTGTGGCCATACTTGGCAGCCACTTGGCTCTGACACCTCTCTGAAAAAAATGTGTTTGTGCATGTGTTCAGTCAGACTTAATATAGATGCATGTGTGAATTTGTACTGTGTGTACATATAGACTGAATTAGTTAATTAATGTGTCTTTTCCAACAATCCAAAACACTTCTTTATTATAAAACTTCTTCCCTTATCTTGTTCCTTTTCTTTTGAAAGTTCCACTTTGGAAAGTAGATGTTTTACTTGTCTATTATTTCCTAATCTTATCTAATATTGTTATTTAATGATATACTGGTCTTTACATTATTGCATTTTTGTTGTTCATATTTATCTATCTTGTCCTGTAAGTCCATCTTATTCTAGCTTACTTAAGTTAAGGCATTACAGTGAAAGTTCTACATACAAGATTTCACTTAAGCAAAGCTGCAATCGTATTAAAAGTATTTAATTAAAGTCACTGTTGGGCAGACTTCAGGGAGTTTGTATACTATGTATATATCATATTTTTGGAATATTTTGACTGGTCCTTTAGCAGAATTAAAGTGTAACAGCTAATTGAGGTGGAGCACATTTTAAATAATTGATATGCTGTTGGATAATTTAATCTCTAACAAGGCATCACATTTTGTGAATTAATCTGATGTTGTAGTTAAAGCATAAGATAGATGGATAAATGTTGGGAAGTAAGAAGAACACATTTCCCTCTGAAATTGTGTGGTATTGTAGTATAAGGTAGCATTCAATTACAATACCTGAGTAAATAAAAGTACCTCCAATTTTACTTTAGAATAGTACTTAAGTAAGTATGTTCTAATATATATTTGGTTAAAAATTGCAAATTGGTTGTGATTTTTAAAATCAAATGTTGGAAATTGTCTTTAAAACCCAAAGTTGTTTGTATTTATCTGTATTATGGTATGTTTACCATGGCGTTATTATATTGTTGGCTATTTTATGCAACAGAGTTTTACGATATATAAAATAAATGAAGCACTCACCTTTGTCCTGCTAAGACTGTTAGCAGAGGGTTGATGTTTATGATTGAGCAACGGAATAAAAGAAAATGGATTTCTGGTAGTGACATGAAAAACTAATCACTGCTCATCCTGTCAGCTGGATGATGTCCGAACTGATTAATGTTGTGCTATTCTGCAGCATCATCCTTTACACATCAAAGCTACATGCTAATGAGCAGCATCACTCCGCTCATTTCTTTTCAGAATGACAGTAATTACTGCGTGCTTTGATGTGCGATGGAAATCTGATGCTGCTTTCTGAAGATGCTTGAACACAAAAACATTCACACACTATTCAATTGAAGAATCTGGAAAAACTGATGAACCCTAAGAGCTATATAACTACAGGCTTTTTATAAATGTGATGGAAAATTAAAGATAACATTCACTCTGACAGCAAGTGGAATTATATCGTCAAAGATAAATTGGGACATTTTTTATTTGAGTTTGATTGGCTACTCTCAGGGTTCACATGCAAGTGAATTTAACAAAGTATATATTTACATTTGTTGTTCTGACCTCTTTTTTTAAATTCAGAATCACTGCCGGGTGTCCAACCCACAGTGGAGAGAGAGGTTCACTCTGAACCAGTTTGTGGACAGTCCGGACACCCTGGAGGTGGAACTCTGGTCTAAAGAAGGACGGAGGAGCGAGGACATGCTGGGAGCGTGAGTCTGCATTCAGAAGCTGCGTGTGTGTGTGTGTTTCTGCACCCCTTACAAAGCCAGTATGGGACAATTCCCCAAAATTCTGGGGTGGATATAATGAGACAAATCTCAGAAAAAGGCCCGTATGTTCTCTGAGATTATACATGCTTGCTGTGTATTATGCCTGCAGACAATGACCTAATCAAATTATACTTTGCATTTAAATCAAGCAATATTAAAATACTGATTTCTTGCCAGAGTCACCATATAATTGTGTGTGTGTGTGTGTGTGTGTGTGTGTGTGTGTGTGTGTGTGTGTGTGTGTGTGTGTGTGTGTGTGTGTGTGTGTGTGTGTGTGTGTGTGTGTGTGTGTGTGTGTGTGTGTGTGTGTGTGTGTGTGTGTGTGTGTGTGTGTGTGTGTGTGTGTGTGTGTGTGTGTGTGTGTGTGTGTGTGTGTGTGTGTGTGTGTGTGTGTGTGTGATTATGCTCATTTTCAGGTTTCATATTTGTGTTGTTTGCCTCTACTGTGACATGTTTACATGCTTTAATGTTCAAAAAAGCTCTTTATTTATTGAAAGTTTTATTCTCATACATTTAAAAACTCAGTATTTTTTATTATTTTCCTACAATGGCCCCAATAAGCGGCTTTACTATGAAGCCCTACTTTGTTGCTATGAACAATGGGGATCAATTTAAGCAGGCGTAATGATTAAGCACATGATTCCCAGGTGTGTTTATCTTTATAATGATGCTCTCTGCACATGTGTATTCTTGGTTTGTGCTTTTATGTGTTTATACACTGTATGTGACCACACTTGTCTGCATACCTGCTACTCCTTGTGTGTGTTTTTTGTGTACAGGTGTGAAGTTGACCTGTCCATGGTACCCTTTAATCAGAGACAGCTGTTAACACACACCCTGAACCAGGGCAAGGGGCGCTTGGTCTTCCTGCTCACACTGAACACATGCAGCGGCGTCTCCATCTCTGACCTGAGTGCTGCGCCTCTCGATGAACCCAAAGAACAAGAGATCCAGCTGGACAACTACGTCAGTACCCTATCCGACAATTCTTATCTGTAAACTCAATTTTGAAATACAAAAGCAGCCAGTTATATACAAATATGGGTCAGTCTCAACATGGTTAATTGAGGTGATGAAAGTCATGTCTCAGTGATTATTAGTGTCACATTCATCCAAACTAGTTCTGAAGCTAATGTCATAGTGGATATTTGTATAATGGGACTTTCTAATAAGCTATCCAGAGCTTAGGAATAGGGGCCCAAACACAAAACAAAGTATTTACAATATATAATACAAACTGATCTAGAATTGAAGAGAGTTCATGCATTCTACCAAAACGTCACAAGCTAATAATCCCCTAACGCTAACCAAATACCCTAAACTAATCCAACCTAAATGGTTCAAAACAGTACTTTCATCAGTCTAAACATGGGTTAAAATAGCCCCCAGCCATTTAATCTATTTAAGCACTGACTTATTTTCATAACGGCTGCATTAAGCTCTTTTTAAAAACAGACCCAAATAAAAACATTGCTATATTTGTATTATCAATCTCAGTCCATACCTGTGGACCTCTGCAAGCAACACTGCTGCTAAATCTGGTTAATGTTCACCCTGCGTACGATGCTTTTCCCTAGTCTCTTATTTATGTAAGGGGATTTGAGGTGGGGTAGGGTCGTAGTCTGTGGAAGATATTGCTTTCAGTCAGTTTCAGGAATCTGTAATTCAACATGTTTATATTTAACAGTCATGGGTTCAAATCCGAGCCAGGCCGGGGTTATTCAAGTCTAAACTGTTCCTAGGATTCTTGCGGTACCTTCTGTGTTGAAAAGGCCAAGAGATGGCAGTATTTTCCTAGAAATATGTTGAGAGTTGGTAACAAGAACTCTGCTTTATTAGTGTTTATCAGCTGTATGTAGCTTTACTTTCAGATTCAGCTGGGTTGCTTCAAAAAAGTGCTGAGAAGAGAATAGACATTTTGAAACTCGACAGGAGATAGCAAACCTTTACAATCTGCCTTCAGTCATCAAAAGCCTGTTTTCTTGTCTATAAGCTACAAATTATGTTTATTTTACAATCAACAGTTGACATGACATCCACTTTTAGATGTTATATCTTATGTGTTACAGCTGCAGGTTTTAATTCATGCCAGAAAACGAAACTATGAAAATGAACGTGCAGCAGTTACTTGCTTGAGATGAGTCATCCAACGTGAAAACGTTTTGAAAGAAATGAATGTTGGTTTGTTAGAGCGCTTGTGGAAAATATTGACATAATAGATTTCAAAGTCAGCTGCTGAAAAGAAACTCCCTAATCTCTTCATGCCTTGATAAAGTGCCTGGTGTTATGTCATAGATTGAGATTGTGAAAAGCCTGAGATAATGTGCGGTTGTCTCTTAATGTTTAGTCAAAGTTCTTTATTATTATTTTCCAACAACAGACTCAAGCCTCCAAAATAACTGCTCTTTTGGTGATTATCCCTTAAATCATGGATGACACAGCTTCACAAAAAGCCTTACAACTGTCACCATACTTCCTTAAAACCTCATTTATTTGTCTATTTAGCGCTGAAGTGGGAAATATCTGCATATACTGAACCTGTGGTTATGTGGTTATTCTAATATGCAAAAACAATGTTTGACATGGCTATTAAATACAAATAGAAACAGTCAGAATAAACAATCTTTTTTTATGATTTAAATGTAATATGTATTTAAATGTGACAAATTGTTATTATTATTCTTATATATTGTTTTTACCACACTAAAGATGTTGGTTTTTGTATCCCAGATCATTTTTTCACAGTTCCTAACATTGTGAGATGTCCTCTTGAATGAAATGGAGCTTGGCTCATGTTTTTCTGGGAGGAATAACAAGTTAGAGGACTGTGCACTTGGTGGCAGTAGGTAGTCTCTGAGTCTTTTTAGTTATAATTTGTTCCCGTTTGTCCCCACAGAGTTTGAAAAGGTCCCTGAAAAACCTCCGTGATGTCGGTTTCCTTCAGATAAAAGTCATCAAGGCTGCAGATCTGATGGCTGCTGATTTAAACGGTACGACACACACAGGATCACACCTATTGTTATTAAAGGTTAATCTGCCGTTTGTACGTTTGTCTCGTCAATGGACTGTTTGGCCAATAAATTGTCGGTTAAAAATAGTGGAATTGCAATCCCTGTTCCCTTTTTCTGTCCAAAACACAGATATATTCACCTTAATTTGATATAAAATTACTTGTTTTAAAAAAACAACTGGAAATGTCCATATTTGAGGCATTTTTGCTCAAAGAGGTACTTCAACTTTGAATTGATTATCAATAAAGTTGGCTTTATTTTTCTGATGATAGACAAATCGATTAATCAACTTATCGTTCCTGCTCTAGTCACAGATTTTGATTTGAGTTCTCTTTGTTTTGCATGAAAGGGACGGAGGGAGCCCAATGTTAAATGTGTTTGTTGTTGTTCTCCAGGCAAGAGTGATCCTTTCTGTGTGCTGGAGATGGGGAACGACAGACTGCAGTCCCACACAGTCTACAAGAGCCTCTACCCAGAGTGGAATAAAGTCTTCACATTGTCAGTTTGACTCTATTTTTCCCACCACATTTTCTGTTTAATACAACTTAATGCATGTATGCTGTTTGACAACCAATTGAAAAATGGGGAAAATAAAAAGTGTGCTTGTTTTTGTGGACTATCTGACCTCATTTCTGTCTCCACAGCCCTGTCAAAGACATTCATGAGGTTCTGGTGGTGACTATCTTTGATGAGGATGGAGACAAGGCGCCAGACTTTCTGGGAAAAGTTGCCATTCCCCTGCTCTCGGTACACACTACCTCCCCGAGTGTCCGTCACACGGACAATAGACGAATCTATTTACACCCTGTGTCTAAATTAAAGTGAAGAGGGCGATAACACTCCCTTGCGTTGAAGACTCGCTAAAATGTAATCCAGCTTGACTGACGGTCAGGTCCAACGATGAGTTCAGCACCTGATGCCCTTTTCTGTCCCCGCAGATCCGCAGGGGACAGCAGATCACCTACCCGCTGAAGAAGGAGGACTTAGGTGGGCTGTCGAAGGGCAACATCACTCTGGAGCTGGAGGTTATTTTTAACCCTGTGAGTAAAAGTTCAGCCTGCAGTGATGGCTGTGAAACGTGGGCCTGATTCTGTCCACTTGTCATCGTCATGTCTTTTTATTTATTACCTTTTTTTTCATTATATCAGGTCAGAGCGAGTGTAAGAACCTTCCAACCACGGGAGAGAAGATTCCTGGAGGATAATCCCAAGTTTTCCAAAAAGGTTTGAAACAGTTCTGATGATTCCCTCTATTATACAGGGGTTCGGAATCATAATATCATTTTTATTTTTGAACCGTTTCGTAACATACATTTAGATAAAAAAATTGTTACATGTTACTTTTCCGCATTAAAATGTCTAAAGACAACTAGTCCTGTTATATCCGTTTGAGTTGCGTGTTTACATTATCTCAAATGTTTCCAAAATTTTAAATCCTGTAGATATCTGTAATTGGAATCACGGTAACGCGTTTAATTTGCTCGCATGTAATAGCTACGTATCTTCTTGTGAACATTTGTATATACCTTTTATGATACCACTTTAGATCAAGGTGGTTTTTAAATATATATGATAACCTGAGTGAAGATTTTGAACATTGTATGTCTCGAACTTAAGTTTTCAGATAGTTTAGCTAAGCAAACATTAGCACTCTATGCACCAGAAGATGACAGCAATTGTGCTTAAGACATCGCCTCCCATGACCCCATGCTTACTACCCACTAAACTCCCATCTTTTGTCATTGAGAGCCTCCTAGTGGCCGAAAATTATGTATTCTACTTAAAGAGGTTTGATTTAGAGCAGCATTGGATACATATGAAGGATAAAATACCTTTTAATTTCTAATTGCTAACTCCATTTGTCGATAAATCAATCGGTTGCTAGACAGAAAACTAATCATCATATTTGCTCTTTCTGTTATGATAGTAAATTGATCATCTTTGGGTGGGTGGGTTTGACAAAACAAGGCATCTGAAGATGAAAAGTTTCAATTTGTTTTGATATCTTACCAACCAAACAATGAATCATTTATCATTTAAAAGACTGAGCAGATGAATCGACAATGGTCGCAGCCCTAAACGCTCACCAAACGTTTCGAACAGCATCAGTAAAGAGGGCAAGGGTCAGAGGTCACTGCACTTTTGACAATATCCATGTGATGCTTGGATAATTGAAATTTCAAAGAATGAAAGAGCTAATGCAAAGAAAAAGTGAAAGACGAGCGTTTAAAATGTTACCAAGTCTATTTTCAAAATGGCTCTGAACCTAAAAAGGTTGCGTTAAAACATTTTTTCCCCTAAAAAGCCACGACGGCAACTTAGCTCCGCCTGAATTGGTTGAATTGAGCTTTAATTGACCCCAACTGTGACTGAGTTTGTGTCCAGTGTTCTGCTACATTAGTTTGATATACAGTGTGCAAGACAGGGTGCCTGACTGTCTGTACTTCCCACAAAGACTCATTGTTGTCAGACAATACATCGTTCGCCAACGCCAAAATTGGCTTAAGCACAGAGGACTCCGATGGTAATGTGCGGTGCTTCCTTCTGTTTTAATGTTGAACATCTTGCTTGACGAAATCAGGCCAGATTACTGACATTTTTTTACCCCCGGTTGGGACGGTCTTTGTAAAAATGTATTCTGTTACAATTACTAATTACCTTGAAAAAGAAGGAAGTAACCAAATCTAAGTATTACAATATAAAAGTAATGTAACCTAATGACTTTCCATTCAAATGCAATGGCAATAAATACAAGAGAAAAGGAATATCAATAAGATGGCTTTAATTTACTTTTTTGTAAGAAAAATGTGTCCCAGATTTTATTCATAGGGAAACCTGCCTTTAATCAAGCATATTCAAGCAGTAGCCTATACACCAAAAGTGAATTCATGAGCGCTACAGTTTAAAAAGCAGAAATAAGATCTGAGCTGAAAATGCTCCGTTTTAGTTGATTACACACGGTTAAACTCAAACACACTATTTTATGAACAAATAGGTTCCTCTACTGAAAAAAACAAAACAAAACGAGAAACCATAAATACAATTCAGACAGTAGTCCTTAAGGCTCACACTTAATAGATTTCTGCTCCTAAAACAAAATATGATCTTACTACAGTATATGGAATAAGAGCACCTCAAGTATGTTTATACAATCAGCTTGCCCTGAATAGTAATGGTGTTTCCCCTTTCTGCTTACAAGACAAAAGGAGGGCCACATTTTACCCAACGACAGATTTCTTGGATCGAGAGGCCATACTGAAAATCCGCTATGGCTGGCTCAGTGTTTAAATGTGTTACTTAGTATATTGTTCTTGATTTTAAAATGTATTGTATCGTGATTATGAAAGTAACCCTTCCATTTATTTTTGAATGTGTGTAACTCTAAGGGAAGACGTTTCACTTTTTTGTATCCTTATTGCTGTATCCCGTTACATGTAATCCCCAACCCTAATGCCAGGCTACTGTCACGGTGACGGGACGTTAGTATGAACACAAAATCAGACCTCTACCTTATGAAATCATCTCTTTTCATAAATATGGTGAACTGCTGTATTTACATGTTCATATGTTGTCTCTTTCAGGTTCTAGCCAGGAACGTGATGCGCGTTCAGACGCTGTACAGGGCCATCATGTCGACTCTGCAGTACATCAAAAGCTGCTTCCAGTGGGAGAGCGTTCAGAGGAGCCTGCTAGCCTTCCTGGTGACGTGCTTTAACTCTCTTTAATCTGCATTTCCCTCTGTTTTCCCTCCGAGCTGCGGAAAAAACACAACCGCAGCCCGGCTATCCCCTACTTGAACTCTCCCAGCAAGATTCTTAATCAATGCGGCGTCGGGCTCAGCATAAAATGGAAAGGCTCGGCCCCCGTCTCTGCGTCGGAGTGGACGCTCTCAGCGCCGTGTGTCTCGTGGATGCAGAGTTAAGCCTCAGCTGGAGAAAGTAGCGTCCCAGTGGAGTCGAGATAGTCTATTTTTGTTCTACTTCCCTGACAACTCATTAACCCTCCGTCCAATCTGCACTCGGTTTGATTTAGACCCCATTATGCAGACAGGAGTCCAATTAAAAGACTCTTTTAGAGATAAGGCTTCTTCTCCTCCTCCCATTGTTCAATACAAGTGTTAAGCAAGTGCGAAGACAGAAACACAGGCCCTGCCTTTTAAACCGTAAAGTGGATAGGGTTCGGATCTTATTGACATTATTTCTCTCTCAAATCTAGTTCAATTGAAAAGGCATACAGCAAGTTGTGCATTAACTATGCAGGAAATCAAGGTCATGTAAAGTTCTTTTTGTTTTTGCTGCAGACTTCCTGTAGATGGCACTGAAGGTGTGTAAAGGCGATGGATACTGTACGTCAGCCAATAGTACAGTTTGTCCAATTTGCTGTGAAAAATGGGAGCTGCAGCACAGAGCTGTTATCTGAACAGAAGCCGGTGCTTGAGCCATGCTTTTTATTTTGTGCTTTAGTTGAGGATCACTTAAAAAATCTGCCCTTTTTGCTCAGTGAAAATATTTGTAATGCACAGTTACTCAAAATGAAACCGAATTTCATAAAAATTCCCAATCCCGGTCTCTAAATTACAATAAAGAGTTTTTAAATATGTATAATATTGTTGTTTTACCTGACAGATCACACACACACTCAAGCAGAAATCATACAAGCATGAAAAAGCACACACTGTACACACACATCCTCCCACTGTTTGAAAGACAGTACCATCTGTACTTGTGTTTTCACACCAGCGCTCCCTGCCATTTCAAGCCTCAGTGAGAAGAAATAAATGCCCACTTATTACCGCCATATGAGAGAAATGAATCAAAGCTTCACTCTGCATGACAGGATGGAACCACCTGCAACATCTGCCCATTGTCAGACATGTGTGTGAAGACAGTCAATGTAGTATAGCAATGTGTAGTCAGTATACTTCAACATGTGCAAGTTCTCCCAGTGAGAAGCCTCCAACCTGGCAGTATAGATCACATGCTGTTGTTCCTAATTACGTAATTTTCTTAAGGGTGGTACATTTGGCAATTTGACGTGACATTTATATTTGAAAAATCATTTAAATATTGACCCAAACACACACAAAATAGTCACCCATGGGCAACATCGCCATACACACTTTGTTAAGTTAAATCCATAAAAAAAGACAACATTCCATATTGAGATCATTAACTAGCCCTTCAGGATAAGCGAGTAAATGGCCATAAGCACATAAAAACAAAGCAGTAATTGTTATTGGTCAATGTTGCTGATCTAAGAGATGTGTGTTTACTACCTCCTTTGTATATCCTAGTATGCACACACCTAACATAATGTGTGTGAACAAGCACGTTTTGTATTCAGCTCTATTTTCAGTATGCACTCTTTTTACACCAGGTTGATATCATGAAACCTAGGCAGTTCACACCAACAGGATTTAATGACAAAGCTTATATTCAACATGTTAATCGTCACATGTTAAAGTTGATTTAACACAAAATATTTGATGTCTGGTTCTGAAAAAAATATGAAATGGAAAAATATTGATCTCTTTTTCTTTTGCTTGGTCTGGTATGACCTGCAGTTAATGGCGGAAAATATCTGCAAACTTGACGTATATATTATATACTTTATGCCACTTTTAGCACCCTCCTCCAGAATAATTCATATGACTGATCAGGTGAAGCAGCAGTTCTATTGTCCCTTCTTTAAACAATAAGTCTCAGCTATTTTTTTTCCTGCTCTTGGATTACCACCGTGCCATGCAAACCCTTCCCCGAGCATTAGCCTGGAAATCCTGCTACAATCTGCAAATGTGCTACCCTCCAGTCCGGTAGCCCTCCCGACTTTAGGGTAGCCTTTGATTTTTTTTTCTTTCTTTTTTCTCTCCAATCTGGATCACATTTCCAGAGCCCCTTCTTGCTGTCGAACACAGTGTAATGCCTCTCAAGCTGAAATGCGCTGCAATTATCACAATCTTTATGTGCTGGGTATACATTTCCACCAAAGCGTGACTTGGCTTTTCCCCCCCACCCCCGGCTCTCCCATCATCACAAAGTCCTCTCTAATAAAACATAACCCTTTCAGTCAGGAGTTGGTTTCATCGGCTGTCCCAGGCGCTGTTCTTGGCTTGTGATAACACAGACAAGAGCCTGCTTGGCTCATTGCACATTAAAGCTGATGGTGGGGTTGCGGGAGGGGGTGGTTTGAAAATCCCATCTTTTATGTCAGTTGGTGCCTCAGAGGAGAGTGATGTCTTTACCAGATGTTCACTTCTATTTTTATTAGCATATCACAAACCTGTAAACCTGTTCCCCACGCCTTGTGGCACGCTGCCATGCTGGCCGGCGCTGACTCTCTCTGACAGGATTATTTCATCGTTTCCATTTAGCCCCGCAATCGAGACATCACACTCTTTATCCCCTAATCCATTTTTTTTTACCTGATGTCCATCACGAGTGGCATTATAAATCTTCATAACATATTCACACACGGACTCCCTGTGTCTCCGGTGGGCCACGGGGTCGTCTTTAATGTACACAGGATGAGAGAGATGGATCAATTAGACTTAATGTCAATGTATATACACTGGGTGGGGGGGGGATTGGAGTGGTCGCCCCGCACAGCGTATGCAGAACAACCGATAGTAGGAACAAGGCTTTGATAATGGCGGGGTAGCCTTCATCAGACTGACCATTGCTAATTAAATCAATAGCAGATTGGATCAACCTTTAGCTAGCGGGGGATTCAGGAACTATGGAAAATGTCTTTGGGTGGGACTTAATAAAGAGTTTGTTTCATACTCCAGACCCCCTCCGGAGCGTGACCCCACTCATGTGTGACCTCTGCCTGCAGGTGTTTCTGGTGACAGTGTGGAACTGGGAGTTCTACATGCTGCCCCTCTTCCTGGTGCTGCTCATCGCCTGGAATTACATCCAGATCCGTTCCGGACGGGTCGCTCAGGACGAGGTGGGCATCTTCATCAGCCTCCTTCATCTTCTTCTCCTCTTTTCTTTGTGGGTTCTTGTTCACACTCCTGTGTAGCAACTTTGTTAGTCTATGTCTTCTTCTCTTTCTTTTTCTATGTCTGTCTTCTTCTCTTTTGTCTTCTTCTTGGTGTTCATATTGATCTTCGTCTTCATTCTCTTTTTGTTTTCAAGACCTGCTGGTTCCTGTTCATATTTTCATTTTTTAGAAAAACCCAGGACGTGGTGAGCCTGCGCAGCTTCGTTAGCCTTCTTCTTTTTCTGTCTCCATAGTCTTCTCCTTGTCTTCCTCTTCGTTCTTCTTCGTCATCTGCATCAGCTTCTACTTTGTCTTTTTCTTGTTCTTCACTGTCTTTATCTTCTCCTTTATCCTCTTCTTTGTCTTTCTCTCTTTTGACCTGTTGGTTCCTGTTCACATTTATTTACTTATGTATTTATTAATTGTACGAAATCAGACGTGTTGAATGTGGAGCAGCTTCGTAGGACTTCTTCTGTTTTCTATCCTCCTCCCTCTGCAGAGTGACCCACTGCTACCTGTCCTCACTTAATTTATAGTTGAAAAAACGACCACCTCAAACACATTTTCCTCTCAAAATTAAAAAGCTGGTGTGTTTCCATAGCAACCAGCAGCACCTAGCTACATAATAATAAAATAGCACATAACACAGAGAAACCTCGCTGAATAGACTAATGCAACATATTATTACAGCCTAAGCTAATTTGCAGTACACTGCTTTCTTCTTTCCCCCAGTCTGCCCCCAGTTATTGTCCTGAATCCTTCCTCTTCACTGTAATTGGTCTGTTGCCCTCTTCTCGTTGAGACTATTTTTTTTATGCCTCTGCTCTGTAAAAGGTCACAACTCACTGTTTTTCCCCCCACTGTGACCACGCTCCGTTTTTACACCAAAGAAAAGGACGTAGCATCTTGTTTGTGTCAGTGTGTAGAAGCAGTATGTATTTACTGTATACACTCCAACACAGGTTTAACAAATAACATACACAGTGTGCAGTTCAGACAACAATGTGCTTCATTTTACTGTTAGAGACCTTCATAGGCTTTCATGAGTTGTCCCTTTCCTGTAGCGTGATGTATTGGTGCAATGGCCTGCCTGAAACGCCTCCTTTGGACTCTGTCCTTTACGTCCGTAACATAATGACATCACTATGGAACATATCCGCTACTATTGGCTAGTACTCCAACATATTGTACCAGATAGGTTAAGGGGCGGGACATCTCCAAGCGAACAGAGCTATAGTCAGTTTGAGCATATCATTCATATACGAATAATCATACGATGGCAATAGGGCCACTACTGGATATTAAAAATATGATTTACATTTATTGAGAGAAATACCTCTAACTTTAGCTTTGTAAAATGTACAGATATAATCCTGGAAATGTTGATAGTATCTTAGTTAAATTGGAATAATTTACAAGAATATGTCCGAAGTTTACAAAAGAAATACAAAAAACGAACATACAGCTGTGGAAAAAATTAAGAGACCACTCCACATTTGTCTTCAATCTCTACATGTATGGCATCCATTACAGTTTCTGTTGAATTCCAACACAGAGAAATGCTGTCAGTAGTTTATAGAATACAAACATAACATTTAAAAAAAGCACTTAACTCAAAGACATACCTATAAAAACTAAAACCGGAGAAACTGATAATGCTGAAGTGGTCTAATTTTTTTTTTCCACAGCTGTATTTAAAAAAAGATCTGAAAAAATGTTCCCTGACAGAATATTCAAATGTCTTTATCGTAAATTCACGACTTCTCTATCGGAACTTTTGTTCCCCCTTTCGCTCCCTGCACTAGCCCTATTACGCTGTCATATTAATACGTTACCCCCAGATAACATACAGATATTGATTCATCATGTTCTGGTGTAGACGTGTGAGTTGTCTCACCTTCGGTTGCCGTGGTGCGTTGTGAACAAAGACCAACACGGCCTGCTGTCAGTCAGCTGTCCCGCAGTGGCCAGTGTTTGTGCAGGCCGACCCCGGGGTCACCGCTGATCCCTGCACTCTGTCAGAGGACGACCTCAACAGCTCACTGGAGTTAATACGGAGTCCCAGCGTCAACATGAGACTAAGTTCATAATATAGGAAAGATCCTCAGCTTTATAATACAGCTGTGGTTGTATTTTCAGGACAATATGGATGTGGGGGATGATGAAGAGGATGATGAGAAGGTATGTACCTGTATTTATTTTGTTTGCAGTTCTTTAAATTTAAGCATCTGTACTTCTGATGAAAAGAAAGGAAGTTTATTTTGACAAATTCCTATGATCTGTGATTTTGGGCTCTTTATTCAGTACTAAATCTTCGGATGCATTTTGATTCCAGACAACCACAAGATTTTTAAAAGACGCTTGGGCTTAATGAAGACCTCACCGACCCGTTTCCACATGTCACGACACATTCATATGCTAATGGGGAGGTGGGCGGGGGGGAGGTTCTGCTGCATTTGGGAAAGTCCCTGAGCTTAACACGCCATATAACACCATCAATATGGAACTAATGACAGCACTTAGACATGCTTTTTCAAAGCTCATTGGAAAGCTGGTGTTCAAAGTGTTACAATGCTTTTTAGTCAATGAAATATTCCTTTAGTTTACTCTAGACGTTTTGAATGGTCTGGCATGGAGTGGTTCTCAAACTGGTGTCAGTGGGAACATGACCCTGAACTGGTTGAAGTGGTTCAGGGCAGTGAGGCGGTTTGATTGATATTTGACTATTCATCTTACAGAGACTGATAGTCCCCATGCATGTGGCATATCCCAGGTTTGAGCCCCTCCACAGCTCTTTTTCCCAGGCCCCTCCCCAGACTATGCGTGGCATCGAGCCAGTGATGCCTCCGTGTCTCTGAGCAGAAGCAAACACACATCACAGAGATCACATAGCGATAAAGACCATGGCTTTAGCCAGTAAATAGTCCCCTGATAACCAGCGGCTCCCCATGTTTGATGTGGACATGTAACCGTGTCTCTACAGATCTGTGCACTGAGAGCCAGACTTGAGACACAGTCTCCTCCTGTTTACTCTAAAGCCATCCTTCCCTCCTGGGATATGGACTAGCCTGAGAACCGTGCCTCTTCTCTTTCATAACGTGAAGTCCAGTCCCACTCTGAGGTGCATTCAATTCACAGCCATTAAAGCTGTTAAGAGTATCTGCCTTTACATTCTGCAGACACCAGTCACTGTTTGGTGTGTTTCTCTGAGGAACTCAAAGGCATTATTGTTTCTATTAATGTGTCTGGTAGGATGAAATCTGTAGTCTTGACTATGTCTGGGATGTCTGACCAGAAACAGCTTTACAAAATTGTAAGACGTGTATTTTGCAGAGGTGGAAAAATAGTCAGATCTTGTACTGTGGTATTTTCTATTACAACTGAAAAATCCTGCTCAAATACAAAGTTATTGGAATGTTCTTCACTACAGACAAAAGCAAAGATACTTATTAGGCCGATTTCAGAATCATACATTAAATATGTTTCTATTATAATTACTGATGTATTAAAGTGTTTATCAAGCTATTACTGTGGAACTCATTGAGGTTACTGCAGGGTAGCTTGTGAATTTAATCCAGGTGTAACTAAAGCCTTATTTAAGGTTTGATTTTTATATATATATATATATATATATATATATATATATACCAGCGGCCCGCAGACATACATATATATGTGTGTTTTGTTATTAGTAAATATCTGCAAAGTAACTGCAGGTACTACATTAATGTAGGGAGGTAGAAGTACAAAGTAGCATTACATGAAAATACTCTAGAAGCTCAGAATTGTTTAAAGTACAAAAGTAAAAATTTGATTTTGTTTGTCTTTTCAATTGTTTTTTGTTTTCAATCCTGTATTAAATCTGGTTTTTGGTACTGATAGTTATTTCAAGATGAATTTAATGAGCTGCTTATCTGAAAGTGTCTCACCAGGTTTTATAGTAACTTCCTTTTTTCACCAGCACAAACCTTTATTAGATTCATAAAGGGCAACATCTTTTATTCTTTAAACATGTACCTTTGTAGAATTATAATATAATTATCTGCTGACAACAACCTACTTTTTTTTCTATAAAAGTCCCCAAAAAGACAAACTCAAACAGCAAGTAAGAGCAGTAAACACACCCTTCTGAACTTTCCGTTATACAATGTTTGAAGACTTTGGACCCTTTTTCTTTTAACTGTAGGAGTCAGAGAGAAGAGGGCTGATGGAGAAAATCCACATGGTCCAAGACACCATCATCACCCTTCAAACCCTGCTGGATGAGATCGCCAACTTTGGGGAGAGGATTAAAAAGTAAGAATTATCTAGCCACGGTGAATCACAGCTCATTATCTCTGTTTGTGTTTGAGCTCAACTGTTTTGAATGACATTATGAAATGGATTGAAAGCTTCTCCAGTATAAAGTCTGCATTAGAGGGGCCGCAGATACATGTTTGTACTGTGTTTTACAGACGATGAGTAAATGAAGTGGGAATATTTACTGATGTTTTATCTTTTTAGCACTTTCAACTGGTCGGTGCCATTCCTGTCCGGCCTGGCTATCCTAATTTTTATCACTGCAACAATCCTCACGTACTACATCCCTGTTCGATACGTGGTTCTAATATGGGGTGAGTGTCAAATACAGTTTATTAAATCATCTGTTTAGTGTTGATCTGTCAGTTTGCCTTTATTTAAGCAAAGAGTACAGAGTATTTGCTCCTTATATTTTCTGGCTGTTGAGTCCCTTCCCCATTATCTCCTTAATATTAGCTGCTTATAATGTGCTGAATGAGATCTTATTGGTGTTAAAAGTCTTCCAGCCTAAGAAGTGAAAGTAAAAGAAGAATAAAAGCTACAGCAGTAATATTTCTCGGACGGCTGAGCCTCCTCTGCAGGTATTTGTTTGTGTGGAAACAAAGAGCGCAGCCACAAGAGACTAGTGTTAATGATACGTTGGGTGTGAATTTCTGTTTTAGGCATCAATAAATTCACCAAGAAATTACGGAACCCGTATAGCATCGACAACAATGAAGTGCTTGATTTCCTGTCGAGGGTGCCTTCAGATGTGCAGAAGGTAAGCCGGCCAGGAAGCCCAAAATCCCCCAGCCCCGCTATGCCGTGCAACACGCTAAAACAACTCCCAGGCATTTTTCCCCCTTGTCTGTATAATTAGCTTCATCTGTATAATTATGTAGCCCCGTATAATTTCTGTTGTGTTTTTGGTTGTGATACATCCCTGGTGGAGGTCTGCTGCTTGAGCTGCTTTGCAGGGCAAGCTGTTCCCAGGCTGCCTCCTGCATGAACCCCCCACCCCCCCTCAGCAGGAGCAGAATATAAGTGTGCACACCACAAGTCCTCCAACTCGAATACACCCACGGCTGGGCGATGGGAAGAATGAAATTACACTATCTAAAATAATGCAGCAGTATTTGTGCTTTCCCAAATATAAGTTAAAATTTGTTATTTTATTTATAATCATTAGTAATGTGCCGTAGTGGAAGAAGTACTCGGATCCCTAAAGTAAAACAAACATTCCACTGTCTAAAATGACTCCATTACAAGTAAAAGTTTTAAATTCAAAATGTTTTTTTACAGAAGTATTATCATTATGCAGATTGACTCTTTTCACAGTATGATATTAGAGATATTATATTATTCAATTTTTTCCAACAAATACATGTAAGAGCATTTTAATGTTCTTTGTCAACATGGAGCCAATTTAAGTGAAATGCTATCCATTAGTACTACAATACTGCATCATATCAGACTAGCATGTATTTTTGTGTTAATAGTAACTCTAATTTTGAATAAATGTTGGGGATTAAATGTATAATTACTCGGGTATATGTACTCGTAACATTCCACCACTGGTAATCCTAACATAATTAAAAATGCCATTCACCCTGTGAATAAGTGATCGCTCATTTTTCAACAGCAGCCAAAAATAAAACCATAAGGAAAAACTATTAGTGGTATTATGAAAAGTTTTCTAATGCCAATTTAAAGTATGAGCCATTTACAAAAAATCAGTTGGCCGGCTCCCCTCTTGTATCCTCCCTCCTGCCTTTCTTTATTTTCTGTCTTCTCTCCTTTTACCCGCTGTTGTCTCTCCTCCTCACACTCTCTGTGTCTGTCCTTTTCTCTTTAAGTCGTTTGACCCCATTTGTCTCCTCCCTCTCCTTCTTGAATGCCCTTGGGCCTCTGGGTTTTGTGACGGTGACTCTCTCTAGCTTCTCGGCCAGCCACTGTTATTTCTGTCTCATGACTGTGGTCGTCCTGCTCAGTAGAGGTAGTTCTTCATTTTAAAGTGGTGCAGGAATGAGTGCTGAAATCCGGAACTGAGTTAGCATTTTACCGCTTTCTGTTCCTTTGTTTTGAAGTCAACAGTTTAGATGCTTCAATTAACATCTGTGGTAAACAGAACATTAACAGATTTTCAAGTTGTGTTACTTCTGTGATGTAGTTTGTTTATAGCCTTACATTGGCTGCTTTCAGCTTAGCACTCTTAGTTTGTTTAAAGCCCAACATTGGCTGCCTTTAGCTTAGCAGTGGTAGTTTGGCTATGGCCTAGCATTGGCTGCCTTTAGCTTAGCAGTAGTAGTTTGGTTATAGCCCAACATTAGCTGCCTTTGGCTTAGCAGTGGTAGTTTGGCTATGGCATAGCATTGGCTGCCTTTAGCTTAGCAGTAGTAGTTTTGGCTATAACACAGCATTTTATTTCTGCTGATGGCATTTACACACTTTAAAAAATCATAAAGTAGTGTTACTATATGAAGACTATCCTTTGTAACAAAAAGTGTGAATATCATAAACATGTATTTGTCAGAGATCCTTTTTTCTACAATATTCCAAAATCCAATGGATAAACACCATTGATTTGTCAGGTGAGCCCTTGAGATTTTAACTTCCAAATCAGCCTACAAAAATAACATAACTTCATAACTGCACAAGTCTATTGAGACTGTTTTGCAATGAATAAAAAGCACTACAAGATGGAGAGGAATAATGGTTATGTTAAACCAAAAACTTAAAATAAGAAACAACTTTGCTCTGGTTTTAGAGTGACTCATGTTCTTATTCCCTGCAGGTTCAGTACAGTGAGATGAGAGGCAGCAGGAAGAAGAAACTATTGTAGTTCCTCCTCAAAAACAGTTCCCAGAGGACCTGCATGTCTCTGGGTGCATGGTAGGTTTGAATCTAAATCCCCTGGTGGTGATACACAGCTGGGCATCGCTCATGTCACATAGCCCCAAAAAGACCTTTCAACCAAAGCAGTCCTTTGAGGACCCCGCAGAGATATTTGTAATTTAATTTCCAAAGATTGTATGTACAGTTTTTTTCTTTAAGATAATCAGAAGCTGCTTTATTTTCTATATGTCATGGCCCCAGGTTATGTTTTTTTGTGAAACCAGCTGAAATATCAGTTTGTATTATATTGCATGTATGTGCTGGGTGTGTGACAACTTGTTTAATATCTTTATGTTATTTACATCGAAAATGTGCTGACTTCCAAAATGGAATAATCACCAAATGGTGAACAAAGTTGTTGCTGGAATGAACGTAAATTTAATTATGGGTCACCATTTTAAAGTACAAGTCATCATAAGACATTTTCATAGAAAATAGTACATGGTTTTTGGGGTTTAAAAGAATATGATGAATTTTCGGTAAAAAGAATTAAGGCTTTCATATGTACATATAACGCTGGCCCTGAAAGTCAATAACAAAACATTCATAAAACATAATTTCACAAAACACAACTGCAATTCAGAAATTCCAACAACATAACACAAACAGGAAGAGGTAGGTAGGTATTGGAAAAGAATTCCCCTTTGCTGATTAGTTGCATCTAAACAAAGGAAAATACTTCTTATTTGGGCAAAGACTGGTCCACATTTCCCATAATGCCTAATGGTGGCTAATTGATTACGTTTGCTGAGTAGTTAACGCTTCTTTTTTTATATTACTTTTTGAGGAACACACGTCCAATACGTGCTGACATTTTCCGGTTTGAGGAAATGTGGTTGTTTTTCTCTACTGCTGCTGTGTTTTGTGAAATCTTACGTTTTCTGAAATATTTTTGTTTTTTAAAAATGTTTTGTTTGACATTTACAGCAACATTGATACGTAGCAAATATTCTGCATGTTTTTTCTTTTATTTACCTTTTTATAATGGATAAATGGCTATATGCGTACAAAATTGACTGACTGATTTTACTTTAACGTGACTTTATGGACTTATATTTACATAAGATTAGTCCTTACATGTAGTGTTTCATGCAATATACAAAGAGGAGGATTGTACTCTGTTGTATTTTACTCTTTGCTTTTGAATGGGATGGGGCCAGATCTGTATACATGCAACTTTATTTATTAATGACAATCACAGATGAAGACTTTGTTTCTCATTTCCAAAAGCAATAAATGCAAAGTTTGGGTATATTTCCTGCCTTTGTGTCTCTGCTCTCTCTTTGAATTCTCCTGCACACTGTTTTCATCCTCTCCATGCTCCCATGCTGCAGGATAGTGGGCGTCTAACAGCACCGTTTCCAAGCCCCCCTCTCTTCATTAGGCTTTCATGAAGCGAGGCGAGGCTGTGCGAGACCTCACCAGCACCCGGGCTCCCCGCTGTGTTGATGGCCCTTGGGCGTCGCCACAAGCGGGAGGACCTCAGCGACCTCCTCTCAGCTGCTGCAACGAGACGCCTGCAGCCAGCATCCTATCAAGCACAGCAGCCAGACAAAGCTCCGGTACCGGGCTGCATACTGCTCAGAAGCAGAAGGAGGGTTTTAAAAAGCAGCCACAAGCAACAACAGCCGCACCAATTTAGGGATTGTAGAATTGGAATAGTTAAGATGTTGGCGTTCAGAGTAATACCCTGGGATTTATGGCTTTTAAGTCGGAGCGCGTGGGCTCCCAGTCGGCAGTCTCTTAAATGAGTAAAACAAGTGGAAAACTGCTCATGTGAAATGCAATAAGAATCCCATCATTTTTGTGTCGAATGCTGTATAATTATAGCGCACCTGAAAGTATTTGATAATTGACCTGATACTCCTATCCTACACAGATCTAAAATAATTTGATGATTTGTCCGTTTGTTCCCAGGACAGGGGGTGTGGGGAATGTGGCAGACGATGACCTGTATAGCTCTTATCTAGTTATAATGTTGACTTAGGTATTCAATATTAATAACCTGCTGTCAAGGACACTGCAAGGACATCTCAATCTGACACTTATAGGCCCAGCATGAATATGTATAGGCAGTGAGACGCTTCAAAATTACCAAGTAAAATCACAGTTCACACGTGGGGACTAATGTGATGCGGCACATGCATTCTGATGAGCCACAAAAACAGCAGCTGATCGGTCTCAAAAGACTTGTTATAACTCAATATCGGACCTGAGAACACTCAGCTGTGCCTGAGTGTGTGCAGAGAGGCGCTGCATGTGAAGCTCCATTGACAGTGGGAATGTCTATTATCCATCAAAAGTCTTTATTAACACATTTATTACTACACCCTGAATTTTTGAGTGGCGCATAGGAGATGGCATGGAGGGAACTAATTGGGAACATGGTGTTAAACTTGTTCCCAACATAAAATATTGCAAGTGAGCAAACTGCAGAGCAGCTGGAAGCTGTTTCAACACTGGCAGCAAGACTGGTTTGTTGGGTGCTTTCTGGCTCAGTTTGTTTACATTTTATGATGCTTCCTCCCCCTCAAACTCTGGCTGGTGGTGCTACAGTATGTCCACTGAATTTCAAGACTGACTATATATTTGTCATAACCCCCCCCCCCCCTTGAATGTATAAGCCTATCAAATAACCATTTTCAGTTGTCACCAAAAACCTAGATTGGCAGGTTTATGGCCCTAATGTACCACTGTTTGATCAGAAGGCCACTTTTATATATGGGTGTGCTGTGTCGCCACGCATTTCTTAATTAAGGTTATATTTGCAGGTAATTTTGTGAAAAATCAGTGTGCTGATTTCTCGCACAAAATCTTTTTGAATTTCCGCTGTCAATCAGAGCTGTCGGCTGTTGCTTAGCCTCAGGCTCTTCTGGATCAAGGGCTTTGATGTTGGCCTGCTCTGGGACAACGCAGTCGCTCCACAGCCTCTGGGCAGCAACCCAGCTAGTACACAATTCGCCCGTAATTTACCTGGACCCAGACTCCCTATAGAATTGTTCACACTATGGGGAGTAGTGGGGGGTCCACATGGTCAAAATCAAGCTCATTCTTAAGGGAAATTATTGTTGAACAAAGAATGAAATAAACATTTGAGAAAAACATTTTTTTAAATAGAGAGAAAAAACGAGTTGAAAGAGTCACAGATTTAAACACATGGTTAATGCTGCACATTTAACGCCACTGTACTATTTTCAGCTATCGACAAATACAAATGTGTTCCTGACAGACCCCACAGCCCTATCAGATGTACTCGGGTAGGGGCAACCTCTTGTTTGAAAACACCTATCATGTTACAAATGTACTCGTCTCAATATAACAACTGGATGTTATTTGACCATTAATAATCAAATGTGTTCATCTTACAATAGTTATTTCAACACTTGATATTTTGCTTCTTGAGTATGCAGTTGTAGGGTCCAACTATTTTTGCAAAAAGTTTTTAACATTATCCATTAGGCCTACTTTAGCAAACAACATCAACCTACTATGGCTCTTAATATTTCAACCAACTCCATTACTTGGATCCTTCAATTTCAATCATTTGGACAATATTTCTAGTTAACTAATCCAACTATTTATTGATTACGTTTAACTAGCAATCATGTATTTATTAAAGCCAACTGTTTCAACAAATGTTTTATTACGCTACTTAAAGCTAACTTTTAACCATGTGTACATTGCTTTAAGCTAACTTTTTAACATTTATTTATAACTTATCCATCTACTAGCTAAATTTATTTCAAAATTTGTTTCATTACTTCTGGCTGACTATTTCAACCCTTAACATACTTTAAGCTAACTATTTCAACCATTTAGCCATTACTTTAAGCTATCTTATCTTATATCAGCATGTTTTCTAATTGTTTTTACACTGTCTTCATTGCGAAACATATCATCAGGTAATACAGAAGACACAGTGCAGGTATCCTCTGTATTGCAACAAAGCCACCCCCAATATTTCCACACAGCATACTTCCTGTGTTTCACTCCTCTGTATGGGAATCATTGATCCACTGGTGTATTTGAATTATGTTTTTGAACAGGGTCTATGTCAGAAGACTCAGCCTCAGTCAGCTTGGTTTTGGTTTCTTCATCGTATTTGGTGACAACAAAAAACATATCAAAATAAATAAAAACCTGGTGGGACAAGATTGTGGAGGTTTAATTGTGTGCCAAAATGTGTGTGCTGATTTGCACAAGTAGGCGTTTTTTTCAAGAGAAATAGATTAACTCACAAAAACAAAATGTTTACATTTGCTTTCATTTTATGAAGTACAGTATCAGAGGTTCACAGATTCCATTTTGTTTATCTAATATTGTGCTTTTAACATGTATTTTCAGAAATTATTACTTTGAGCATTTGGTTGAGATGTTTTGGCAGCCGTAGAGCGCGTTGATCCTCACGATGTCCCAGTAGGACATGCCCTGCCTCTGGCCGATCTGGACGTTGGGGTTGGGGATGGGGGTGATGGAGTCTTTCCCCCACTGGATGGAGAAGGCTGTTTTTCCATAGTGCATGATGGAGGTGTAGTCATAGGGGGTGTTCAGGTTGTTGGTGGCCTGCCTGTAGAAGTTGTAGGCCATCTGCGGGTTGATGTTCTGCCAGTTGATCCTGACGTGAGAATCGCGGTCGCTCCTGGTCTGTTCGTGCTGGAAGCCCAGAGCATGGTTGATCTCGTGCTGGATGATGCCGTTGTAGAGGCAGCCCTGCCTGTTGAGAGAGAGCACCTGTCTTCCTCCCGTCCTGCCCAGAGAAGAGTAACACCCGGCTTTATTCTCAATGCTGATGTAGTCATACTGGTCCTGACGAGGGACGAAGCGGAGGCAGGTTCTGCTTTGGAAGGCATTCATGGCGTAGTCGATCTTCTGCCTCTCCCAGCTGGTGAACTCACTGCTCACGGTAAAGGGGATCGTCACCAAGCCGTTGGAGCCTTTCTTCCACTGGCAGCTCTGGGACCAGCACGTCATTGCGTTTCTGGTTTTGGGAGCCAGCAGGTCTCCTTCCAGCAGGAACTCATCAGTGCCGTTGTTAGAGGTCAGAATCCTGGTGGTGATGTCAACAGTGTCGTCTTCTTCTTCTTGGCCTGCTTCATCCTCGAGAGGAAGTGCCTGAGAGAGGCCGAGCAGGAGCAGCAGCAGCAGGCTGGCAGAGGGAGTCATCTTCAGGGTCGGTCTGGAGGCTGTGGAGCTGCTGTGGAGAGACTCAGTGAAGCTTGATGTTTGACTCAGCTCAGTCCAGGGTCTTTATACTCTCCTCTACAGGTGTGTCCGTAGGAGGATTATGGGTTGGGGTCTACACTGCTAAGCCTGAACAAACCTCTGAAGGGAGGACTCCACAGACCAACCTGCTTTTTAAACAGGGATTTATCCCCCAAAGACATCCATTTTGTTCTATTTTGTGTGCCACATCCTTAGCTACACTTTGCTCAGGTGGTTTTATATTTCTCTGGATTAGAAATGGCGTTCAAGCCAGCTTATCCAACGTTTATATGTTAAAATGAAATATGTGAAACCCAAATACTGTCCCTTCATTTTCTCTTGACCTGCGTAATTGAAATCCCGGGTGCGCTTTTTATGACAAGCTGTTAAAGTTGTAGAAAAAGCTGCGTGTCCCTCTGTGAGGATGATAGACTGCCTATTGAAACTCTTGCATATGTAGAAGATGGTAATAGGTTCCTGTGGGACATGTTGCTGCGGTCTTGCCCGAGACAGCTCTCTAGTCAGAAGAAATGAATACTAAATTGTATGAAAGAGTCGGGTCTATTGTACAAAATCATCATAGCTGCCCCCCCATCAGGGAACGCCAGTAACTTCTGTTTAATGATGCATGTGGACTAATTATTATGCCTTTTCATTAAATTAGTTTGACGCAACTTAAGCATCTTTTAATTTTTCTACCTTCCTTCATGTTTTTCTTTTTTCAACTATTAATCTGCTAGGCATATGAACAGTTTTTCTGTATTCTGTAACACATTTTAAAACTTAATTAGATATAGCTGTTTATTGGTATGTCCTCTAGTCTCATGAAAATATGGAGTTTACTTTGTTCAATTTAATTATCGCATATAAACCGACTACACCTCCCTTGAATCCTGGCCTCATATAAAGTGTAAAGATGAATTGTGAAAAGAATGTGTGTTTTCTCTCAAACAGCCCCCCCGCCCCCTCCTTCTCAATCTCATCAGCCACCGTGATTAAGGTTTGGCATTGGGGATTGTGCTGTCTTTTTGGAGAGATATTTCAGCTGCATTTCTGACACTCTGAAAGGAGAGGAAGATAAAGGAGGCGTCGGGGAAAAAACTCCTTCCCGTTGTGTGAGTCCTAGAGAGGGCCTTGAACCCTGCCATTCACGCCTTTCTCTCCATCAGCTGAGTCTAATTGCCAGAGAGGACAGGAGACCCCGGGCCCGATCGTTCCTTATCCTCTTTAGCGCTTTCAGGCAAGTGAAAGGCGAGCTTCTGCTTTTGATCTTTTCTCTGATTCGCTTTTTCTTCTCTGTCATCCCTACCATCCTCTCCTCAGGAGTGACACCAGCTCCTTTCACTGCCTGCCCCCGTCTCCATCTGCCCAAAATAATGACCAAGGCCCAGGCATTATTAAACAGAGGTGGAGAAGGGAGGTCAGCACTGGGAGAGGGAGAGGGAGGTCTGGATGGGGACTCCGAGCTCGTCTAAGGAGGGGTGCCCCTATTCCAAATCTACTCCGTAGCCTCTCTGTGTTCCTCTAGATTCATCCCTTAAAGTTTCATGGCCTTACCCTGGAGAAAGCCCATTCTTTTTACAGACCACAGACGTGAAGACTCGTCCTTTCCCAGAGGCGCTGCTACAATACAACCCAAGGCTGCTTGAGACAATGGGGCCAGTGTGATCTCTCAGCCAGACTCAGGATGAGACGATGCCTTGCTTGCCAGTCCCATGGGAGGGTAGAACCAGTGGTCATTGTTGACAGCTAATGGACAGCATCTTTCCACTGGCAGGCCCCCCCGCAGACTGTGTCATTTTAGGTTGCTTAATAAAAAAACTCATGCCGGGCTGACTGAGGAATCCTATCAAGAGCAGCAGTTTGTTTGCAGATGAAAATCATTCTGCTCACAAATCTCCAAAGCTAACACTGGGGGGGGTTATTGGATGAATGAGTGCGGTGAGCAAAGACACCATTCAGCAGGCGAAATTCAATATAACTTATGAAAAGAGAGACTGGTCATGTGTGTGAATGACCAGAATTAAAATTGCCTCATTCAGCAGGAACAATACAATTACAGGCCTTTGTTTATCTCAATCCAGAGCAGAGCGTACTGACCACCAATAATACATCTGAACATGCTCACATACAAGATGCAGGACAATGCAAGACACAAGGGAGACAACACTCTACATATCACGCATACAGACGTTAGAAATGCAGACCTCGTGTTTGGCAAAAGTCTGATCAATATTAAAGACAGCACGAGTCTCTGACGGGTCTGGTTCCCATAGTGATGGTGTACATGCTGTCGCAGTAAATGTACATACACTTACTACACTAATGTTCATTTCAGAGTAGGGACTAAGTCATTGTTTTGTAAATCCAAATTCAAGACCGACTAGTCCAAAGTCAAGTCTTCCTAAGTCAATTCCCAAGTCAAGACTGACTATTCCCAAATTAAGAGTGATTAGTCCCACATCAAGACTGACTAGTCCAAAGTCAAGTCATCCCAAGTAAAGTCCTTAGTCTAGACTGACCAGTTCAAAGTCTTTCATTTTTGAGTCCTAAACAAGTTATGAAGTTTCTATTATTCCAACTAACCAGTAAATGTTAGTTTCTTTATCGCACTTTTTCTGCAACTTCAATGTATGCTGTCACATAAAACATAGTGGATCTCTGCTGGGAATTAAAAGTGGTTACGCAAGTCGACTCGTGTCAATAAAAGGAGATAATTTATTTGTGGAACACTTTTCTAATACTCTTTTTCTCCTTGAGCTTGGAAGAGGTTATCAAGTTTCTTCAAGTCAAAAGACTCGGGTCCAAGTTAAGGCATGAGTCATTGGTGTTAATGTCCAAGTTAGGTTGCAAGTCTTTTTTGAATTTGTTGAGGCGGCTTTAAGCTCACAACATTTTTGATTTATTACTTTAGTATGACTCGGGTCCACACCTCTGCATTAAAGCAAGTTATTGTTAGCTTTTTATTATTTTCTTTTAAGCACTTCCACAGCACAATTTTTTATATTTTTTAAGCCATTGTGAGAACCACAGTGATATGCACTCTGTGGTTGACCCACTGCGTTTTTATACAGTAGACTTTCAGAAGGCAGCATATCATTTGTTCAACAAATTGTATAAAGTATTTGTTTTAACGTTGTAAAATAGTAGCCAATAATGTTTGCTTTGATCAGGCTAAATGGCCTTCAATCCTCTGCATGAAATTAAGAGGCTTGCTTTGGGATTTTCCTACACGTCTCTACACTGTGCAGAAATCTGCTTTGTAATCTATTTTTACATCCGTCCCTATATCCATTTCACTGTGTCACACTGGTGGTCTAAAGTAAGCCGTATTTCATTGCACTTGAAACTCCATAAAGACATTCTCACAATTCCTTCTATGCTTGTAACCTCATACCGTGGCAGATATACAGTGGGGCAAAAAAGTATTTAGTCAGCCACCAATTGTGCAAGTTCTCCCATTTAAAAAGATGAAAGAGGCCTGTAATTTTCATCATAGGTATACCTCAACTATGAGAGACAAAATGAGAAAAAAAAATCCAGAAAATCACATTGTAGGATTTTTAAATAATTTATTTTCTAATTATTGTGGAAAATAAGTATTTGGTCAATAACAAAAGTTCATCTCAATACTTTGTTATATACCCTTTGTTGGCAATGACAGAGGTCAAACGTTTTCTGTAAGTCTTCACAAGGTTTTCACACACTGTTGCTGGTATTTTGGCCCATTCCTCCATGCAGATCTCCTCTAAAGCAGTGATGTTTTGGGGCTGTCGCTGGGCAACACGGACTTTCAACTCCCTCCAAAGATTTTCTATGGGGTTGAGATCTGGAGACTGGCTAGGCCACTCCAGGACCTTGAAATGCTTCTTACGAAGCCACTCCTTCGTTGCCCTGGCGGTGTGTTTGGGATCATGGTCATGCTGAAAGACCCAGCCACGCTTCATCTTCAGTGCCCTTGCTGATGGAAGGAGGTTTTCACTCAAAATCTCACGATACATGGCCCCATTCATTCTTTCCTTTACACAGATCAGTCGTCCTGGTCCCTTTGCAGAAAAACAGCCCCAAAGCATGATGTTTCCACTCCCATGCTTCACAGTAGGTATGGTGTTCTTTGGATGCAACTCTGCATTCTTTCTCCTCCAAACACGACGAGTTGAGTTTTACCAAAAAGTTCTATTTTGGTTTCATCTGACCATATGACATTCTCCCAATCCTCTTCTGGATCATCCAAATGCCCTCTAGCAAACTTCAGGCGGGCCTGGACATGTACTGGCTTAAGCAGGGGGACACGTCTGGAACTGCAGGATTTAAGTCCCTGGCGGCGTAGTGTGTTACTGATGGTAGCCTCTGTTACTTTGGTCCCAGCTCTCTGCAGGTCATTCACTAGGTCCCCCCGTGTGGTTGTGGGATTTTTGCTCACCGTTCTTGTGATCATTTTGACCCCACGGGGTGAGATCTTGCGTGGAGCCCCAGATGGAGGGAGATTAGCAGTGGTCTTGTATGTCTTCCATTTTCTAATAATTGCTCCCACAGTTGATTTCTTCACACCAAGCTGCTTACCTATTGCAGATTCAGTTTTCCCAGCCTGGTGCAGGTCTACAATTTTGTCTCTGGTCTCCTTTGACAGCTCTTTGGTCTTGGCCATAGTGGAGTTTGGAGTATGACTGTTTGAGGTTGTGGACAGGTGTCTTTTATACTGATAACGAGTTCAAAAAGGTGCCATTAATACAGGTAACGAGTGGAGGACAGAGGAGCCTCTTAAAGAAGAAGTTACAGGTCTGTGAGAGCCAGAAATCTTGCTTGTTTGTAGGTGACCAAATACTTATTTTACCGAGGAATTTACCAATTAATTCATTAAAAATCCTACAATGTGATTTCCTGGATTTTTTTTTCTCATTTTGTCTCTCATAGTTGAGGTATACCTATGATAAAAATTACAGGCCTCTCTCATCTTTTTACATGGGAGAACTTGCACAATTGGTGGCTGACTAAATACTTTTTTGCCCCACTGTATAACGCCTGCAGACTTTAGAAACAGTTATGCTTTGAATGTAATTCTATCTTTATTATAATCCTATTTTCTTGTATGAAATTGGATTGAATACTCTCCAGGACTTTAATGGAAACTATTTCCTGAAATACTTTGGATCATATGAATAGATTAATATAATGGTATTGCAAAGTTTTTAAATTCATATTGCATTTTTAGGAAACTATGAATCTGGTCTGTTTTTTTTTACAAGACTAAGAGATGTTCTGGCTGAATTAAGCATGCTAACGTGCTAACAATAACATTCTGATGATTAACAAGTGTAAGGCCCTGTTAACCATTTGAGTTTGGTGTGTTAGCATGCTAGCAGTTCGCACCAAAGCTGGTTATGGCAAAAAGATGAAAAGTTTGAGGATCAGCATGGTGGCAGTAAGCTCTACAGGAAAAGACAACGGATCAGCAAAGTTGGTTGGATTAATCTTTTGGGGACCATATGTTTGTTAACAAAATGTCATGACATCGATCCAATCGTTGTTGAGATATTACAGTTTGACCGACAGACCGATGCTGCTACTGTAGATTAAAACACACCATCTGAAATCTATTCTGTGGAATTGTTCTCTAAGGATGTTATATTTATATTGTACAGTACAACTGACAATAAAAATGGATGAATTGGTAGGAATGAGCAGTCAAATATCCCTGTTTCGATTCATACACATCACAGCTTTAGCAGAAATACCTCATGGGATTGTCTCCGAGTTGAGGAAGAGAGCAGTCTTATCTGAATTACTTTCAAGTGCTGGAGGCTGTAAAGTGTTTATTTCATGTGCTGCCTGCTGGGGAGGAAAAACTTAGTGGTATTCCTTCTGTATTTTCAATGTTTTTGTTTTTCCCTTTTCTTCTTGTTTTTTAATGTGTAGGAGTGAGCGGCTCAGGCCAGAGTGTGATGGATCCTGGAGTGTAAGACGAGGGAGGGAGGGAGGAAAAGGGCAGAGTGTTAGGTCAGGCTGATAGAGATGTCAGCAGTGCTTCAGTAATCTTGTGACGCCTAAGAAAAAAAAACACAGGGGAGAGAGCGGGACGTCTGAAAGACCGGCGGCTTGGTGACAGCAGAAGCAGAGACCACCCTAACAACAGCATCAGGGTTCATGGGAGGGGAGGGGTGCTGCAGGAGGGGTGGGGTGGGGGGGTGGGAGGAGTGAAGCCGGAGGGGGAAGCTGATCTTCAGTTACACATTATGGCTGATAGTTAACCCTCCTCCTCGCAGCAGTGTGTTAGACGGGGAGAGAGTGGTGAGCCAGTTATCAGCGCTGTAGAGGATTTAAGCCTTGTCTACCTCATTTAACATCTCCGACAGGCAACAACAGGAATGTAATGCACCTAATGAAAAACACCAATGCACACACCGGTGGGGACAGGAAATCCTTTTAAATAAGTGGAAATAATGTCAACATAATGAGGCCTTCTTGTAGAGCGTTTCTGATGTGCTTATAATCTATATCTGAATAGTAATGATTTTTGGACAGCACACTGCCAACACTGTCGTTCTCTCACAGTGCCATGTTGTGTATCCGGCTGTAAAAGAGTCCGCCGCTCGGTTCAGTGGCTGACCGAGTCATGAAATGTGATTCAGGTGGTAGATGGATATCTGCAGTGAAATATCTCTCCCCACTCGCTGGCTGCAGCCCAGACGTCGCCTTCTGCTCACTCCTGCTGGAAAGTGTGATTCGCAGTGTTTGGCCTTTTGTCTGGGCCAATTATGTTCGCCATTAACTAGCTTTCTTCTGTTATTGTTCACGGTAATTTGAGCTGATGGTGCGATGGTGCTTAGAGAGTTAGTGGTGGTACTCCCGGGTGTTGTGGGGGGGCGATTAATACCACAAAGAAAGAGAAGTTGGATAGTGTTTTACTATTGTCTTTCTTTATTCTTAATTCATTTTTGTATTTTTTAAACAGCTTGTGGAGTAAAGAAACATTCATGTATATGGTCTTCCTCGCATAGGCCAGTAAGACACTGTGTCCGTCTAAGAGTTTCATATTTATAATTGATGACATTAACGCGTTAGTAGAGCAAAGCAGAGGACACTATCAACAATAACTGTTCTCAGAAACTTTTCGTAATTATGGCTACGAAAATAATTTGCAATCCACATGATCAATTTCACAGGAAATGTCAAATAAAACTCACGTGATTCTCAGCAATGACTGGTGAATGGTATAAGGGGCGATGAAGTCTGAGTGGGAAGGAGGATGGGGTGAATGAGTAGTTCCAAATAATGCGGGACTTAGATAGAGCTGTTTATTTTTCACCTGAATCCAGAAGTCAATACGAGTCATTCTTGCGTAACTTCCGTACTTAAGTAACAATGTTCCGGTAGTTATTTAAATCAACACCACAATCTTTCCCTAAACCTAACCAAGTAGTTTTGTTGCGTAATGAAAAACTGACTTGTTTGTAAGGTACCCTCCGTACTTAAGTATAACTACTTTCATAGTCATTTAAATCCAAATCCAAATGTGCTTCAGTTAACCCCAACCCTAACCCTCAGTGATCTTGTTCCCTAAAGAAGGTATTGTTGGACTTTCTTAGAAAAAAATAGCATAAAATAATAAACATTTTTACTTCTTGTAGGATATTGTAAGATGATACGTTGACAAAACACAGGTGTCCTGCACAGAAGTTAACCTTGCCTAAGATCGGCCAACACGCTGCATAAGCCAATCTGAGACATGCAGACCCTTTTCCTTCTTGATAACTCGGTAACTCGATCAAGGTGATTTCCCTGTTTATTTTTGAGGTGGTAGAGATTGAAGATAAAATCATTTCAGCTTCCCAAGAGTTGTAAAATCCTGTCTCCTATTATTATTATTAACTACTCTGAATGGTTTTGGTGTCAGATAACCCTTGAAAAGTCATGGGGGTATTACATAGACTCGACCTCCTGAGAAGAAAAACCATGAGCCCAGAAAGAAATATAGAAACAAAGTCCTATGATATATTTTGCTTTTATATACATTTATGTAAATGTGATAAATAAAAAACAATGATAGCATTAGTTACCCTGCAATCCAAGAAGTAGTGTTGGAAAAATATTGGAAATCCTGTTATGTTCAGCACTATAAATGCACCAGTTTCACATTTAATGTCCATAAATAATTTGGAAAAATGATTCAAAAATGTTGCCATAAAATGATTCAAATGTCATAATTTTAAGCAAAAATAATGAATAAATATATAATCCATTTGGAGAGGAAAAAACCTTGCAAAGGGAATGTTGTTCTTGTAAATGTATGACTTTGTAATCAGAGATATTTTAGTTTTCACTAAATTAATTGTTATTACAGAAAATGGCACCAACATTCAGTTGTGACACCTTAAAATAATTGTACCCATTATGCACAATGTTGAATTCATATATTAAGAACACAGCATTGTTCTTAGTGCATTACATTTAACGCTAAACTGTAGTTTATTTTTTGGCAGAATATGAATTGTAAGAAAAATAAACCGTTTTTTTTCTTCCTCTGGCTTAATAACATCCAGGGACATGAAAAACCCTTTTGTAGCAATGAGTAATGTCCTCGTACGAACCCAGCAACCTCCACTGAGAGGACAGGCGGTCAAAATAATCTAAATCTTTGGCAGAATCTTTAGGGGACCTA
This sequence comes from Eleginops maclovinus, assembly GCF_036324505.1. Classification (NCBI taxonomy): domain Eukaryota; kingdom Metazoa; phylum Chordata; class Actinopteri; order Perciformes; family Eleginopidae; genus Eleginops; species Eleginops maclovinus. The sequence continues at coordinate 29,444,449 of NC_086352.1, read as the reverse complement.
GATTGAGCCGTTTATGGTGCGGTGCTGTTTTGAGGCATGATTAACACCTCATAAATGGGCAGCATTCCAGCATTCTCCTCCTCTTTGTCTGAGCAGCAGAGAGGCCTGCAGGATGCCCATCAGTGGCACGGCTCAGATAATGACTTATTGATAGGAGAGGATGCCGGGTGCCCCGTGCACATTAGCACGACACCAGCTGGTCGCTGCACCGTTGCTACACCACCCGCAGCATCGCTCAGGCAATTACCTGTAGAGGGAGGTCACTCTGCTGTCAGGGTATATCTCTGTTTCTACTCATGCCACAAGTCTCTAATTTCTGTTAATCGGAGACATTAATTACTAACACTTGAAGGCAATTTAAAACTTTTATTACTCAAATGAAAAATGAGAAGGATTAAAGATGACATTATACCGTTGTTTTTATATCTCTGTGTGACTTATTGGCTGGTGTTCCTAATTGTGCAGCCAACCAAAATTGATAAACCAGCTAATTTCAATTTCATGTAAAGACAAAACTTTGTTTGGCCTGTGTGACAGGTTGATTTGCTATAACTGGTATCAGATCCTCAGAGAAATCTCCCAATACAACCTTAGAGGTTACCTTGATTTATCAGCAATACACAACACATTTTATTAAATAAACAATATAAATGTATGTAGGTATGCCTTGAATGTGTTACTGCCTCATCTTTTCCCTCCTTCTTAATTATGAAACCAACAAAAGCCTCCCTGAATCCCAGCAATGGACCGTTCCCACATGTTACCCTGTTGACATGCTTGTACACTGAGATAAAAAACATTTCTAACAAGGCCAGGGAAATAATTCTGGCGTATCAAGTGAGCTTGGGAACAGTGGAGGGAGGGGAGATTCCCAGCGTGTCCACAGATGACAGTTCTTCGCCCAGGGCTGGCCGACGCTGCGACATTGTGCGCCTGTCATAGCTGCCCTTCAACGGCAGATGAAGCTGTCAGCAGGACGATGACTTTATTCTGACAGCCACTCCACCCTCTCTCTTCAGAGCGACGCAAATAAATATGTTGGGTTTCAAAGCTGGCAAGGCAGACGTTGGACAGTGGGTCAGGGGGCCAAACGCAGAGCAAAAGCATTCCCTTCCCCTCGTAACCTGCTCTCAAAGAGCCTGGTCACCTCGCCAGGGCACCCATTCAATGTGAGCCATCCAAAGGGCCCCGGGGCCCCAGATCTCACACACTGCCTGCCGGGGGGAGTTCTGAAAGCTTCTCTCTCTCTCTCCCTCTGACAGCCGTCACTCTGTTCCTCTCTTCTTCTCTGTGCATCTCTGTGGAGAGCCAAAAATATCCTCAGCAGAAAAACAGCATTTCTGACAGAATGTGGTTCAATCAGATGACTTCTCTTTCTCTCATTGCTTTCCATGTTATTTAACATATATCATGTTAAATAATACTGTATAATTAAGACTATACAATAAACAATGCTTAATTACAATTTTCAATCATAATTACTGCACACTCACTGACTTCATTTGCAAGCCCCCCCTCTATAATGCATAATGAACAGGGTTATTTAAAGGATGTTACAGTATATGAATGTACTCCATATGGTGAGTATATTGAATTTTAAAATTATTATAATATACAGAAACCATATGAACCATTAAATACTATTACCCCTGCAAACATATGTCAGTGAGTGGCAATAATTCTGTATAATGATACCTTCTAAGTCATTTTAGATTTATTTATAGTGTGTTTTTGTTGTTTTCACAAAGCATTTTCATTAGGGCTGATAATTAAACTGTATAAGCATATCATCAAGTGTTTTTAGGATAATTATACACGTAGGGATCATAGGAAGTCTTAATTGATACAATTTCTCCTGATGATCTCTGCTTTTTCTTTGTCTTGTATAATCCACAAAATCGATTTCGATTTTTACAAACTAACTGAAGACAAATGTGTCTGTTTTGTTGAACTCTTTAATGAGGGGTTTCTTATTTGTTTACTGTAATAGACTAAGTGACTTATTCATGTATTACAATATTGAACTAAAGGTTTAAAGGCAATGAAAATACAATTGTGACAATCAATGAAAATTACCTTCTTTTTTTTTCTTTTCAGTTGAGAGACTGTCCCGTCTTCTCCAGCAGGCTCCACACACCCCACTGGATTATCTGGTGTGTGCGTGTATGTTAACAATGACGAATTAATATAGAAATAAACAATTAAATAAATAAATAAAATGTCTACTATAGTAAACCACAGTCTTCCTCATATTTACAGATATGTCATTTTTTTTCCAGCTACAAAACTTGAAATGTACTTTCATGTATGATGTGTGATATTGACAAAAACATGAAGCATCAAATATGTGACATTTCCTACTAAAAATAAAATCATCCCAGGAAAATATCCAATAAACTTCACAAAGAGTTCCAAACATCTTTAATACAACTTTTTTTTGTATTCCTGTTTGACTGTGGAGTTTTTTAAATGACAGATTTGGTATGCTCATACAAAGCTCCCCCTGAATCCTGATGTATAACCCTTATTGACAGAAAAAATCATTTCAAATTAGCAAAGAAAATGTATAGTCTATGTAGGCTTCAGTACATCTGCCAGATGAAATGACAGAAATGGTTAATTAATCAAATAAGTCTTTTTTTTTCTTTTAGCCATCTTTGATACAGGTAAAGCAGTTTGGGTTCTCTGGTTGGACGGTTTTGGATGGACAACTGAAGCAATCAGAAGATTAACCTGGGATTGAGAAGGTAATGAGCTTTTAATTATCTATTTATTATTATTCTCACATTTTAAAGACCTACTGTAAAGGTTAATTATAATATTGCCCTTCAAGTAGCCATTATTCTCATCCAGATTTCAGCGTTAAATCAGTTAAACAAATACAAACAATATTTCCCAGTAAACAGCCTCTGGTACACAGGAAGTGCAGCAGCATTCAGTTGGTGTTTGAGCAGCACCAGTATTTGAAATAAACATCAGTATGGCCAGAGGTGCAATGGCACTTATCTGTCAATAATAAATTACACATCCTGTATTTTCCTGTGTCCTCTAGGTGTGATATGTATGTCATGTAAAGTGTGTCAGTGTGTCATTTTGTATAGTATATTGAAGTATAGTGTGTGTTCTGGGTATTCATATCACAAGTACGAATGTCCTGGTGAGCTGTTATAAGATTCTATATTTATAAAGTCATTTCATACTCAGCTGCAGCTGATTTCTTTGCTCAGTTTTTTTTAGGGATTTTATATTTTTATGACTGATATCTTAAACAAATCTGAGCACATTTTCTTTTTCAAAAAGTTTTTGTTATTTTAAAGCATTACCATTTTGAGAACGTACGTATTATATCGGCTCCAAAGTCTAAATTTAAGGGTTAATTTAACATTATGTAGGAAATATTTTTATTTTAACTTAATGTATATTACAAATGTTAAAGAGAACAAACAATTCTGTTAGAGGAAAACCAAATCCTGGAAGCTACCAAATGTAGGCACAGCCCATTTCACTTACTCTGTCTTTATATAACAGATTACAGCCTGCCCTTACATAACAAGTCTAAATGGAGACACTCTTTGCACGCAACCAAATGCAAAACTGATGCTACTTTTTGGATTAAGATTCACTTCCTCCGTTTGTTTCAGGTCATGGACTTAAAAGTGGGCCTCCTGAAAATATTACGTATGTAACTGCATTTGAATGAAACGCTGGGAGGAAGCTGTTACTTAGAGTTGAAAAGTGGAACATGGTCCCAAATAAACAAATCCAGATGTTATTTAAACACTAAAATAATCCTGACCTCAGTGGACTTTTCCACTTTTTAAGTTTTTCAAATGTAAAAATATTTGTTTTATATAATGCTGTTAATGGTGTTGCCCCACGTTACTCGAAATAAGCTCTCAAAGCCAATGTTATGGATGTAATCTAATGTAATGTAATTAAATTGCAGCTCTTAAGACACATGGAGATATTTATTTGTTTTGATGACTGACCTGGCTGACCATTTAATTTTCCTCCAGAGGTATTTAAAAAGCTGCAGCGGATATGTTTTTATCTGGCAAACTCTCCCTATTTAACATACGGATATCAACATGGTCCCTATTGGAGACACTTCTTTATAATGTTAGGTCACAACTTGAGATTTAAAGTGTTCAAGAGTATCATTTAGACAGTGTTGGCATCTTATTCAATTTAGCGTAGAAGTTCAAACTTGTTTATAGATGCAAGTACAACTCTTTTCTATGCAATTTATGCATTCCATTCCATTCCATTTTTATTTTTATTTTTTAGTATGTACTGTTGCATGCAATATGCTTACAATTGTTACATATTACTATTTCATAAAATGTAGCCTTTTGATCATATAACCCCTGCACAAAGGATTGCAGGTCATATTATTTAGAAAAGCATGCTCACAAGAAGCGATGCAGTAGGACATCTTGACATTTCTGGCACACATACTAGATTTATTCCAGGCATACTTACAAGTATAATATTTTGAGTAATGGAACGCACAAGAAAAGTAATTGTTTTCTTGGTATGCCTGAGTAAAAAGACATGGATGTGTGTCACTCTTTTAAAGACCCTGTTCTTCCAATCCGAGACTGATATGTGCTCCACTCCAAAGATAGGTTTCAGACATGGTGAAATGATGATGATCCAAACAGGAACTTTGTATTAACCAAATGATTGCTCTGCTGTTATCTTCTGCAGGACATTAGAAGAATGAAGGGCTGCGAATGGCAGCCTGTGATTTGGAGATGAGCCATGATATCTGTGCCATCGTTGAGTAATGTGAAACAGTAGCACAAGGACCAGTTTGACTTCGCTATGATCAGTTTTCAGGGGAGCATCAAAGTAAGTCTGAATAAATAGTGTGATTTATTTATTTATTTTTTGTGTCTTTTTGTCTTGCTCATTAAGTGCTATCAAGTCAGCTAAGGTTGCTGCATCTTACGTTCACAAACATATTCAAGTTTTACAAAATCAAATGCCTGTCCTCGACCAAACTAATTCTTAGTCGTCTAACACTCAACGACTTGTCAACCAAGCGATTACATCATTTAATAGATGTGTTTTTTTTAATTAAGACATTAATCATGAAAAGAAAAGAAAACAAGCGACTAATGGACTGAACAACTCTTGGTCGACTGACACCAAAAGGACCAATTGGTTGACTCATCAACTAAGAAGGGCAACCCTAGAAAATCAATTTTTTCCTGCAGTTTAGGCTGGCCATATACACCACATACCAACCTCTTTCAGATCAGCACATTTTCAGCTTGATGCATGCGGGCCCCTTATGTCCAGGGCCCCAATCCCCGCCATACCAACCCCCACATGTCTGCAGACGGTCTCCATTTAAAGTCCTTAAACTAAGAGAGAGGAAAACGAAAGTGACACCTTTTGAATTAAAGCCAGCTAAACTTTAGGAATTTACGCGCTCCTCTGATCTACCGTCATCCAGTTTCCTATATCGGCAAGATTACCAAGCAGCCGTAGTCAGGAGATCAGAGGGTCAAAGGTCACAGCACACAAACAATATTCCTGTGACCCATGAGTGATCATAGATGATTAAGAAGTGCTGAGAAGGAAGTCCACCTAAATCCGTCTTTGTTTGAAACAATGCTGCACGATAGGCAACAACAAACACGGAAGCGAGTTTACTCTAGAAATTCTCTGTGATATCACACGTGGGCCAACTCTGTGCAATGTTATCGCATATCACTGCCCGCGAATGTCCACATGCATCACTGCCCGTTGGCAATGACATGTTTATTTCAGATTTCATGTTCGAGATTCCCCCGGATATCTGAAATCTAAAGGATTTGCTTGAAACATCAACTGACTTCTGTCTGACATCATAGGTATTAAAAAAAAAAGTGAAAAACAAAAAGGTAGAAAAGTCATGAAGACCAAAGTAATTCAAACTTTAATAGGGTTCAATGAATAGATGAAAAGCTTTTATGTTTTCATTAACATCATTTGAATAATAAAGAACCTCCTGCAGAAGAGCCTGCAAACTAGTTTTCCAATTTATTAGGTGCAGCTAACTTAACTAACTTTGCTTAACTAGCTTATTTTCCCCCTGATGTTCAATATAATGCATCGGTATAGGATATTACATCACAATCATTTCTTCAAGCCATCTCAAGCCTGCATTGGAAACTGACCCTGCAAAGGGTTGCAAGTTAATACGGAAGGCCGTTAGACAACATATAATTATAAGAAAGTTCTGATACCCAATGTATTTTTTTATTACTTTTCTCTAATCTTTTTTTCCAGAAATATTTAATAGATTTACTTCTTTGGTCCTCAAATATCAGAAATTAATATGGAAAATGTAGTTCTGCTGCTAACATGTCCAGAAGAATTTGGTTGTTTTGTCACACGTCACAAAGGATTGGAAGCTAATAGTTTGAGCTTTTATGTTTTTATTATTATAGAACTTTATCATTATATATGTCTTTTATAGGTTTATCATACATTTTTGTTATTCAAAATCCTTTTTTTTAGAAGCAACTGGGAATTATATCTTTCAGATAAATGTAAGAGAAAAAAGTGCAATATTTCGTTCTTAATTGTACCATATATGAAATACCATGAATTTGATTGTCTCACGTAAACTACTTAAAATGTGACTATATGGTACAACATACCTGCATATGTTCCTTTGTACCACTAGAAGAAAACCAAAGCAGTGACTCTGATACTGAAGGCACATCTATTCTATGTAGAGGTAGTTACATTTTAAACCAATCAGCTGCCTGAATCACAGGAAGTCACCTGAAACATGTCCTTAAATCACACAATCCGACAGTATCTGGAAGGTTCTGAGCGACCGGCGCTTTATTTGATACTTTGATATAAACTCGATCCGCTGAGACTACTGTGGCCTACTTTTGTCTCTGCTCTCCTCTGAAGGCCATAATATCCGATTTAACTCTTGCCATTATTTTTGTTCAACCCAGTATGATTTTTCCTTTTGCCCCAGTTGCGTTTTCAGTAAAAGCAAGATTTGCATCTTAATGGATCTTAGCAACAGCAGAGGCCCTTTTGGCACTGTGTTTTTCAGAGTCACATGCACTTCTGCAACATTTAAAAAACAACAACAAAAAGTAAAATTTTGCGTGGGCCCCTAAAAAAATGTCTATTGTGCCTTTGGTCAGATTAAAACCTGTTCCAGGAAGATGTTTGGATGGGGTTGTAAACAGATCACTGATAGCAATGTATTAGTGGGGGATTAACACGACTTTCGCCCTGCTTTCAGTGCAAAATAAAGCTTTAATCTAGACTACAACTGGGAGGCGGGGGCTTTCAGGCCTGGTCCAATGAGGTTCCTCGGTGAGTAGCATGTTCCCGCCCATGGGTATCTCCTGTGGTGGTGCTGGGTTCCGGCCTGGCAGCCGTGGCAGTGACAGACGTGCCCCTGGGATTCCACCTGTCAGCCGCAAACGCACTAATCGACAGGCCTCGTATAACCTGAACTCTCCGCCACCTCTCTGTCAAATCTCCATCTTCTCATTCGCCTGACAGCCTCCCACTAGCCCACCCCCCACCCTCTCTTTTCTTATCCCGCCCTGACTCCGCCCATCCACCAGCCTGGGTAAAAACACTGACACTACTAAATTCATTCTGGTGTGTGGAATAAAAAGGTTTTCCTTTAAGGAATAATCTAAAATGTTCTGTACAGCTTGACAAACCCCACCCCCATCTCAGCGTTATTGTGACAGAGGTGGGCTTTAATGTGCAGTAGTAATTGGGTAGGAGAGGGAAAGACTGCTCGGGAGGAGGAGGAGGAGGAGGAGGAGGAAGAAGGGTCATGGTCAGGTTTCTCATGGAGGTTACTCTGTATCTGTCTCTTAGCAACGACAGACCGCTCTTTGTACAGTCCTTGAGTTGATTGGTGCGCGTGTGTTTTTTTTTTTCCCCCTCCTTGGTGGCTGAAATGTTTTTTTTTTTAAAGGGGCTCCTCAACAGACAGCCTTCCTCCCACATTCACTGATTTAGGATTTTTTTTATGAGCATCAGATGGAGTCTCTGAGGCGTGGCATGAAGTGTAAATGTGTGTGCTCACGAGAAGAGAATAAAACATACACTGAATTTGAAATCAACGCTCATTGAAAAGTGTTTGCTTTATAATTGATTATTACCTTCTCAGTCAAGTGTAGATAAATGCCATTAAATCAAATGACTGTAGCACAGTTTAGAGGCTGGATGCTATTGCAGCTCATCCTCCTTGAGCATCTCTTACCACTATCATATCCCCCTTCTTTTGAGCCTGTGTCAGGATAAGGGCAGCCCGGGGTCAGAGGTCAGTGGAAGGAGCCAGGGGAACCCCTTAATTCAAACCGTCAGCCTTAAGACATCAGAGCTGGGAGCCAGAGTGGCGTGATGTCAGTCTTACACATGGAACAGGATTAAAAGGGCAATTTGGGGACAAGGAGCAGAAATAAAAGAAGAAGAAAAGAGCCTGTTCTCTTTTCCCATCAGCTCAGATTCAGACACAGATAGATTCAAACATAGACACACATAGATAGATATTGTCAGTATTATGGTCTAACTTGATGTCTAGACAGCCCCCTTTCCCCCCATGTAATGAGTTTCCACCATTTAATTCAATGACAAAAGTGTATAGTATTGTCAGTGAAGTTATTTGTCCCTTAAAACATTAAAGAAGGTTTTTCTTTGATCTGACAAGGTTTCCATGTTAAACGTGTCCACAGATTGTTGCTTTTGAACAGGAGTACCACACAAAATGTGGAATTGCTTCTCAGATGTTTTAGCCTGCAGGACCGTTTAATGCCAGATTCAGACAGATGGAGCTTCATTTCAGCAATGAAAGTGCGTTTTTATTCTCCTTAAATTACACAGTCGCACAATAACGCTTCGTTCAAATCAAGAAGTCCACACGAGGACAACACCTGAGCTTGGATTGACTTATATGATATTGAAGGCGGTTGTTTTGAATATGTTGTGCTAAAAACCTCGAATAACTTGATGTATTTCTCAGAGATTTACGCTGAAATAAATCTGATTTAAAGCGTTAAGTTAAGCCACTGTACAGTTAGTACAGACATTGTATGAAGTGGACAAAGTTCAGGACCTGCGGCGATTTACCAACTTTACCTTTATCAGAATACATCGCAAAATAATGAATCAATACGGGAAGTAGCGTACATAAGTTAGTCAGTAGGCCTAAATATGAACATTAATGTGAAGTGAAGCGGGATTGTATTCATACAATTAAAGACGATGTAATATTAATAGGCTGCGTGATATTCAAATATAATTCCGCTTTATAGTGAATATTAAAATATTTATATGGACACAATACGTTTAAGCTGTTTCTGTCGATCCAAACCCTCACACACCCTGCGGTTATATTTGTTTACGTTTTGTATAGACATATAATTTTGCGTACTTTGAATTTTGAACTCGTTTTTATTATCATAAATGTATCAATGTGTCGTTAACAGTCAAACATTTGATCTTGCTGTTTATGTAGGGTTTTATTTTCATTATGTAGCCTAATGCGTTTCCTTTTGAAAACATTATCATACGTATCTAGACGTGTTGTGCACAACAGAAACCAGAGAACAACCAAACCCTAAATAAAGAATTTAACAAATAATCATCATTTTAATAATTACATTTGAGGAAATGTAAAACTGCTGGCTTTTTGGATTCACGTACAGTGGCCACAGAGATGGTGAAACGCTGCTAAACTGTTAGGCCTATCGGAGCTGAAGGGTTATATAATGTCCACTGAAATCTGGGATAGAAAGTTGTGTATTAATTTAAAAATTGTAAACTCAACTATTCGGTTAAACAATTAGTGTTTTACATTGTTAAATGTAGCCCATAGGCTTTAATAATATATGCAGTTAAAATACAGATAATAAAATAACTTAATATTTCAGTAATAATTCTTACCACAATGATTCAACAGTTTTTGTAGTCAAACTCAAATGACTGCCAGCGCATTCTTGTTTGAAAATGTTTCCCACATGAATTCAATTTGCCGTGAGATATTGATTTAATTCGCCAAACCAGTGAAACACATTCTAAAAAAGCAACAGGGAAACACGAGAGACGGTTGACTTTCATTAGGCTGTCTAACAGATTTTAATTTCTTTCTGTGTGTTTTAGGTCTGATATTAGTGAGTAAATCTAATGTATTTGTGTTGCCCTATTTCATTTCGTCGGCCAATTTTTCTCAAATGTCTTTTACGGTAAAGTTTTGTTAACGAAACATTTTAACAACATAATGGCTGATTAGAATTTGTGGAGGATTGTGAACGAGTTTGGCATCATTATAGAATTTGGAGTGGTAATTATTTGTATAAAGCGTGCCATTGAAACGGCTCCAAAGCTGCAGTCAGCATCACAGATAAACTACAGGAGGGCAGCCACGTCCCAGAGACTAAACAATATTTATTTATTAACATTCACATGCAATAGCATTAATTATACTGACTTGTTTGATTTTACAATTTTGCTGTAACAGCTAACACTTCTAAATGGTGAGATGGTGACCCCAATGTGTTCCCTGTTTAGGCCTATCAGTTATCACGTAGGAACTGGGACACAAGACATAATATATAATAATATAAAAACAAAAAATGATATACATTTGGCATTAGAAAAAAAACCCTTTTAAAATCATAAACCATTTCTTTCCAGAAAAAAATGTTTGCTAAAACTGTTTCACTTGTTTTTAACACCAGTTCCCAGTTTTCGGAAATGTTCCCGAAGCGTCAATATCACAGAAAAGGTTTTATATAATTGTATAAATGAACATTAAAGTGTTGTACTCAAGATACGTTAGCACATCAATATAATAATATTTGATCACCACCAGAAGAACATTTGGGTCGGATAAATATTATTTCATCTAATCATTTGCCTTAAAGTATAGTTACTATATTACTTGAACATCTGTTATCATTGTCATATGTGGGCCTTAGCCTCTAGGTTCAATAGTAAGTCCTCACTTGACTTCATAAATATTAATATTTATAAAAAATCTTAAGAGCGATCTGATTGGCTACAAGATTTCAATGCGGAAAGCTGATTGGCTGAGTGCAAACCATGCTGCGCGGTGACTGCTCCTGCTTCAGTTCCCCTAAAACAGAAGAACAGCGGCTCTCTCTTATTTATGACCGGGATCAATTTTTTGTAAAGTGACGTAAATACAGAAGCAAATGGAAATCAATTGGAATAACAGAGCTGGTATTTCCCCTGCAGCTCAAGCTCGACTGATTTCCCTTCCTCCTTGCACCCTGTACTCCTTGGCATTTTCTTCTTTTGGACGTATACGTGTGTGGGAAAATGCTCCATTGTTTTATGTTGGCCCTTTGGCCCAGAACACCCAGGGGCGGTTGAGCGCCCAGCTTCATCTTCCTCAGGGTAAACTGTTGTGACAGAGCACTCAGGGGCCCCTCATTAGCTCTCTGTCCACTAAGAAGCAAAGAAACTGCTTTAATCCTCTCTGTCCTCCTCAATCTGGCAACACAGACATGGATTATAATTCCAATTTCATTCTGCTCCCCTGTCTGATGCAGGTTTAACAACCTTTGTGAACAAACCCTAATAACAAAAAGCAAGTTTGTTAAGATGTGTTAAATTAGCATCAAGCTATTAAAGCTAGTATTAGCTGAAAAAGAAGTATTACGGTAATAGTTTAATCACTGTTTGTGTTTTTGCAGATTACTCCCTACATACAAATATTATTTTGTGTGTGTTTTGATGGTTGATTCATTACTTTAAAGACATGTTAAATAGTGGTCCATGTGTGAATACTGAACTTGGTCTAGCATCTACTTAAATAGTACATTTCAGGGGTTAATAGTTTGCATGATGTACATTTTTTCAGCGTTTTAAATATGTTTCAGGTGCTGGATGATACCCAATATAACATAAATGCTGGAAAAATGTAAATGTTTCCTGCTGAATTTTTCAAATGAGGCATCTACTTTAATATATGTTGGCATGGCATAAGGCTTGTCATTGAAAAGCACTTAGTTTGGATCAAATGTCTAATTAGTGACAATATTAGCATCAGGAACTAAGCTCAGCATTAATTTTGTTACCAATTCCAGTATACAAACTTGTGTACATGCTAACACACACACAGGCACATTACATACACATATTTTGTCCTCATATGAAAGTGGCGGCAGACATAAACAACATCGAATTGAAATGTCAAAATAAACCAAATACACTTTATTTATAAATCTTGAGTTATAATTTAATATGGTACCAATATGTTAACCAATATGCTTTCACAGTACATCAGAGTGGTTGTCAAAAAGAAGTAAACACAAATACAATCTCACTCACTCACGCACACACACACACACACACACACACACACACACACGCACACACACGCACACGCACACACACATGCGCACACACTCTCGTTCAGTTCAGCAATACCCTGCAGTGTTCTATTGTGCCTTTTAAGCGGCCTGGGCTCATAAATGCATTGAAATACAATTTGTACTTTCACTGGAAGTCTGTGTAGTGTTCAATAGGAGACTGTAGTTACAGAATACATTGGGCCCAGTGCTTTTAAAATCTCTTGGAGACAGTCAGTGTAAAAGAAATAAATGAAGGTTCTGTAATGCATTAATCATTAAACCATTAAAGTAATAACATGACTTTCCCTGTGACAAGTTACAAGTCAAAAGAATAGGATTATAACCCCCTTTAACCCCGCTAAATAAGAAAAAACGGAATATCTTACAGCTATTTAATATTCCTTCCCTTTATCTATTTTGCCACGTCATCATCTTTCAGTGTAAGAAATAACAGAAACGTTGAAATTCTCTGGGTGTCAATATTCACCACTTTGATGAGAAATATGACGTTCCAAGTATGTTTCAAAGGAGAACTTTAAAAATATTGATTTTCGAAGGTAAAAAAACTGCAGATATTAGGCATTGTGGAAAAAAACATTTATAGAATTTCTAATTTAAGGACATGATGATATTACCTATGAAAGGAGTAATGCATTACTTGGAGCAACCTAACACTGATCGTGGGAAGTGCATTATCCAAATATATTTTTGTTGCTCGTCCTTTTCATTCTGCGCACGTCCATAATGCAAACGGAGCATTGATGTCACTATTCGGTCTATACACAATTGAGCCAATAGGTTAAAGTCAGATGATGTTGGGTTCAAAACACCTGCATTAAATCTTTCTAAAATGTTCCTTTATTTTAAAAGTGCCATGTCTGGAAGGTATGAAACAAAAAACAATAAAAACACAACAGATCGACACGAGACAATCCCTGCAGTTCTCTCACTTGCCGGGGCATAAAAAATACGGAAACATTTAAAAAGGAGCCAAAACATAATTTACAAGCACGATAAATATACACACAGGGTCCAATAAATATTGTTTGTTATCCCAAAAACCAAAGACGGTGAGAGGTCACCACACTGCAAAGATAATGTCCGTCATTAGCAGTAATTTCATTCCGTCAAATATCGTTTTCCCCGAACAAGTATAAAAAAATCTGCCAGTGGGCAAAACGTCCATAAGATGGGTTAATTTTTTTTCAGGGACAGTTTTCCAGAAACATAGGGACACAATGCAGCATTAGGCGGATAACCCCTCCGGTATTGCAGGTGGTGTGAGAATATTATGAATTGAGATCTTATTTTTACATTGGAAATGTCTATAATTATCTCATTGCACTGGCAGTGTTTTTTCCTTGTTTCGAAGCAACAGAGAATTTACGGCGCACTGAAAAGGTGCGGTGTGGGACCTTTTCCTGACCTTAGAAGCAGCACTGTGGCTTTTTCCTTCTATTGAATAGGCATGTAAGGCCAGTTGAAGCTGCTCCCAGTCAGCAGCATGTCCCTTATCAGCGTTTCTATGGGTGTTTTCCCCACCAGACGCACGAAGAAAAGCTGCTCTATGACAGAAGAAGAGACGGTGCGGAGGGACGGCAAGCGGAGTAGCAGCTTCCCAAACCTGTTAGGCTGGTTGGGGTACTGGCTTCTCACGTACTCCTCTAAAGCACACTGGGATTTCTCCTGCAGACCCTCCACATGCGCCACGTCCGACAAACCACAAGCATCTACAGACGGAGAGAAGGAAAGTGGGACAGGAAGGAGAAGAAGAGGTCAAGACCAGAGTTCGAACCAGTCGTCGAAATGATCGCAAGCATGTTTAGGAATGTTCATGCTGCAGGTACTTCCCTAACTATACAAGTAAAGAGTGACTACAACATAGAGCAAAAGGGAAGACAGAACACATCATTTTTTTCATATAGTGTTAGCATAAGGCAAAAAAAAAATGTCTAGAAACTGCAAAAAATATCTGTTTTGCTCTTGTAAGTTATTGTTATTTACTTCACAATTGCAGACTACTGAGCCTTTGTGTTCTTTTTCAAAGGTATATCTGAGTAAGTCTGGGTGAGATAGTAACACAAAAGTTAAGCAGGTTCATACGGAAATAAGTGACATCTATAAAATTGCATTTTTAAAGACGTAATAGCTTGAAGAAAATAATTCCTGTACATCATCAAATCTAGAAAATGGTGTTCAAGAATGCTCAAGAAATTAGTTTACAGTGTGATTGTAACCATAAAAGACCATTACAGACTGAGAGTGTGTGTGTGTGTGTGTGTGTGTGTGTGTGTGTGTGTGTGTGTGTGTGTGTGTGTGTGTGTGTGTGTGTGTGTGTGTGTGTGTGTTCTACACTCAGCAGAGCCCTCTGTTTGTACTGTATCGCTGCAGGCCGGATGACAGCAGCCGGGGTTAAAGAACGGTTTCTATGTCCCAGTTTGAAGACACGTGTTCAGATGTGTTCATGGGGACTAAAATAGACCCAGTACACAGGAGACTTTTCTGTATTTTTCAATCAGTGGCAACTCATCCTTTTGATGCTGCTCACAATCCTGCCATCAAACATCTGGTCTTAAAAGGCTATGAAATACATATAATGCCTTTTTGAGAAAATAATCAGTTTCTATCTCCAAGGTGTGACAATGTAAAGATATACCAAAAATAAATACATCTTTGTGCGTTTCTAGTTTTGAAATGTATGTTTCAATGGCATACATTTTATTTTAAATATATGTATTTACATTTTTTAATGCATTATTTGATCAATAATTTTATGCTAAATGTTAAGCCCACAAATCCATTTTAACTACTTAATATAAAAACCTTCAATTATTTAATTTAAAACTGATCTATTCGATAAAACAGCCTATTCGAAAAATAACTTTACTGATACTTCTTTAATGTGAATAATAAATAATTAAATTAAATATAAATACTACGAAAATGAATTCTCAGCCATGTTTTCATTTAAATGCATCTTCTGCAGGCTTCTGTATGATGAGTGTTTTATATTTTTTGAGGCTGCATGATTTAATGCAGTTTGTAAACCCATTTAATGAACTTCATAATACTGAAAGACTGTGTGCTCATAGTTTATTGTACAAGGTAAAAAAGACGTAAATATATGAGTTTTATAATGACAGTAATTTCCCCCTACATGTATTTCGTTTACCTTTACCGTGATTCTGGAGGCCAGAGCACTTTGGTGAAAATAGATATTAATTAAGAAAGTATGTGTTTTTTTCAGCTATTGTGTCCCACTATACAGTTATACATAGTTGCTGGTATTTAAAAAAACAAAAAGGCCAAATGGTCACTATCAAACCATCTTTAATTTCAATTTAATGCATGCCTCAGCCAACTGTGGAGTTACATGTTTTTGTTTATTTAACGCGAACATATTTTTGGTGTGTTCACACTAGTAGTTGTTTGACAGGAACGTTACTACATTACACTGCTGTGCCTACACTTTAGCTGTGCTAAAAACACACTTGAGCCATCCTGGCCTCCATGATATGACATTAAACCTTTCGAAACTTTGCATGTTTGTGTGCAAAGAAAGAGTGTTTACCTGTTGTGAACAGCACGATGGCCTTGATGCAGCTGTACTCTGCTGAATCCACGTGCAGCACCTTGAGCTTCTCCACCTGCTCCTGGAAGACCCGGATGTGGTCCATGAAGGCAACCACCCGGTCCGCGGACATCGGGGAGGCGTGAAGGCCCGCGGCGGCCAGCAGCGGGGCAACATGGACGGGCATGGAGCATTGGGCGGCGTTCAGCACGAACAGTTCGCTCCATGTGAGGCGGAGCAAAGCGACCTGGTCAGTCACCTGCAGGTCCGGGAAGAAAGGGATGTTGCGGGCCCACTCCACGGCGCTGAAGAGCATCCTGGCCGCCAGCTCACAGATGTTTTCGATACCCATGATGTTGTTGCTCTGCAGGCACTGAGAGCCGAACCTGGACGTCGGGTAGGGCTCGGCCCGCAGCAGGAGAGATATGTATCCCGATAGATAGGAGTGACACTGCAGAGGGTCTCCGTTTGTCAGAGCAAACTGGCCGTGGTAAGATTGGGTGGGAAGTCTGCCTCTTTGCACAGCTGCAAAACAAAAACAAAAAAAACCCCAGAAATGTCAAATCAAGCTGTTATCGGGAGAGATTTTTTAAAGCGACGGAGATGTCAAAACGTACACACACAGAAATGCTACTAGCTTCTTAGCTATGAGAGTTCATTGGTACGGTCAACGGGCTATTGTGGACAATCTCTTAACAAGTGGACGTAAATACGTGTTTGAGACAGTTCCTGGAAATAATGTAACTTTCAGCTCGGTTATGAATAACTGTTAATATTATTCAATTCAAGGCTCAAAGCGTTGAATTTTTCTACTTGAACCCATGCACTCTAATATAAGCTAGTTTCTGGCAAGTAACTTAGCTTGTAACCTATTTATTTTAACTCTAGCCTACTACCTGTGTATTTTCCCCCCTGTCGTTTTTGGTGGTGATATATTTGACTTTTATTGAAATGTTAAAGTTATTATATAACTTAATACGCATTTGTTAAGTTTGGAAGCATTAAGAGGAGGCAAAGGCTACAGTAGGCTGAGCTTGGCCTGTACGACCAGCACGCGTAATGAATCTCGCACACACACACACACACACACACACACGTACTAACACACATGCATATCATATGCTACGTCATCTACCAACAATTTAAAAAATATATATAAAATTCAGCGAAATATAGCTGAAAATGTGTAGAAATAACCATGCGACATTAAAGCAGCCTCGCGTTGCTGGAGCTACACAATGGCCATGTAGGACGGACATAGCCCGGGCGAGTAGCACAATAATAAACACGCTGCAGATGCTAGCAGTAACATTCCCTGTAATATCAGCGGCTGGACAGTGTGCCAGGCTATGTAGCATAAAGAATATCTAAGATAAATATTCAGATATAATTACAATAGGAGTGGGCGGAAACATATCTGTTAAAGATTCACGGAGTATAGACAAAGGCAAACGGCTGTGTCCAGGAATAAATCAGGGTTTGTATACTAGCTACTAAAATGTATCATGCATAACATCTACAGCAGTAATAACGCATAAATAAGTCGATGTATAGTGAGCCTATTGAACCATACAGTGTCCAGGACCGTTTAGTGCTGGATAATACGATGTGATACCGACAGCAACATAAGGAGGACGCCAGCCGTACCTTCCCTTCTCATGCCGACTTTGAGGCATTTCTTCAGGCGACAGTACTGGCACTGGTTACGGTGGTGCTGGTCCACGGGACAGTTCCTGTTGGCCCTGCAGGTGTATGACAGGTTCCTCCTGACGCTGCGTTTAAAGAAGCTCTTACATCCTTCACATGTGAACTGTCCGTAGTGCTTCCCGCTGGATTTATCCCCACACACGATGCACTCGATCTGCTGGTTCTGCTGTTTGTCCATGGACGAGGAGGAAGAAGATGAAGAGGATGTGTTGTTGTTGTTGGCGGTAGTGGTAGTAGTAGTGCTGGACGGATTGGGCGGCGGTGCGCCCTGGTGTGCTGCTGCTGCCTGGGGTATTTCCAGAGAAGACGCCGGGTTCATGTGTCCCGAAAGCTCCCCGGGAAGAGACATAGGGGCAACTTGGGACACAGGGGAGGAGAGTGTCCCCTGAGAGTCCCCGACGCCCTCGGTGTTTCTCCACGCCACCATAGCCATGTCGATAGTCTCTAAAACTTTGAGCGCCCAACTTTCCTATTTTTTCAGCAACAATTCAAGCGCACTATCTGGCCTAATTACTAACGCACGTTCAGGAAAACTGCAGCATTGTTTGTCAACATAAAGTACAAGTTACGCCTTGATAATATGAATAAAGCTCATAGAATAACGGTGATATAATTTAAACGCGCGTCTTTACAAGTAGCCTTTAAAAATCGGCAGTCATCCAGAAACAGTGTCGGTCTCTTGGAAGTCCAACAAGAAAGCTTCATTCAAACCGAGATGATACACTATAACATCCACAGATTTGAACACCTAAAGACGAAAAACACTGAGCCAGAATCCATCGAGTAAAGCAATATGTTATCCCAAAAAGAATATACAATCTGATCCTTGTTCTGCCGTGTGTCCACTTTAAACAGAACAGATCCTTCACCAGAGATGGAGTGCAGGCTTTCCAGACGCTGCGTGCTCTCCCGATCAGTCAGAAGTTACATTCAAAAGAGAGCAGAGGGGAGACACAGAGAGGAGGTGATGGATGAGCATTTTGATGATGCCTTGCTCCGGGACGGAGGAGGAGAGTGGTGCGTCCACACGTCATGAGCTGTGACTCGGTGACGCCTCTGTTTGGGGCGGGGCTATAACTAGAAGGGAAGCTGGTCTGGGATCAGCAGTTTGGGGCTCCAGTTGGATTTCTGTTGATAAACACGGCCAAGTGTGTAGTGAGGTCTTAGCTTCCCCTGAGCTGCTCTGGTTGGAGTGTGTGTGTGTGTGTGTGTGTGTGTGTGTGTGTGTGTGTGTGTGTGTGTGTGTGTGTGTGTGTGTGTGTGTGTGTGTGTGTGTGTGTGTGTGTGTGTGTGTGTGTGTTGCACATGCTTTGCTCCAATATTTGCAGTGATTCTGACAGACCATTGTCTCTGTCACACTCTGAACTATAATGAGAGGACATACTTAAACTCACACTCCATTAGTCTCACATGAGGAGTGCAGTGGATCCCAAATGCAGTAATTTGATGCCACCTAGTGTCATCAGTAAATTACACAGGAAATCAACTTATGATGCATTGATTTATGTAGCTTGAGGATATACTGTATTGCAATCAGCACAGCTCTCCACTCCAATACAGTATATTTGTCATATGTAAATATTGTTTATTTGTTATAATAGTCTTAAAATATATTTTAAAAATAGCTGTCATAACAGTCCTTTTTTTTTTTGCTATGTAGGCTTATTCTTTTTTCAGTGTCTTTGTATGCACCACCATATACCAAAGCAAATTCCTCGTATGTGTAACCCTACTTAGTAATAAAACCAATTCTGATTCTGATTGTAACCTGTCAGTTGAAAAAGGAGAATTTATATCTGCTTATAGGTCTGATAATAAAGGCGAATACATTTTTTATTGTAAGGGTGTGTTCAGTATAGGCATGTTATGAAATATTTAAGCAATGTGTAGATAATAACTTATATTGATTTTAAATAATGTATTGATTTTTACAAGGACTCCCTGCAATAACATGGGTGTCAATAGGACGCCTCTGCCAAATAAAGGGACAACAAGAAAAACAAAAAAACGAATTCACAAACTTCTTAATAACACATCTAATATAACCTTTATTTACTTTATTGTTTAGCCTGGATTGCACTTCAAAATACTTTGAAAACAATAAAATAAATTGGAGTCACAAAGACTAACAATAAGACTAAAAAGTGTTTGCTTTGCCATGCCTCATACAATCAATGTCAAATCTCAATAGTAGTCTGATTGAATCAATATCCAATTTCTAAACAAAGAAAGTTTAACAAATCTGTTCCAATTTAAAAATGGAGCCCACTGCATGTCACTGCATGGTTGCACATAGGCATTCACCACTTTTTTATAAATGTAATTTGTACAGTGTTGTTTTGCCATCTGTCTCTCACTGTGCTACTTTTAGCTCTTGGTGTGTTTCTGCACCAGTGTTGCTAAGGATGATTCCTGTCAATTTTTTGTTCTATTAAGAGATTAAATTATCTTGATGTTCATGGAGGTCTTTTGGAAGCAAGTCATCGCCATGTGAAAATGTCTGCACGGCCCCATTCCTGTTGACTCATGCACCATGAGTCCCGAGGCCGAGTGTGTGGCACGTTCTTCCAGACGGCCAGATTTGCAGTCATCCAGTGACTGCTCACACACAAAATAAGCTCTGCTCAGCCTGTTAACAAAACACACGGCTAACGTCCAAGACCAATCAACAGTAGAAGGTCAAGGCTAAAGTGTTTACAACGCTGGATACGGATGATGAATTCCTCCACATTTAATTCACTGAACTCTCCCCTATGTAGCGACAGGTCCAGTTAACATTAATCACAGATTTAGGAGTTTAGAGATGATAAACCCCCTCTTGTTTTTGGTGAACCGGTGCCCTTTAAGACTTATCACATGTGGGGAGCTGAAAGCTAGCCAATTGGAGATGAATTGAGAGAGAGAGAGAGAGAGTATGGCCAGGAGAGGTTGCTGTGTGTGCGAAGCTACCAGGATATGGCTGTTTATGGCACAGTGGGAGACAGTGGCTGGCTAGCAGCCCAGAAATCTGCATTTTCTTTAGATTTTAAAAAGGGCTACACAAACAAATATTGTTAATTTACAGCACTCTTCTAAACTCTTTACCCTGTCTAACACACCAATGGCACAATATCAATATCTGTTAAACCCACCAAGTGTATACAGTAGTAAAACAATAATGACAGCCTGTGCTTGAAGAAGCCAAATGAAGGCCCACACACATAAAAATATAGGATGGTCAAAAAAAATGGTGTCCCTTTCCTGGAAATGTACTTTTGTAATCTAAAATTACCTATAGTTCAGTTTTAAAATGTGTCAGAGTTCAAATATTACTGCGTTATCTTTAGAATGGTGTAGTGAGAGATTATTGTCTTCTAGGAAAATGCAGTAGTACGGCACGGCCAATATGTGTAATGTAAGCTCTTTATGGTAATGAGATTAGTGTTGTGATCTAAAAGTACACTGTAGCTTCTCTTTCACATCCTTTTGCAATCTCCTACTGGTGTTTGTCAAAGAGTCAGTAAGCGTTCAGATGCAGGAATGTCACGCACTGACCTGATGTAAAACTAACTCAACATTATATTTTGAGACAATCATACATCAGCAACTTGTTCTATCTGTAATGGTTTTTGAATGTGGGGTTTGTTAGTGGATATCTGAATACAGTGTGTTGTCTTTTATAAAAAAATAAAAATAAATAACAAATATGAAATAATGGAAAATAAACAAAATAGTGTAAACATTTTGAAAATCTCAGAAAAAACAACATTTAATAGTATGTCGAAAACATGCAAGAAAACGACATGGAATAAATGTCAAAAAACATTCAAAAGGAATGACATATAATAGTCTGTTTCAAAAGAACAATATAGCATAGTGTTTATTAAATACGCAAGAAAAAGACAGTAAAGTATTACGAATATATCACAAAAAATGACATACTATAGTATTATGAAAATATCAGGAAAAAACTGCATCGACTATGTCGAACATTTCTGAAAAAAAAACAAAATTGGATGAATGTCGAAAATAAGCAGAAAAACATCAGAAAGGTAGGTGCTGGCATGATGGTGTGAGAGAGGAAACAGGAGGATATTAATGGAAAAGACAATATAACATAGAACACAACTCAATAAACTATTATTAACTTAGAAAAATAGTTAAACTCAATTAAATACATTTTTATTTACTAATACAAATACGTTGCTTCGACTCAATTAAATAACCATTATTAACCAATTAAAAATAGTAAGTTCAACTCAATTAAATGGCTATTGTTATAAACGCAGAACAATGTTATATTAGAGTAAGAAAATTCTGAATAACATAATCGTATAGTAAGGCACAATGTTCAGAAAAAACAACATAGTATAGTATGTTAAAATAAATAGTTTGGTATTTCGAAAATATACAAAAATTACGTCATAGTAGTCCATGTCGAAAAAATGCACAACAATGGCATGATATAGTCTGTGAAAAATATACGCAATACACCACCGTAAGTATAGCATATGGACATTTTCGGAAAAAACATCATAGTATAGTATGTCATTATCATCATAAAATTAACATGGTATAGTTTTTTCTAAATGTTAAATAACAACGTAGTATGTCGAAAATTATAAAAATAATATAGAATACAGAAAATGTTTGAAAATATCACAGTGTAGTGTTGAAAAAAAAAACATAGTTTAGTACGTCGGAAATTATCAAAAAAATATAGTAGAGTATGTTGAAAATATATAAAACAACATAGCTAATTTTGTTGAAAATATAAAAAACATGACATGTCATGTTAGTAGCTCTTTCCAGGTATGCAGCATTACTACAAAAAGATGCATAACGGGGTCCACATGGAAAAGGAAGTGCTTAATTGTTCCAGTGCCAGCAGCAGAAGAGAGAACTCTATGGTGTAGGACCTGCTGGTGTTTCTGTTTCTCAATTTAGGATTTTTATTTGTATATTTTGTATATGTTCTTGTAATAAAATCCTATGAATTCGACTGTTTCAAAGGCATTCTTCTGTTAGCGGGCCACCTAAAGTTAGGTCGTAATAGTCAAAAATAACAGAAAAAAATGACATAGTATAAGAAAGTATATTAAAGGATAAAAGTACAGTATATTAAAAGTATATTTTTAAAAGAAAAGGCTTAGTATAGTATGTAAAACATTGAAGAGAATAGTAATTGTAATTTGTGTCAAAAATATGAAAAAAGTACTTGTATGTAAGAAAAAACCTACATATGTTGAAAAATGTTGGGAAGTGGCACAAAAATATCTCTAAAGTTAGTGAGTGGACAAGCAGCAGAATTCTGGATGTACTGCAGTTTATTCAGGAGTTTGGATGAGTTGTTGATGGCGAGGAAGAAGTTGTTTTTGGTTTTGATGAGGATTTGGGATCGATGATGAGCGTGTCAGATTTATCACAGTTGTATTTGAGGAAGTTGCATTTCATCTATGTTTTTATATCTGTGGGGGCAGGTATAGAGAGTGGAGCGACTTGCCGTGGTTATCGATTTTTTTAGACATATTGCTGGACTTTAAAGGTGTAGCAGTGGAGGCCATGGTGGCATGATGTTACTGAGGTGAGAAGGTAAGGGGGATAAAGAGGAGAGGCCCAAGCACTGTACTCTGAGGGGCACCTTAGGATAGGGGAGCGGGGAAGGTTGATGTTGAAGAACTTTGGTCTCCTGGTGAGATAAGTCAAAAGAGGGCAGTACCAGTGATGTTGAAGGAAGTTTCGAGATGGGAGAGAAGAACAGTGTGGAGGGCTGTTTCAGTTCTGTGTTGTGAGCGAAACCTAGATTGGAATCGTTCATACAATTTCCTGTACAGTTGTTGGACTTGAGGTGGGTTTGCAGTTGGGTGGGAACTACATGTAACACGTTCCAGTATTTTTCACAGAAAGGAGTAATTGGCTGAAATTTGGGACGGTGTTTTGATGACATCGGCGGGGGGGGGGGGGGCCTTGGTGTCTGCGGCACACAGCGGCCTATTAAGCTACATAGACTGTATACAGTAATACTATCTAAATTTGCGCCGCGCGGTCTCAAAATGGATACATTAGGGGCTGCCACAGCCAATAAGCAGCCGGCGCGCGACTCAACCTCTATGGACATATTTAATGGTTTATCAGACAATAACTACTCAAGATTCAGATTTTGTATAATTTCGGGACAATTAGGGCTGGATTCGGGATTCGGGACAACAGCTTAGATTTCGGGACTGTCCCGAATTTTTCGGAACGTCTGGTCACCCTAATTGTAGATGGGTTGGAAATAACCCTTATCTCCAAGTTTTTTGAGGTGGGAGGTAACAGCAGCCAATTTGAGTGATTGTAGAATGTAAAACATCATAAAATGTCATAGAAATTAATAAAAATTATTTAGCCGACACAAGGGTAGGATCTCTTAGGCTTCTCAAATCTCATTCCTACAATAACTTGTCAGTTAAATTGGCACATCTCATCCACTGCTTTACCTGTGACCATCGCACCACCTTTCACCGTTCATTAACCCCAGACCGCCGAACTCTGACTCCTCTAGAGACGCTCCACCGTTCACCATGTGGAGGATTACATGCCTGAGACGCACATTGTGCTACAGGTCAGTGTCCAATGATAACCCACGCTGACAGCCTTCCTAGATGTAAGTGGAATCATCCTGGCAGAGTATAGGGATCCTTCATTAGGACTTTTACAAAGCTCTACTTAACCTTTGATCTCACTTAGACAAGAACTCATTATGTAGATTAACCCACATAGAGGTGTAGATTTTTTAAATACACAACTATGAAATGAGTCTTTACAGTGAAATAAGAACCTTAAACATTTGTTTTATTTATTTACATGGACTATTATTGCCTTCCAAACAAGCAGCATCAGTACATATAATACGCTTAAAAACCCACCAAAATATACAAACAAGGATGAATTTTTGCCATAACCAAGTAGTTTACTTGTCTTGTTTAGCTTAGCTTAGCTTAGCTTAGCTTGCTCAGTATCCAAGTAAACAAGACAGGCTAACACCAGAAAAAAACATTTGATGAATATAAAAAACATTTAAACAATAATATAAAGTAAAATAATATATTATAATGTAATGGAGGATTCATGTGAGTGTACCAACAATTTCTACGTTTTTTTTACCCCAGTTTTTTCTTCTTCTGAATAGCGATAGTGAAACAAAGTAGGATTTGGGGCTTCCAGGAAGTATCCTTGTCCCTGCTCTGTTGGTGTGCACACCGCAGGGAGGTGATGCTGAAAGGTTTGGATTTACTGGATGCTACATTCGTTCAGACCGCTATGTGAAGGCCAGGAGGGACACAGGCAGTTTGGGGATTGTCTGAATAAAACGAAAACACATGTTTTTCTCTGTGCTTCTCAAGGTCAGGTGGCATAAATGACTGCAAGTCAAAGAGACAGTTCCCTTGCATCTGTCTTGGGAAATAGGTATAGTTTTCCAAGTGGACGGGAGTTAAGTTGCATACTCCTTTAAAACTCACAATGTGCATTGAATATAATGGTTTTACTTTGGCACTTAAAGGATGAAATGGTGAGATTTCACAACCAACCAAATAGAGACACAAATCCTTCCTCTTGCTTTTTCTACTACATAACCAAATGTCATTCAAAGGCAAAGACACTTCTTTTGTCCTTCACAGTAGCATACTTCCTCAGACTGAGCACACTGCCTGGTGTTTTTGATTGATCATGTATTTGTATCTATTCATAGAGGCCAGATTCATCATTCCAATTTGTCAAGTTGCTGGAGTTAATTATGTGCAGGACAGTCGGGGAAAAAGAGGAAAGCCTCATGTTTGGACTCATCTGAGGTTTTCTCTTTCTCACCTCGGCTCCAAACGAGCAACCAGAGCTTCAGCGGGCGACAGGAGCTGCTTGACACCATGGGTAATTAGTGTGATGAATGCTTTAGCGGAACAAATAGTGGCAGTCGCCTGTCTCGCTCATCGTGTGGCTGTGCTGTCGTAGCTCAGGGGCCGCGGGCTCATCAGGGAAATGGATGATTCTGCAACAGGACCATCCCTCAACCTACAGCACTACTAATGCTAAAAGGAAACACAGAGTTTTACATGTTTCCTCTCTGCCTCAAAGGTGGTGTTTTCCTTCCCTAAAAGCATCTTTACTGGTAATAGATGTCAAGTGCATGTGTAGAAGGTTACGGACAACCAATAACTCTGTAAATATAGAATCAAAAAAGTGTTCTTTCAAGAAACTATAAACATGTTTTTTGTACTTATTTCTCCCCATAGAGCCTCACAGGACTCTATATGTAGATATGCAAACATCTTCATACTAATCCTCTGTGGGATTATTTTCACTGCCTGGGGTGTAGATCCGGCGTGCTAAAATGATGGATCACATTATTAGATTAGAGGAGAGCAAGGACAGCTAGCAGCTGGATTTGCATTTCAAATTTTGTATATATGGTCCTTTTCTGCATGGAAGCCATAATTGGGCCGTTGTCACTGAGTCAGATTGTTTTTTTTTTTTACAATGCAGGGAACCTTGCAATAAATCAGGTCAGGTGTCTGAGCCATGTCACAAGACATGCATTAGTCAAATATGCAGAATAATTATTTTGCATACAATGTAAAGAGGAATACATCATCATTTCTTTGCCGTAAGAGAAGTCCAGATATCCTCATTTGTCCAACAAATGAAGGGCATATGGTGATTTTGTCTTGTGGATGAACCTGAAGGAAGAGGCAGCCATGACTGTGTCGCTCTTTGAGCTGTCATTTCAGGACCAGCTAATGGGCTGTGCTTACTCTGTGCCTTGACTCTCGAACCCACAGTGACAGTAAAGAATATGCGGCACGTAAAGGCTGGATTCTCAGCCATGTCATCCGTGTAGTGGAAGCTGAATAGGTTGAGCCACAGACAGGTAATCCATAGCTACAGTATATCAGAAGAAGGAAAAAAAACAAGATGAGTGAATTGTTTCGATAGCAGGCCAGAGCCACGACTAACAGAGCATGAAAGACAGACAAGGTCGTAGAAAGGTTATTTCTGGGTCCAGGAGGTGAGACTTTGGGGATGCGGACACGTCAGTTCAGCAGTGTCCTCGGGTCAAAGTGAAGACAAGTGGAAGACACATTTCTCTGTCAGCACGCAGAGAGCCCGCACGGGTTCAGGCTTTCGACGTGAAGTCCTAAGTCATTGAGTCAATAGCCAAGGAACATGACACAACCTCTCACAGTCACTCGGCATCAAGCGGAACAGGGAATGGCATGCTTTCCATTTCACTGCACCCTGGCCCCGGCAAGACCCCGTCTGCACTCGAGAAACAGGAGAGCTCTCAGCCCTGGCTCTCGCATACAAGCAATGCTGAGACCTGGCCCCGAACATGGCTCCCTCAAAGCAGTGGTATAAGGTGATCCACCGGTCAATCCATAACCCCGGTTATTATCTCCACTGGCTGCCGTAAAGCGCGGCAGGGAGGCCGATGGATAACCACAGGGCTTGGATGACAGGGAATTAGATCATGGCAAAGCACAAGCACATTTCAATTAAACTGATGTCAGGATTTGTCTTCTTCTGGCAGTGCGTTTAGACGGGGGAAAAAATAACCTTTCACCCTATCTGACCAAGCATTCGCCCAGTGAATACAGCCCTTTATCCCAGGCATGGCATACAGGAAACCACATACACTTGCATAGAAAAATTGTTAAACAAATAAAAATGGAGTTTCTTATAATTTCAAATCATTATTCTAATGCACATTAACTTATAGCCAACACATTTCTAAAGAATGAACCCAATGTCACGGAATGCAGATGTACATTTGCACTTCAGCCAAGATTCCTTAATAGAATGTTTGGTTGAAATCATTTTGTGGGTCACGAGAAAGTATCAATGATATTTGACAAGGTTAAATCAAATTTTACTAAGTTGTTCTACTCACACAACCCTGTAGGGTCCCAAACCCTGTTCTTGAATGCAATTTAGACAGGGAAGCATCATAATCTTCTGACTGAATATACAATACTCTACAGCCAACCATTCTTCAGTCTATTCCAGCTTTAAAATAAGCATGGTAATTGTCACTGTGCCTGAAAAGATTCACAAAGAGCCTACATTACTCTATGGCTGCACAACTGTTTTACACAACTTATCATCTTGACGTGTTAACATTATCTAGTGAAAATATTTCTGGCTGGTTTGACAGTGTAGGTTTCTCGTGGGTGAATAATTGATGGGTCTCATGCATATTAAATATAAAAACTGATATTTAAATGGTGAAAAAACCACCTCTCAGTGACAATGAGTTTAAGCAAGAAATCATCATAGTTGTTAGGCAAGAGAAAATTGTCATTTTAAAAACAAAAATAGTATATTTAATGTATTTACAATAAACATACAATCATGTAATCTTTTTCAAGAAATATACAGAACATAAAGCTTTTAAATATAAATTCATATAATCTAAAGAAAACAAAATCCAAAGAAGCAAAACAGCATATCTAAAAATCTTTAGTGATGCTTTGAAAATATAGGTGATATTTTCATATTTCAATGCCCTTTTCTTTTCAAAGGTCCCCTGCAAAGAGCCATGAAATTCACACATTGAATATCACCCACAACATAAGCAAACACATCACTCGAAAACCGTCACTAACATGGTTAGCACGTGGTTTCACTTTAATCAAAGGCAACATGCTGCCTAAAGGCTCAAACCAAAGGTTTATCTATCTTTATACGAAGAGTTTGCTGCCAAAATAACATCCGTCATTTACAAAAAAATTGTCTATTCATAATAAATAAATTATCGCAACAAAAACAAATCATGGAACTATTTACAGGTTAACTCTCCATTGATGTTAAAACGTCTGTTGAATGATAAAGCTCAGGATAATTTTTGCCCAGAAATATCGTATTTTGGCAGTAAACTCTTCATATGTCCATACTTCTGTCACTAAAGATTCCGCTATAAAAGTCAACCTGCTGTTACCACAAGGCAAGGTCATCAAAAGAGAATAATGAGAAAAATAGGATGTAAAAAAACATTTATGCTCCAAAGTTATTTTCTCATCACAAGGCAAAACAGTCCTGTCGCCGCAGGTGAATACAAGGTCAAGCGAGCGCCGTCACACTGGCCAGCGCGTTAGACAGACCTAGAATATGTTGGCTTCTTCTTTGCAAGTGTTGAATGTTACAGTGCACAGGTTGATATGGCACAACATCAGGAAGTCTCAGAGTAGAGCTCAATATCCAGGCACAGGTGCAAGACTGCTATCAGTGAAGATAGGCTGATTTTTCTACAGTCAACCTCATCTACTGTACAATGTCAGGCTGAGGCTCAACATTGGTGCCACTTGTTTCAAGCAAAGTTTTGTTTTTAGTTGGACCAAAGCAACAAACAATTATCAGCTTTGTCACTGATTGAAAGAGAGATTAATCTAAAGTTGACGATACCTTCACTAGTAGAAAAGTTCTACATATTAACAGTTATTACACCCTAAATAATATGGTTTTCTAGACCCATATACAGTATTTTATAGGCAATATGTTTTTGGGACACTTTTGTATGATATGGTGAAAGTAAGTGGAGGGATATCACAGAAAGGCTACAAACAGCTAGAGGATCTGCTCCGAGCTCCAGCGTGGTAAAGACAAAGTTCTCTGCAGGACATTACAGAAACACTTCTATGGTGTCACTTTGGCACTTGTATGGCACTATTATGTACAGAGGAGTCAGCACTATGACACACTGGACGTTACAGATATCAAAGACAGCGCCACCTGTTGGGGGTTACTGAGTACAAGCCGGTGGCCAGCTGGTAATGTTAATTAGCAGCCCTAGAAACTTTCTTTGTAATTGTTTGTACATCTTAGCAATATGTCCAGCTGTCCTGTATGTCCTGCTAGGAGCCAATCTTCCCATCAGTCAAAATTTAGCCTGGAAACTTTTTCAATAAAATAATCAGTGCCCGAAAAATCATTCCATTTTAAGAATTTCAGTTTTACTACTGTGCTAAAAAACTGTATGTATACTCTCTTTGTTCACATCACACTAGGCAGAAAGCAGTCTGGTCTGGCATGGCTCTGTGTAGGTCCACTGTTGACCTCCAACATTTTCTAACAACTGTCTTTATCCCCCATTTGATATATTATTTAATATTTATGATGCTGAAGCATCGTCAAAGTATAGTTTAAATCTTATACTATTAGTTCATTTAAGTCCTAAACTAAGAGCACACGAGTAGTGTGGATCAAAGGTAAATTCCATCATTTGCAAAAAAATACTCATAAAACTTGAGTGTTAGCATAAAATGAGACTGAATCATGGAACTTTAACTTAAAAGAATAGTATGACATTTAAAAAATGTGTTTTTGGCGAGCATTAGATAGAAATATCCTCCTCTTTCGTTCCTGTACGGTAAATATGAAGCTACTGCCAGTAGGTGGTTAGCTTAGCATAGCACAAAGAAGGAAAACAGTGGGAGGACAGCTAGCGTGTGTCTGGTTCCAAAATACACATAATAGTAGATTTAAAACTAGTCTTTGAAGACCTTATGTCTAATTTGTTAAACCTAAACAAAAAAAAATTCACGATGGGTTTTGTGCATGACTTTAACTCATGGACAAGGCAGTCTAGCAAATTCACTTTATTTACCTTCTTTATGCTATGCTAAGCTAATCAGCCACGGCTCTAGCTTTATCTTTACCGTACAAACACAAGTTTGGTATTATCTTCTTGTCTAAAACTTGGCAAGGGAATCATCATATTTCTCAAAATGTAAAACCAGACCTTTAACCCCCACCTTTAACATCATAGGGAGCAAATCTATAGCGATGGTGAGTGGCTGGACAAAGGCCCATATTTTTGATGCAAAACATATTAGATACTTACAAAGTAAGCCAAGAAAACCAATATAATCTCTATATAAACTGGATATGTCAGAAATCCGAATCCCAAATAATTCGGAAAAAAAAAAAAAACTCTGTTTAAACAATCACTGCAGTGTGAGTGATTATGAGTCAGCTGAGGATTGCTAAGAATTGTCAACATCACAATGCAGTATGCATTATAAAGCTTTTCCATGGTCTAAAATAGAATTTGGAGGCCATTGTAGTTAAATTTGTATTTAACCATAACCATGGCCGCCAAACCACAGAGTCTGTGCAGCTTAGTGACATACTGAATATTTATTTGTATCATTGCATGCATTACCAGCATGCTTTAAATGAACTAATTCTGGCTGGACACTGTGCGTCATGCTATGCTGTGTCTGCTGACAGCTAGCCCATCACAATCATCACGTCTCAGTGCCCTGACTTGGCTTTCCCCTTAAATGCCTTCACACTCTCAGTGTGTACGCACGTGTGAGTTTTGCTGCTGTAACTGACTCTATTACTGAAGACCTCCTCCCCCACAGCCTCCACCTGCTCTGACCCCACTGCATCCAAGTACCCTGGAGAGTCTTATATGCAATGTTCCCTGCTTGTTATTTATCATAGTGCTGTGTATTCCATGCATTACTGCTGCGGGGGGGCGTCTCCAGGAGTAAAATTCCACGCTCAAGTAAAACTGTATATTTCTGTCTCGTTTTGACATGAGTGTTCCTATAATGGTGCTACGGGTCAAATCAGTGCGAGTGGTGAAACTGAATGTCACAGGTTCAGTTACTGAAGCGACATTCATTGATGGACCACCAAACTCCTGTTTCCTCTCTCATAATCCATTGATTTTTAGATCATAAGCTAAAACCCTAGAAGGACTTGTTTAATATATTTACTTTTAGAAGTTGGACCTAATTTCTATACATTTTAAAGAGCAAAGACTGACAATGAATAAATGCTGTGAAGTGAAATAAAAATAACAACAGTCTTGTCCAGCATTCATAGTAAAACTCCACACTATGACACAGTAAAGGGATAATTAATACATACTAAGTCGACACTCTTCTACCTTCCACAGATTTCCTAAAATACCCTCTAGAACAATACAGGCCAATTACAGTGAAATGTATCGAAATACACTTAATTATTATTTTTTAAATCTGAGCAATATGTGCAACTCAAAGTGAAGAATTGTGTTCCAAAATGGGATATCCACCCTTTGAGGCACCATGTCCCTTGCTCTTGACAAACTCAAATCTGTTTCTGTTAGAAATATTGTTGTTTTATAAGATATAACAAGAAAACTAAATCTTCCATTCATTTGGTTTGTTTTTAATGAAGAAGGTTCCATAATATACATTATATTTTCTTTTATATGTTGCCCATTGCTTTATTATTTCAATATTATTCTTAGTTTTTTCCTGTTCCTACTTATAATTGTTGTTGCTTCTTGCTCATTGTGTTGTGCGCCTGCATTGGCCTCTGTAATCTATGCATATCTCTCTTTCAGTATCTGTTATGTTAAACAGTTGAGTGAGATCTGTATGTCTGAAAAAAGTGCTGCAACCATGAGCTAAAATATGATCAGCTAATGATAAACAACAAAACTAAACTGCAATCATTATATCTGTCATCAGACCAGATAGGTACTTCCTTCTTAAAGGAAAATAAACGGTCTAATAAAGCTGATGAAAATACCACATTTCAGATTCCTGCTTTTTATCTTTTTTATTTCCTCCCTTGAAAAGAGCTGTTAATAAAGTTGAACTAAAGAAGATGTCTGAGGGGCGTGCTGGCTGATTAGTGGTTAGGGGGAAGGGTTAGGGTTGAGGTTAGGATGAATTAACTGCTGAGTCATTCCTTTCTCAATGTCAATATATATTCTGCTGTCAAATTAAGTTATGTGAAAAGCAAAACAAAAATTTGAGAGTCAGTTTATGACAAAAAAGGACCAGATTGTATTTTAGCAAAAAGTGCAATGAGGATATAGAGCATTTTGGGAACACTTCTTCATTTTTTACAGTATGTGTGATGTTTTAGGTGAGAAGACCCTAACTGAGAACATTCTTCTAGACTGATACGACTCCAAAGAAACATCAGATCAGTTGCACATTAACCACCTCAGCTCCAGTCCCGGTGCAGACCGCCACTATAAAACTGACTCCATGTTGTCACACATCTCTTGGTCCTCCAGGTTGTAAATGAACTTTGTCCTGTTGGCTGGGTTCTGGGTGATCTCCTTGCCCAAATTGTCCAGAGTCACATTGGAGGCAAAGAGTTCGGTGGGCGTGAGGTAGCCCTCGCTGTTCTTGATGTATTTCCTGTAGTTCTTTCTCAAACACTGCCACGTGGTGGCATACAGGATGAAGGCAGACGACTTGAGGGCGATGGCGATGCTGACGTACAGGTGCCTGTAGGCCACGTTGTCGTAAAGCATGCAGGCTCCCTTCTCGCCGCAGACGGAGCTCCAGAACAGACAGGTGGAGTCGATGCCCATGCCGAAGATCAGAGGGGGTGGGATGAAGCCTGCAGCAGGACAGGATCGTGCACAGAGAGCAGGTGAGGAGTTCAACAAGCATAGCAGTTCAGTTTAATTTTCCTTTGATGTTAAGGGGCCTTTTTATGCTCTTTTCTGCTTCATATATGTATTTTGTGCCTCTACTATGACATGTTTCCATGATTTATGTACAAAAAGGGCTTTATTTGTATTGTTTAATTTCTAGTTTTATCTTCAATATTTTTATGCATACTTCTTGATTGATATTAAGCTATCTTTGGCTCTTTGCTTGCTGTAACAAATAAAATAATAAGATAAATGTCCCCTCTGTGCGACGAATAAAGGTGTTCTGATTCTGATTTTTCTCATACTGCCTGTGCTGCAGCACCTTTTTTCACCCTCTGTCTGAAACCAGAGCTCTGTCTGTCTGGCCGGCTCTGTTAAGATTGATCAACCGATTAGAGATGTACCGCCCCTTAGCCTATCACTTAAAATGTGTTAGGGGGGAGACCATTTACATGCACAGAAACCAATATAACACACTACAGGAAAGGGAAAACCCCCAAAAATGTTTAATAGGGCTTGTTTAAAGAAAATTCCCCGATTTGAACGCTTCAATCTTTTTTTATGACAGCAATGAAAATGAATTTGAAAGGCTATTCGCCACAAACCCAAACACAATTTGAAGCAAATTTTTTGTTACATCTACAATGATGTTCACTGTACCGCACATGGAAACAGCCTAAAGACTTTTTTTTAAACCAAAGTTCACTGATTTTTTTATTGTTTTTTTTCACACTTTCGCAGCATTTTGACTTTGCATAGAGATGGTAACTGAACTGCATTCGTTACAACGCTTCTTTAGTTATAGCAAACACATATGGCGCTTTAAAACACAAGCCAATTATGAAATAGTTTGCTTTTCCTGGATTGAGCATTTGATATTTTAACAGTGTTTCCATAACAGCTGCTTTAAATGCACCTCGAAATGTGTTCCAGCATGTTTGACCTTGAAAGAAGTATGCACTCTCTGAGAGCCCTTCTGGAGAGCTTATGCCCAATATTCAGCCATCAAGAACAAAACGGCACAAAGCAACCGGAGGAATGCAAATATTTCTGCCAGTCAAGTGCATAACATTACTTTAAGGTTTCAACGCTTCAAGGTAAGTGTTGAAGCAGTTTTAGCGTGGAATTATATTGTATTGCATAGTAGAAACTGAGAACACATCGGTCTATTAGCTTTCATTCAAGACGTCATATTAAAGTTAACAAGATATTTTTCTGGATACAAAAAAATGTAATTTTCGAATCTGTATTTTCTTATTGAATTCTGACTATTGTATTTGACAACGCTCTGGAGTTATGGGAAATGTGTAAATCACACAAGCCAGAAACCATTCTATTCAGCCACAACTGGAATCTAATTCTACATATAGTATCATACTAAGAATATATATTAGCCTTTTCTTATCTGCAACTGATATCTCTAACTCAACAGAATGTAAATATAATAAAGGCATTACCTATCAGTCTCAGCAGTAGGAACAGAACTCCAAGGGCATAAGACTTCAGCTCTGGACTTACAGTTCTGAAAACAAAGACAGATGGGAAAGAAATTAGCAAAAATGATTTGTACTGCTGAAATAACTGAAAAACTAGCCAGTTTATTCTTGTCTATAAGAAATAAGCAGTTTAATCAGGTAAAATAGCAATGCTAATAAGAAATAAACAGTTTTACAAGTAAAAGTACAGATTAGCCCATTTTATAATCACCATCATAATGCTGGCTCATCAAAAAAATGTGGCTAATTTAATTTGATTTATAAGCGGCTTCCAATATCAAAACCTATTATAATATAAGTATTGTTTTATTAGTTAATTATATCTATATCCATATAGCTTTCATCAAGAGCCATCTTAATCTAGATGAAAATAATACCTAAAGTTATACAAATGTTTTAATAGAGTTAAAAGTAATAATTCTAAGAATTAGACAAGAGCATAACATGTAAATACTTAAGTAAGTTACTCAAAACTCTACTCAAATACAGTACTACAGGTAAATATAATTATTTATTTCCACTACTTTCTGCGGTGGGAGAAGTTCTAGGATTATTCAAATTAAAAATAGAAATACTAGGATCTTAAAATAATGTCCAAATGAAAAGAGTAAAAAGTACAATTTTTGCATAAAAAATGTTGTAGTGTAGAAGTATAAAGAAGCCTAAGATAATAAATAAAGTAAAAGTATGTCAAATAGTACTTAATACAATACTTGAGCAACTGTACTTTGTTATTTTCTACCACTGTCTGTGCCAAAGTGACTCCCTTCGTGTCCCTTTGAGCAGCCACACATGTCAACAGCTCCCTCTTGGGGTGGTTTATGAATAGCAACAGGACTCCTCACCTGATGAGGATGATGACAGAGGGGGTCTGGGCCATGGCGCCGATCATGCTGCACACACAGATCACACACAGGAAGGTGAGGAAGGCCTGCTGACAGCCTGGACTGGGACACTTCCCCGGCAGAGCCACCGCCTCTTCACTCAAGCTGGATATACATGTGCAGCTGGTCAGGTTCTGACACAAAGATGAGGAAAGAGATCAAAATACTGTTATAGAGAATCACTGCACTGGTCGAATGCTTCCTGTCTCTGTCGTAATGTAAATATCTCCGGTGTTTAAGGGGGTGGTGACACAGCTCATTCCAGTCCCTTCACTCACTGGTTTGGTGCAGCCGGCGAAGCAGGCTGAGAGGTAGGTGACTCCGTTGGAGCCACAGACGGGGCTCACTGACGCTGTGTAGCAGTTACAGTTGTTGATGCACGCTGACTCAGGTCGCTGCCAGGACCGCAATGTCCTGAAGAAGAGGTTAAGGTCAAAAGGTCAGGTTAGAGAGCAAAAATATGTATTTGTTACATTTTATTGTTACAATTTAAAGGTATTCTGTACATTTATAAGGTGTATTCGATAGAGCTACTGTTTATATTATTTGTCTACTGCTGATATTATGCATATATTTACTGTTTGTTTATGTTTAGTCTATATTTTACTTTATATATATTTTCTGGCACTGCCGCATATTCTAATCTAATTTTATATATCCATCATGATGTTTATATCAAATTGAAACAACCACAGGACTTTCGTGAAAATCTACACTTGACTTTGCAAATGATAAACTAACTATATTTAACATTGCACTTTTCCACTTTTAGCCACCACTTTAGGCCGATTGTAATTTGCTTTGCTTGGTGTGGATTGAGCATTTTGATATGCTGACGTATCACTTAAAGCTGCTAAAAAAATCAAGAAACACACGTCAAATTCCTTTATCACAATAAGGGACCTTTAGCTTCTCGAAATGTATGGCCTTGGCTGAAATCTTCACTTAAATATTTAAAGGCTATGTTCCGAATATTCAACCATTAAATCCTAACATCATAAAGTAACCAGGGATGTAAAAGCAAATACTTATGTCAGTGAAGTGCGTATGAACTTCAAGGTTTCAGCGCTTCAAGTGCAGTGCTTATTGAAGCAAGAATGTAAGTTGTTTGGTCCTTTATACAAGACTTGAATTCTGAATAATGCCCAAAAGGTATTCATTTACACATGAACAGATACAACACATAGCTACATAGTTAAATCCCCACTTTGTTTTAAGCACATTTTTTGTATCAATCATGTTTGAAGTGCATTTTTGCAATTTTCCTAAATTGTTATTTCTCAATATCAGGTACAAAAAAATTTATTGAGATAATTTTTCCTTATTCATTGAAATAAAAATAAATGTCTTTTGAACTAGTGGGTTAAAAAAGTTCTGCCGGAATCATTTTCTAGTTTGTTTTTTTTCTCTAAGGAGAGTTTTAATTGGTCCATGCACAAGGTGTGCTGTCTTCTTCCTCTCAGAGGTTCCCTAGAAACAATATCTTTCTATAAAAAAATCTCAGTAGGTTTCCACTGCTTACTCGTTGCCATAGGCTACAGTAACCCCAGCGACAGGTCCGGTGTCACAGCCCAGGAAGAGGAAAGAGACGTAGCAGGCGGTGGACACCAGGTTGACCATCATGGCCATGCGGACAGCGCCCAGGGCCGACAGGTTCAGCTTCTTCACCAGCAGCCCCCCGAGGAAGATACCAAGACAGGCACAGGGGATGGCTGTCATACCTGGGGAGGGAGGGACATGGATTAGTTTCCCATTTTACTAGCATTTTCCTGAGAGAAAGTTTCTGTTTTCACAAATGTTATTTATTTAATTTGACTTTTAAAACATTTCTCCATCATCTTCGATCTCAGATTATGACCTGCCTACCTAGCAGCTGATTGGCCGAGGAGGTGGTCAGGTTGAACTGCTGCTCCAGGTATTTTCCCAGGAAGGCAGCAAAGCCCGCAACCACAGCGATCTCCATGCAGGCTGCCAGCGTGATGCAGCTGAACACCGGGTTGGAGAGAAGGTGTCGCGTCACCCGTGGTATTACTGGGTGAATTATGAAGAGAAAAAGGAGAAAAGGGAATTATCATATCTGAGATTTTTCATTAACCTAATCTTTTTTTAAAGATTTAAAGGTTATTGGATTTTCTATGAGTTGCTGGTCAGTCATAGGAGTAGCTTGAGTAAAAAGGAAGACATTTTTAATATCTTGTTTTATTTAATTTTATGATTTTATGCACATTCTTTTTTATAAGTATTTTTTTCATTTATATTTCATTTTAAAATGGAACAACTGCCACGAAACCCAATCAGTTCTGATCCGGATTTTTGCTATTTACACAATAGTTACACAAATTTGTTGGCAATGAAAAGTCCCCGGCTTCTGCAACCATGCAACATACAGTACGCACAATATACCTGTGACATAAAAAGAAAAATAGTGGAGTGACACAATATTGCAAGTAAATTCAGGAATTGGTACTATTTAAAATATAACAAGATGAAACTGAATGTTAAATTCAAATTAAATACAGTACTGGGGAATTATATACTGCTCATTATATAAATATACGGTAAACAGATGAGTTAATGTTATGTCTTCCTCAGTCTCTCCCCACTCACCTCTCAGATGCTCACACACTGTGAGGCCGCTGTTCATGTCGAAGCCGTGAATGGCCCCATTGGGTTTGGAACCCTGGTACTCCATGCTCAGGGAGGGAGGCAGCATGGCCTGCTCACTCTCCCCCCCGCTGTCCATGTCCGGCTCGCCCAGCGCCTGGGGGAAGCCGAACATGAAGAGGGCCGACAGGAAGAGTAAGGCACCGCAGAGGAGGAAGCCGCCCCACCACGCCCCGATCCAGCGAGGGTCATCCGGGGTGATGTCCAGCTTACCTGCACGAGAGGGAGGGACATTTGCACAATGGATGGATGTTATGTCATCGGCAGTGGTGTCCATTGATTAAAAAAGGCGATAAGCACAATGATATTAAACATTTTGTTGTTGCTGTTTCTATACTATCTGTTCCTACAGTGTCAACAGCTGTTTTGTAATGGATAGTTCAGTCTGTAGGGACTTGGCTTCGTAAGCGAAAATCATGTTGCGCCATCATGTTGACATCAACATTGACAGCCCTAGTCATAAGATGCCATTTTAATTTATAAATGTATGTAAATAAATTGCAGTTCAATCATTTGGTTTACTTAATTTCCTACTTAAGATCTTGAGAAACTTAAGTATTGCAAGGAACATTAACAAATTAAAAGATTTATTTGAAGACTTACTGGTGTCGATGAAGACAGCATCAACGTAGACTTTGGTACAGACAGAACCTAAGATGAAGCCACAGGCTGGGCCGAACACTAATGTGGAAAATAAAATACCTGCAAGACAGAGCAGTTATTGAGGATGAGGGATAACATGAAATATGCAGTTGAAATACATTTGAACAGATGTACAGTATATTGAAGTATTTTAAGATAGCTTTTAGCTTAGTTAAGTTGTACAGTTGAAAGAATACTTCTAATATGAGCGATGGTCCACTGTTATGACACAGTTTAATTTATTGAAGTCACTATTTTTGAAATAGTGACTGACCACTGTTATATGCTCGTTATATGTAAACAATATAAAATAAGAGTCACAATTTAGGATATATGAATATTATATATTTCTAAAAAGTCCCAAACAAAAAATAACTTGTAGTTTTTCACACCTCATATATATTTGTTATTATGATTGTGTTGTAAATCTAGTAAGTAAAATACACTTTTAAATATTTGGGGGGAAATTCTCTCTTTATTCTGATTTGCAGGTCCATACAATCATCGATACAACATCAGTATTCTCTTCCTCGTCATTTACAAAAATAATAGTAGACAACAATAAATCCCAGATTTGGTGGACAATACAGAGGCGTGGAAGGAATCACTGACCTTCAAACAAGCTATAAAATAAATTAAGAACCTGTTAACCGGTTAAAAGTGCACTGAATTTCTAAATGTAAGGTCATGCAAATTTCCAAAAAATACTTTGGTTGGTTCCTGATATCCAGCTTTATATATATACATATATATAGCTCTTTTTTCAAGAATTAAAATTAGATTTCTGATTATTTATATGTATTTCCTGAATTCCACACAGCAGATTACAGTATGTGAAGATCAGAGGAGGGAAGTAACTAAGTACATTTACTCAAGTACTGTACTTAAGTACAATGTTGAGGTACTTTTTAAAAATATTATTTTATCTTACTTTGTACTTCTACTCCACTAAAATTCTGAGTTAAATCTTGTACTTTTACTCTATTACATTTATTCAATACCTAGTTACTCTGCAGATCTGGATTAATGATGGTAAATATAATCAGCCCTTAAATCAGACTTTAGTTCACCTGCAGTAAATTCCGCAGCTACCCTGCAGTATACAAAGCCATTAAAACTAGCTGCACCTTTACCAGCTCTGAGAACACTTTAATGATCAATAATTATCAAACATATCAGAGATATTATTCTGAAATGGACCAATCAAACAATGACTACTTTTACTTTAAATATATTTTGATACTAATACTTTTACTTGAGTAACATTTTGAATGCAGGACTTGTATTACTAACAAAGTATTTCTACTCTCTGGTACTTCTCCCATAGCTGGTATGGAGGTAAAAGAGCGGTGCAATATAAATGCATGTATCCAGAATAAAGCCAAATAATTGAAACATCAGGTACATTTCCCCTCATGTTTCAGCAGAGGGCAGCATTGTATTAGACCTGAAAATGGTCTCATACGTGTTATTAAATATGTGGTAACGTAGAGCTTCCCATCAAACGGAGACTGAAGTTCTATTCAAGAAAAAGTTTGAGTTCATGCCAAGGGACTTTACATTTCATGCGATGTCTCCCAGGAGAGAGTTATTCACGGTCACTGTAATATGCGGCTCACAGGTTGCGCAGTGTAATTGATCTAAAACTAGATTATCCAGCAGCGGGATCATAAATCAGCAACAGGAAATGGGTTCTTAGTGTAAGAGCAGTGGGGAACCAGAGGCTAAGAGCTTTCCAGTAAGCAGCAGCAGACTATGCAGAAAGGTGTGTGTGCGTGTTGCTGAAACTCAGTTATCCATGCTGGTGGTAAGTGGAACAATAGAAGCCTGACTGCTAATAAAGAGCCCGGAGCAGAGGAGGCTGCCCCCTGCCCCTGTCCCTCTCGTTCCATCAGCAGGACACTCAGTTTTGTCTGAGGGATGAAATGATTGGAGCTGGGTTTATCACTGGGGATAAATCTGAGAGCGGAACGGCAGCTTTATTTTTGGGCGTTCTTATCAATGCATTTCCAAAGATAAAATCTCCATAGTATAAGCCAGAGAGAGAAAATGGTTCCAACCAGCTTTGTTGATTATTCGATGCCAATTGAAATCTACGGAAGCCCTGGGAGGCAAAATGACGAAAAAATATGGTGATGTATTTTCTGTCTGATGTTCTTTTTTTTTTCTCTTCTCTGTTTATGCTTTTAAGTGTTTATTACTGGTGAAGTTTAAAAATTAAAAATAAAGGAAATGTAATGTAAGTCTTTCATATGCTTAAAGGTGGATTTGACAGAAATGTCACAACATTATCAATTACTAAAGTTATTGATATAGTGTGACTATGGCTGCGAGGGAGTGCGGTCGTCTTTCAAGCAGAAGGTTGTTGGTTCGGTCCCAGCCCGTACAATCAACATGTCAATGTATCCTTGGGCAAGAGTTGGCCAACGCTCTGTGAGTGTGTGAATGTTAGATTCCCTAGAGCAATTGGCACTGCTCTGTATGAATAATGGGTGAATGTCTCAAAGCGATTTGATATTTGACAGGCCGTTTAACATGAGTGTATCAGTCACACGATAAGCCTGTGAAACCTGTTACTATCAGGTCCTTATAATTGCAAAACAGTTTTGTTCCTTAACACAACAACTACGATTTGTTTTGCTTTGGCCCTGATACCATTATAAAGCCTCCTTTGTAAAATCTTATTTTATTTTAGGGATCTATCATTTTGCTTTGCTCATTTGTATTTATAAACAAAAAATGTTTACACATTTTAAATGTATATGAAATATTATTTAAGTTCTTTGCTCTGCTACCACAATTGCACGCTGTTTAAGGGGTCTGTTTAAAACCCAAACAAACCATGATATTATAAAAACGACTGTTATAGTACAAAACCAGAAATCACGTTGTTCAGTTACCTGGCGAAGTTTCTTTATAAGACACAAGTGCTGCAGTACCTTGGTGCTTTGAGCTAAATGCTCATTTGCTTGCAATAATAATGCTAAATTGCTAACATTTATCAGGTTAATTAATGAATTCAGCATTTTAGCTTGCTATAACTAAACAAATTAGCATTAGACAGCCCAATTGGAATCTCAGTGTCATTGGTTTTGCAGATATTTGATCATTAAGCAAAGTATATAGGACAAATAAAGACAACAGAATGGGGCTATATACTGTATGATTTTTTA
Organism: Eleginops maclovinus; assembly: GCF_036324505.1. Taxonomy (NCBI): domain Eukaryota; kingdom Metazoa; phylum Chordata; class Actinopteri; order Perciformes; family Eleginopidae; genus Eleginops; species Eleginops maclovinus. The sequence goes on along the minus strand of NC_086352.1, from coordinate 29,402,538 downwards.
CAATGTATCCCTTTGAGACCACACATATCTGAATATAATTCATCCTAGAATAAAAACTGAAAGAAATATATAAATTAAATAAAACATATATTATTGTAAACACAACCTAGCTTAACTGTGACCCAAACTTGAGGATAGAGCCTGGAGTGGCCTCTGGAGTGAAACAGCTGATGACGGAGAATTAGCGGTAAGCTTTGTTTTGCCGTGAGAAAAGACAGAGTGCTCATGATGGTGTAGCAACAGCTGCTGGACACCATCAGGAGAAGCATTCAGGACGGATGCCAGTCTGTGGTCTGGAAATATAAGGCCGTTTCCTCAGAGACACCACTGAGTGCTCATGGCAGTAGAAGAATGTGGTACAATAGTCATGCAGTAAAACTTTATTAGTATCTTATTGTTCTCTTCCGATACTGCATTTTTAAGGCTGTGAAAGTCATGGTGTTAATTCTTGGCACATCACCTGCTCAATATCTTGCACATTCCTTCACAAAAGTGTAGTGTTCCCTTTTACAAAAACAGATAAATGTCAAATTATTTATATTTTCTGTAATATTTCCTTTTTATATTTTGTCACCAAAATGCCAAGATATATTTATTGTATGTGAAATCCTGCTTTGCTTTAAAACAGTCTAACAAATGAAAGTAATGGAATTCTGTTTAAATGATGTAAAATACAAAATAATTGTGTTGTTATTTTTCTTTATAATGCATTTCAAATGGACTGGTTTAACAGAATTTTAGAAATGTTTAATGGATTATGACATTCAGTTACTATTTTTGAAATGTAAAACCAATAAGGGAACACACTGCCCAGCCAGAAAAAGGGTCACAAGCCTGTTGGGGGGCAGTGCTATGATCTGGGGTTGCTGCAGTTGGTCTGGTCTAGGTTCAGCAACGTTATGTGCCCAAAGAATGAGGTCAGCTGACTACCTGAATATACTGAATGACCAGGTTATTCCATCAATGGATGTTTTCTTCCCTGATGGCACGGGCATGTTCCAAGATGACAATGCCAGGATCCATCGGGCTCAAATTGTGAAAGAGTGGTTCAGGGAGCATGAGACATCATTTTGACACATGGATTGGCCACCACAGAGTCCAGACCTGAACCCGATAGAGAATCTTTGGGATGTGCTGGAGAAGACTTTGGGCAGTGGTCCGAATCTCCCGTCATCAGTACAAGATCTTGGCAAAAAATTAATGTAAGACAGAAATAAATGTTGTGACATTGCAGAAGCTTGTGGAAATGATGCCACAGCGACTGCGTGCCGTAATCAAAGCTAAAGGCGGTCCAACCAATATTAGTGTGTGACCTTTTTTTTGGCCAGGCAGTGTAATTTGACACTGCAGTGGTAAGATTGGGTAGTGCCATATCTTTACTTGATTAGTCTGCTAAAATAATAGAACATTTTAGCACCCCTCTAAAATGTTATCACTAGCTGTCAAGGTATGACAGACATTTGTGCTGATGAAATAAAGCTTATTACACATTAAGAAAAAGAGTGCAAACAACGGCAACAACTTAGGAGTTATGATGTGCGCACATTGGTAAATACATTTCTCATGAAAAAATCAATGCCTTTGAGGTTAGTTTTCAAAAGATTGGTTTAACCTTTGTTTGTTCATCAGAGGCAGAATGTAAATCCTTTTGGATTCATTGACTTTGCTATAATTGCAGTTCTGCATCAGTGTGTAGCTGTGGTAGATGAGAGCTGTATACGGAGGAGAAGAGAATGATAAAAAATGTATGTAGGACCAACCTTTCTAAAACAAGATGGACTACTGGATGCATTCTGAGAAAGAAAACACTGTTAAAGGGGCACTAATATGTTTTGGGGGGTTTTCCCTCTTCTCTATTATGTTATTTAGGTTTTTGTGCATGTAAATGGTCTGCAAAGGCTCTGTCTCAAACCTCCATCGGACGCCTTTATTTACTTCAATAACATCACAATATAAACACACGACTTCTATTGGCTAGCACTCCAACACATTGAACGTGATAGGCAAAGGGCGGGACCACTCTAAGCGGTTGACCAATCACAACAGAGCCGACAAGCTAACCAATCAGAGCAGACCGGGCTCTGGTGCCGCAGCACAGGCAGTAGGAGAAAAATAAAGAGCTTTTTGAACATTAAAGCAGGTAAACATGTCACAATAAAGGAAGAAAATACAAATATAAATTTGAAAATTAGCTAAATATGTCCTATTTAAACTGAAACACTTATTTCATAACAGTCTCATCAGGTGTTGGTGAATATCTGCTATATTAAGATTGACTTTATGTATTTTTTAAAGCAAAGCCCTCTGCAGAGAGGGTCACAGCGCACAGCATTAAAGTCTGTTATGCAGTGATGAGGACCTTTATGAAGAATGACCTTTCTTTATATATCCTCATGTGTCTCCAACGCTGTTAGAAAAATAAGCAAACATCCAATTTGGTAACTATCTGCAAAACTAAGCCTTCCCATTTTGTAGGACTATCTGTTCCCTTCTAACGTATGAACCCACGAGTACACAAGGTCATTTAACATACATAAATACACAGTGTCCTAACTCATTAGAAAAAAAGCTGTGTCCATATACTATAAAGTTATAGCAGAGAAGTAAGACCAAAATATTAGTCTTTCTAAAAATCCTCTATCATATCCTCATTATTTTGGGACTACATATGTAACTAGTGATTGTAAGTAGCCAATAGAACAAAAGGAAAGTCTATTTAAAAAGGTAATTTCAAAAGGTTTAAAAGGGCAGAGGAGTGTTGGTTGACATGGGGGAATTAAATTTGACACCCATCGCAGACACACGCTGTGGGCTGTTTCAGCCCTGCAGGCTCTTCCCTGGAGACACCGTGCACTATGAAATATTCCCAGACCGAACACTAATGGATTTCCGATGTTGCTATGCAAAAAAATCAGCTGTATCCTCCTATGACTCTATTTTCTACCTGCTGTGTCTGGAGGCTGTTGCAACGAGCACAGGTACAGAATAAAGGTCAAGTATGGTAATTCAAAAAAACTAAAGCAAGATTAGTTTAATGTTCTTCCTCTGTGCCACTGTAACTCTGCGTCACATGATGACTGGAAATAACTGGAAGTGAAAATGAAAAATGACAATTCATAGAATCATTTATTAAGCTACAGACACGGGGAAGGTGTAAGAGCTTTAGACGTATATCCATGTTAAACTGTGGCAGCCCGTCTGAAAGTCATTTGGAGATGGCAGGTAGAGACACTCCACTTAAGCTGAGAGCTTGCACAGGATTTGACAGCTCCTCCTACGCTGAGATTGTATAGCTAAGTGATTATAATAATGTATATATATATTTCTCTTCGTATTCACTATAACATCTTGTCTTTTTCTCACTATAAAAAATGGTTTTCATAGTACACAGATGGTTTGATTTTTCAATGTAAGGAATGTAAAACCATTTAGGAATATCAAAATAAACTAATTTAAGTGGAGATGAATAAAGTACATGTAATCAAATACTATGGAGTACTATATGTGAGCATGTTAATTTTATTTTATTTTCAAAAGAACAAGCGCTCCCGAAAGTAGAGTCACATTAAGAACTATGTGAGGTCCATATTAAACACAGGCAGTGGTGGAAGAAGAACTAAAATATTTTTATAAAAAAAGGTTTTTAGTGTTAATATAATTCTTCCAATTTTTACTTTTTACGTAATTGGTTCAGAAATGTAACATTTATTAGTTGGTTTCTTTTCCTTAAATCCATTGAGACGATTTAAATTTACATAGACTTTTAGTTCGCATTGTAGCTGTTGAACCCATTTATCAAAACATGGAATTCAAGTTGAAATTGACTTCAAAGTGCGATCTGACTGAAAACACACGATTGTTAAAATGCTCCCTTTGATAAGCGGAATCACCCGTAAGCCTTAACCTTTATAAATAAGGGGGGGGGGGGGGGGGGATTTATGAAAGGCATCAGCTGCAGTGAAGACTCAAGATTTACTAAATATTTTGTTAAGATAAAAAATGAAGCATCATCTCCAGTTTGCAAAGAAAAGTAAAACTGTGAAACCTTTTCTGTCAAGATAAACGTTCTTTAACAATATCACAACAAAAATATAGCTTGGTCCTGAACTGGAAGAGGGCGCGTTTTACAGTTTGATATAAAATAATCATCTGTAGCGCTGACTTGCCCTGATATACAGTTAAACATATTTAAACATTATTAAACATGTAGATAATTGTTTTAGTCTCATTGTATTATTATCGAGGTTTGAGAAATCTTGACAGTGAGCTTTTGAATTCATGGTATTGTCCAATATACGCTCCAGAAAATGACTTTGTTTACGTGTACTTATATACATATATTGTACCATTGCTTATAATGAAAAAATCCAGCGTAAGACGTTCAGTGCATCTGTAGTCGACTTTTCTTGGTTTACTCTTTGAGAAAAAAACACTGCTGCTGCATGAGGCTAATTTACAGTATCTTAGCCAAACATGATGATAAAGGCCATGAGTTTTGTATCCAGCTGCAATGAATGCAGCAGAGGCAAGGTCATCCTGTATGAGACAGGGCTCCTCCACCTGCTCACACTGCCAGCGCATGAATAATTTCTCACTCAGACTCACATTATGGCACGGTTCAATCACTGGCAGTTTGTATCTTGGCAAAGGTGCTCTTAAAAGGTGCACACATAAAACAACCTGGGCCGGTCGGAACAGACAGTGTGTGCTGATTCAGCGTCCGTTTCCTTCCTGTGCTGTCCTACAGAGGAAGAGTAATAACTCCACTGGAGTAAAAACATTTTTGCTGCAGTGGACTCTCAGCCTCGCAGCGCTTCATTACACGCATTACAGCGATGAATAGGGGCTAAGATATGAGGAAGGGAGAGAGGAGCTGACCCAGCGGCTGCAGAGCTGGACCCCTCTGGCACCGGACTCACTGTTTACTATGCGCTATAGGCTGTTGTACTTTACACTCCTGCACTGTCAGTTGCTGCCATTTTCTGCAGACATGAAAGATCCCTGTTGTTGTGCAGCATAGTCTGAGGTACTTCCTTTAAACCAGTGTTAGAAAAAGTAATATGATCGTAAACTGGAAGTCTCTGAAACGCTGTACTTAGGTTGTGCTGCCCATTGAGCAAAATGCTAACGTCAGCATGCTCACAATGACAATGCTAACATAATTAAGTTTAGCAGGATCACTGCCTAAGTGTGTTAGTTTGCTGTATTTGATTTTAAGTGCTTCTCCCGGGGTAATTTTAATATGTTATAATATACTTCTGCACCTCTTGCAGAACCTGCTTTAGTTGATCTATTTTCTCTGTCTTATATGATTTGTCTTTTGCTCCTTTTCATTTGTTTTATAATAAAGCTTATGAAAAGCACTTTGAATTGCCCTTGTGTCTGAAATGTGCTATAAATAAAATGACTTTAACTTGCCTAACATTTATAATTAGCACAAGACACAAAGTACAGCTGGGAATGTCATTAGTTGTGTAGGTATTGTTATCAAAGCTAGGGTTGGTAAATTTAGGAAGCTAGCAAAAGTATGTTACTTAGAAAGAATCCATCCCTGCAGAGCATGATGCTAACAATAAACGTGTCCCAAGATTTGTTGTGAAGCTTCATTTTGACTTCAAAGGGCAATTTTGAATGAGAAATGTTGCTTTTCTGATAAGGCAGACAAATGTGACACCGAGAACGAGTGGAGGCATTTGAGTAGCCTAATGAGTCCATACACAGTAGTGTTACTGTGGAGCTCACATAGATGGACTGCATGCCGTATAGCAAGAGATTTACATCTTCCATTAGCGAGGAACAAACATTTACACAGCAGCACATACTGAACCTCATTAGGATGTAAAGCAGAAACTATTTGGGGCTACATTATTGTAAAAAAAATAAAAAAGGCACAGGGCATGAACACTGTAATTGAATAGCTGCTTTTCCGTTGGAGGCTCTGTGAGCGATACAATAGATAGGAGGATTAGTTGCCTTCGTCTGGGGTATCAGTCAAGCAGTAGACAGCAATCAATAATCCAATTACAATCCGGGTCGGACATTATCCTGTAGTCAACAGAGCTCAGGAGAAGCTTAGTCTTTCTGTGGGAAGCCATTGCTGGTCCTATAAACCACAGGTCAAGACTTTAAATATTAAATACATGGTCATACTGTAGTTTTAATGTGGTGGATACGAAATGTATGGACAACAACACGAAAGAGCGGCTTGGATCTTATTGGTCGATCAGACAGTCTAACATTATGGTTCCTACTGAAAAATCCCAACATTTGGATGGACCAAGAAATTTGGTTTTCAAGTTCCACACAGTTTAAAGTTGAATGTGGTTTTGTGATTGTCTTAATTTTTTTAATATTATTAAGTCACAATTTGTCCAAACCTGCATCCTCCTGATTTCTTTAGCAAATAGTTTTTTGTTTCTCTAAGTATTATTAGGTTATTTTGTACAGTATATACACTGCATGTGTACACAATTATTAAAACACAGATATGTTCTACAGATAAAGTATAAAACAATAACAAGATTTTAACAAATAAAAGATCGGGTAGGGGGCTTAAAAAAAGTTATGTATAACACATTTTGATATAAAACTATATAAACTGGATCCTAAAATGTGACACAATTATCAGTGTTCCTTCTTGAACACTGTGTGTTACATTATGTTTCATATGTTAGCATCTTCAATGATATTCTAATTTTAATATTCTCATTTCCAAATCTATCCACCATAGACCTTATAATTCTGTGAAACAACTTTGATCTCAAATAAAGATATATTTGGGAACTGTCATAACAGATATTGACATAATATATATATTTTAGAAAATGCTAGCATGTTATCATGCTAAACTAAGGGAGTAAATGCTGTAAACATTATAGCTGCTTAACATCAACAAGGTAACAGTGTCTTTGTGCTCTTGTTAGCATGCTGATGTTAGCATTTAGATCAAAGCACTGCTGCTGTGCCCCTAAGAGGCATGGCTGTAGACTCTGGACACACAGATCCCACTCTTTATTGCTTGTGCTGCAGTGTATCACTGCTGCACAAGCAATATCTTAGTCTCTAGTTTGTTTCCCTCTCGTCTGCCAGGAGGCCCAATAATCTGATGGCTAGCTAACTGAAAAAGTGATTGTCTTAGTTTGTTTTTGTTCAAACCAATTAGGCCTAACATAGAGGAAAACACATAGAGAGAAGTAACACACTATGTGAAAGCCTTCTTAACATTTGAGAACCATCTACAAGACATACAAGTGCATGCTGGGGAATGTGCCGTGACAATTGGTAAGTGTTTCCTGGTTGCTTTTCAGTATTCAAGTATTTTCAATCTCTCATTCAGGCGTATTGATTCTGTGGGGTGAAGATGTAGCCACAGCAGAGCAACCTCTCCTGGTTTGTTAGTGAGCCCCGTTGAGGGCTGCTGCTTTAATATTTAATCATTTGGTTAGATGTTTGCTAAACAACTCCTAAATGCTTCTCTGTCACGCTGCATTATTCAGGGCTTTTGTACAATGTTATTGTCTTCACACGTCAAGCTTGTCAAACGACACCACCACGTTTAGATGGGAGTAATGGAAGCAGCAGAAATACTAAGGGTCACCTATCACACATGGGGTGTAGAAAGACCGGGATCCATTTAATTACGGAGCCACAGCAGACAACGTAGCCATCACATTGTAGGAGGTTACCATGGCCATCGATGCCATATGCCTGGATTGTCCCGATAAAAACTGAGAGGAGGTGTTGCAGAGAAACGAATCATCTGAAGGTGTCAAATGAAGACGCTTAGGGGATGTTACAAAAGAGACAATTCCTCATGGACTGGCAAAGGTCGCCACAGAGATATAGAACAGAGGCCATGATACTAAATCAAAATCAAGTCAAAAACACGTTGTTTGCACATTTCCAAACTAATCTAAACGGCCAAGTGGTTTTTTTTTAGGAGCAAGCAAAGGGAAATCTTTGGTTGACTGACTGGACTGTCAGATCCCTTCCATCACATACATAACATAAACAGACACAATCAGATCCATACTTACAAGCACTCCTGACTCCAAAACTGAAATCAAAGTCAACATTCTTTGTTGCTATCAATATCATGCAAGAGTACATTGGTCGATCACCATACGAAGGATTACCAAGATAAGAGGCAATGATTGTCATTTTGTGTTCCATTGACTTTTACCTCTAAACACGACCAGCATGTTAAAAGTGTTGGCTTGACCGAAATGTCACACATTTTGTTCAGGCTTTCTGTTCTGCTGAAGTTTAGGGTTCAGTATTTATTTAGTGCAGGCCTGACGTAGTTGGCTTTAAACTCTTAGATTGGTTTAATTTAAATTACATTTCAAAAAATCAGAAAAGATGAATCACAAAAAACACAGATAGTAAGAATAAAGTCCAATTCCAATTTTATGGGAAGACAAGCCAAGTTATATTTATTCACGAAGAGTCAAATCATGATCTCACGACACGTCATATAGAGCAGGTCAAGACAAAATGATAATTATGAAGAACCCATTAGACTTTGGAGCAGATCCTAATCACAGGGTGGATCCCCACATTATTTTTCAATTATGAATTGGTATTGGCGGATGTTTCCCCTCTCTAAGTGATAAATAAATAGGTCATTTTAGAGTTATGTTAAATGTGTTTTTCTGCTAATGGAATATTATCACATTATAACAGGGAAACGTATGGATTAGTAGCAATAAAGTGGAGTGAATTCCTTTTTCAATTTTCTAATGAAGAAAAACATGACTAACAGGAGGCATCTGGTAAGAGTTGGGCTCTAGCCAGGCTGGGGGGTAGGGTGGGATGTTGTGTGCTGTGATAGCCTTGTTTGCCCTCCTTCCTCTCCTCCATCCTCGGTCCATCCCTCTCCTTCCCTTCCCCCCTCCCTCATCTGTGCTGACAGATAATGTACAGATCAAAGCATGCACAGAACAAACCGCAGGCCTTCTCACCCTGCAATAGGTCTGCACTCAAACGGAAACAGAGATACCGCAACCTCGCCAAGGACGAGCAGAGAAGCCTGTGGAGGAGCAACTAGCCACATGGTAGCCAGCTACGTACTCTATTCTTATGTGCCTTTGTTCCTACAATAAGGAAACATTGATGAGCCAACAAAAAAAGAAAAAAGAAAGAAATGATCTGCTGAGAAGATGACAATTTGTTAATCCCTTTGTCTCCTTGATCGCTTAAAGAAACGCTGTTTTTAAGATTTAAACAATTTAGAAAGTATGGATACATTTATGTGAAAATTGGCCATGTTTACAGTTGTCCGTGCAGGTACTGTTTATGAACAAGTGTATTAACTAGTAAGGTTTCAGTCAAAAATACTATAGGAAGCATTTAGCATTGAACTGGATGAATGAGACTTGGACTTAGCGCTTGTTTAACCCATTTTATTTCAATACATCAAGAAATGAATTTGTTCATTTCGGAAGAATGCAAGAAAAACATGTTTTCTTCAAGAGTTCAAGATAACATTGGGGAAAAAACTGATATACAAATGATCCTTTTGGGGTTAAAGTATTCCTTTAAGGACAGCCTCAGAGCTCTAACACATTAACATAAAATAAAGCTATGCATCATCTAATTGCAGCATCAGCTCTTTGTGGTTTAATGTGAGGTTGATTTATATATTACAATACAACAATTGTATGTCATTACCCAGCTGTAGACTTTGCAAATGTGTGTGAAAAGCAATAATAAGAGACTCACAGATTGGAGATTTGTGGATAATAATGACAATACCAATACAATTATTGCATTGCTTTGTTTTATTTATTTATTTTTCTTTCATTTTTACAATTTATTAAAGAGGCTTCATCATGCTTTTGAGGGGTTTCCCTTTCCTGTTCTGTGTTATAGGTTTTTGTGCATGTAAATGGTCTGCAAAGGCTAAAATCCCAATGTTCCCTCCAGAGGGAGTTTGCCTAAAATGCCTCCATTGGACTCCTTTGTTTACTTCTTTTACATAGTGACATCACCACGTAACACACTCTCTTCTATTGGCTAGCTCTCCAACACATCGTACGTGATGAAGGAAAAGACATCTCTAAGCGGTTGACCAATCACAAGTGCTGAAGTTGCTGCTCACCCTTTTTAGTCATGGATGTGTACTTACCTTATTTGTCTTTATTTTTATTGTAGTATAACTAATGTGTGCTTTTCTTCTATATATCAATATGTTAGCTTGTTCAATTACTATTGCATGCTTCTTTTTACCTGCTATGTCACTTTTGCTATAACAATCTCAATTTCCCCGCTGTGGGACTAATAAAGGATCTCTGATTCTGAGTCTGAACAGAGGCGGCCAGCTAATCAATCAGAGCACTGGGACTTCTTTAAAGGCTCCGGAGCAGAGGTCTTGTAAATGTTGCTACAAAGGCTAAACACAGTGCATATGGTCCTTGTGCATGAATGCATGATACAAGTCTTATCCTACTGTGATGGCCATGTAAAATAAACCAACTTACTAAAGATGTATACAATAAAAAGGCTGTGAATAGAACTCTTTAGATTGACCAGTGTGTTTCCCCTCTGCTGTCCATTCACAGTCACAGCTATTATAAATCTATTATTCAACACAAAACAAACATTATTGTATACATTTATACTCCTCATTCTGTCCATCTCCCCAGATGGAGCACTGATACAGCAGGTCGCTGAGCGGTGAGACCAACAGGGATGGCATAAAGCCTTAGTGCCTATCTCCTCACTGTTGCCTTGGAAACGTTGGCAGACGGACTGTAATGTGTGTTATGTAGACCCCTCGGTTCCTGCTGTAAGTTTAACTGCACAGCTCTGCTGCTGGCCGTTGATCATGTGTAAAAGATGGGAATAAACGGATTGCTCAATGGCACCTCGATAAGAAAAGGCAGGAAATATTTAACCTTATTTTTTGTTTTACAAATGTTATGATACTTTAACTTTAAATGTGACATATTACAGTAAAAGGTATTTTTACAGACAGAGTTTTATGATTTTCTTTGTTTTACAAAATGACTGTCAACAGCCATAGAACTCATTTATTTTCGCCACGTTTTTAGAAATAAAATGTTACATAAATCAGGCTATGAATGACGTTTGATTAAACCCCGCCTAGTATAATCCATCAGAATACTGATCAGAGTAAAAATGGAAATTGAGATGTATGTAAGAATATGAGAGAAAACTCAAAATGGCAATTATATAAATTCATTGATAAGTTTACCTTTAGTTTTACACTGTGCAAATTAAGCATTGTTTAATGCTTACTTTAAATAAATCAAGTGCATTAAAAACAATGTTTTTAGTGTCTAAAGATTAATTATTTATTTTCTTTCATTTTACAAAATCGCTTTTCTAACTTAAAACACGCCATGCTTTTCCCGCGTTATACCCACATTATCTACTAAATGCTAGTAACATGGTAGTGTAAGAAACCATTCAGCGAAGAAGAGCATAAAATAGCACGTATTGATGGACCCATCACACATAACTAACATGTTTAATAGCCAGCAATATTTCCAGCCACTGGCCAAACTGATTATCTGGGCAGAACACACCAAAGTCAATACTGTGCAGTGCAGCATCACAGGAACAAGTGGCTGGGCTGGTCTCATCTGCTATAATGACAGACAGTAATAGTTTTTTTTAAATTGTGGGCACTTGTAGTTTGACTATTACAATGTCTTTCTTTTTTACTTTAAATGAAATTAAACAATTTTATACATAATTTGGTATTTGAGAAGTGTGTGTCCATTGCAGTCAACAATACACATTAAGTTTACGTGTTTGAGATTTACCTATTTTATTGAATGGTGTCAGCAATCCTTCTGTGATTTACTTATCATGACAACGGCAGAGGAACACACATCTACATGCATACAATGTCTTGATGAGGGCTAGGAAAGGGGCTCTATTGGCTAATAATGAGTATTAGGCAAAGGTAAATTATAATGTTTTCATGATGTATTCAAATGTATACTTGTAAAATCTGTTTCCTAATCATTAAAATGTTGTGGGTTTTATGCAAATAAACAATACAGAAGACAAAGGGAAATAAACATATAATATTTTGAATTTTTCACAATTTACACACATTTTGGGACAGTTTAAACACAGTATTTGGATGGTTTATGTGCCGTGGTGAACAACCTGGGTAGGAGTCTTGAAACTCAGACTGTTAGAGGAGCTATTTCTCCTAAAGAGGCTCAAACATTTTTTTATCAGATTGCTTAAAATAGCTGCAGTCGTTAAACCTGCCTCAACTCCCAACCACTGCTTTCTCTTTGCTGCAGGTGCAACTGTCATTAACCATTGTCTAACTTATCGTGACTAATTATGATTCAGTGAAGATTAACATGAAAAACATTATATTTAGTTTGTTTAATCTTAATCTATGTTTGGAAATGTCTGCATATTAATGTAGTATCTGTTGACATGGGACAAGATTTTGGTATTGGGAGTAGTTTCTACCAATCTCGTTGGAGTGGACTTTGGTTGAATGCTGGTCAACTGTCCTTGAGTTGAGCAAACGAGGCAGAACACAATTGCCAAAATGCAATTTCTTCTGCTAGCTAGCATCGATTCATCTTTCAATTTATCTCTGCCAACAGATATCTGTATACGAATGGAGGTAAATAATCCGGTCATCTCTCAACTCAAACTCCATTCTCACATCTCAACCTGATTATCGGACTGAAACAATTTCCTGCGGAAGAGGAAGTCTTGTTTATTGATACTTGTTATCCGGTTATCCGCAAGCTACACTGGAACCCCATAATTATTGGTCTCTTCCCCAAGATCCTAATCCTCGTCAGAATAGCCAGTGGGTTCGGAGAGTGTCTTTACATTAGCAGAAACATAAAAATGGCATTTGGTTTTTCAAGTTTTTACATGATGGCTAGCTCTTTGCCCCCTGTTTTAGTCTCTCTGCCTGTTGGCACGGCTATAGACATAAGAGTGGTATTAATATAATGCATCCTACTCTCAGCAAGCAGCCATTAAGCCTCCCTTTTTCTACAAGCACACTTGTTAGAGATTGAGTCACCTTGTATAACGATGTGAAATAAAGACGCTGTTTTACATCTCTGATTCTGAATATGTCTAAGGCTGTTACGCGTTTCCTTCCTATATATTTATGCAGGGGTAAATAGCTCAGCAACCACAAGGTTTCAAGGTTTCAAGGTTTCAAGGTTCAGTTTATTGGTCATATGCACAGCATATACAACGTATATGTTGGCAATGAAAATCTTGTGTCCCATGCTCCTCCAACAACTCAACATACATGGTGCACTCAACATACATGGTGGGTATCACATCATAATGATTTGATACAGGATTTAGAATTCAATGTTAAAAAATTGCTGTTAGAACTCCTATTACCAAGAAATACTATGAAGACACACTTTACCATCAGCATTTGTACAGTAGCTCAGTGTTACTCACCTATATACAGCGAGGAGTCCTTCCTGTGGACATGGTCGTCGATGTAGGACACTCCCAAAGGCTGGACGGGTGTCGCTCCGATGCCCAGCAGAACCTGGGCTCCGATCAGCAGAAGGTACATCATGTTGGTGTTGGCTCTGTTGCCACACTTAAACCCAGAGTCTCGGTTTTCTGACCTGGAGTTGTTGGAGCAGACGTCCCTGCCGTCCTCGGCGTGCCACGAGTCTCCGGCCTCGTACTCATACTGATGCGTCAGGAACTCTGGCAGGGCCGACAGCAACGCTCCCAACGCCATGACAATCCCGCCGCAACCAATCAGACGGGGTCTGTGGGCCTTGGCGCCAAAATAGCTGACAAACAGGATTAGGGCCAGGTTGCCGATTTCGAAGCTGCTGGCAATGACGCCCACATCGGCGCTCTGGAGGTTGAAGCGTCTCTCCAGAGTAGTCAGAACACTTACCTGGCAGAGAGAAATAAAGAGAGAACAGGTGTTACTGTGTTTTCATAATTAGCAGCCATTTATGACAGGTCGATGACTTCCTAGCAAACCCACTAACCTTTGAAAGCAGGTTCATACAATTGATGTTATATTAGCCAGTTATAATGTATAATTCTTACACTATAAATGACTGCGCCAACCTGTGTGAAGCATGAGACATTTGGCATCTTGGCACCTACATATTTTATAGATGTTTGTCCTCTTTTTGTTGTTGCTTTGTGTGTCTTTGTAGTGGTTATGCATCTCTGTATTTTATAAAAACGTTGTGTCTTGTGTTGTGTTCTTTTTTTGTAGTTTTTTAGTCTAATTTTGTGTCACTTTATAGTTGTTTTGTGTCTCTTTGTAGTTCATTTTTTCTCTTTGTAGTTACTTTGTGTTTCTGTTTAGTCATTTTGTGTCAATGTTACTTTTTTGTGATCATTTAGCTCCTTTTTTGAAGTTAAGTATTGTTAATTTAAACTAACAATCTTTGTTTTCTATGTGGAACAAATCTGCTCAAATTATCAATGTTTTAATCAGGATTTAAAATCCATTTAATCTCTTTCAAGTAAAATTTTAAATGTTACCATATGGTCATTTTGTGTCAAAGTTTATTGTTGTTTATTGTTTGTGGTCGTTTTTGTAGATTAGTATCTCTTTCAAGTCATTTCGATGTCTTTACTGTCATTTTGAGTCTCTTTAGTTGCTTTGTGTCACGATATGGTCATTGTGTGTCTCTTGTAGTCATGTTTTGTCTCTTTGACGTTATTTGTGTCTCTTGGTAGTCATTGTGTGTCTTTTTGTATACATTTAATGTTTTTCGTGGTCACGTTGAATCTCTTTCTGGTAGGTACAAGTGTTTTTACAGTAAAATATGTTATATGTTGAGTTGCATTTAGCTTACGGAGCTAATCAGTTACAGCATGAATGAACCGTGCCACTCGAACCAACAACAGCAACCAGTTGATGACACACAGTAGATGAGCTGCTATGCTTCACCCCCACACTCCTCATCCTCCACCTAAGACAACCCTAAGGCTAGCCTGACGCCAAACTGGGAAAAAGGGAAATGTGCATGTGTGTGGCTTTAGGCAAAAAACCTCATGCAAGCTGTTCTAATTATGAAAAGGACACAAACACATCGTACCAGCTGTGTTCTGGGTCTGTTCTTGTGATGAAGTGGGTCCTTGCATTAAATGTACGATGAATCATCTTTCTACAGGAATGACGGTAAAAGGTTGTTCAGGAGATATTTTAAACTTTTATTAATCATTCATCCACAGCAAGAGGTGTAGCATAAGCTCAACACATTTTTGAAGTAATTCCAGATGTAAAGGAGAATTTAACCATGACTATGACAGTGAAATCACAAAGATAAAGTTTAATATCCATATATCTTTTGCAATTTTGCTTATCCTTTCATGCCAAACTCCTAAATGCAAAATCGGACAATTTCTTGTTGTCTTCTTTATTGTCAAGTAGGGCTGTAACTAAAGATTATTTTCACAATCTATTCATTAATGACTGATCAATTATTTCTACAACATATCAGAACATTTAGAAAAGTGACTGACAAAATGTCCTAAATCCAAAAATAGTGACTGATTGCAGGTTTCAAAATTGAAAACTTGCAAAGCAAAGTTCACCATTTTTGCTTAAAGAAAAATACTTAATTGATCAGCAGTTGAAATAGTTTGCAAATGTGTTGCTGTAAGTTGAAGGAGAAATAACTGTTCCATGCCCTCAGTCATGTTGTACTGTGTCTGTCCTTGATAAACCCAACCACCTCCACCCCTACAAACACGCGCACTTCCAAGACAGGAAGAACAATCGGTAATTTACTTCTAAAACAAACTGTCTGTTACTTGAACTAAGGAACACTAGTTCTGTCACCACACAGTAAACGTGTAGGACTGATGGAACCGTTGACAGTGTGGACATTTGTTGGATTTATCAACATTTACTGAACATCAAGTGCAATCTGTACATCTTATAATTATAACAAGTGGTAATTCATAGTCATGCTTGGGGAGTAACGGATTACATGTTACAAGATTACATAATCAGGACAGAAAAATAAAGGTAACTGTATTCAATAACAATTCCATTTAAAAAATAAGTAATCAGATTACAGAGTTACATTACATTAATTTGACATAAAGATCAATATATATTATAGGAAGACATACTGAGTTAATTTAACTACTTAAATTTCTTCTTTATTTTTAATACATTTATTTTTTAATGCAGTAGGAGGACACCTGATTTATTTAACAAAACTTCCCTTTGCTTTGACAACTTATTGTTATTTATTTAATTTATTTGTTTTAATTTGCATTGTATTTGACATTGAGGTAATCCAAAGGTAATGGAAAGTAATCAGGTTACATTACTTTATCATTTTGATACTCAGATTAGGTAACAGATTACATTTTTTGACACATGTAACAAGCTAGTGTTACGAATTACATTTTTTAAGTATTTCTCGCGACGCTGTTCATAGCTCCCTGACGTATCAAGCTGGGAGGAAACAATTTGGAAGTTGTGGAGTATAAACAAAAGGGTTTGAGGTTTCAAGGTTTCAAGGTTTCAAGGTTTTATTTGTCATATGCACAGCAGATACAGCGTATATGTTGGCAATGAAAATCTTATGTCGCGTGCTCCTCCAACAACTCAACATGCATGGTGCAAAAGATTTACTCTTTGGGTCCTAAGAGATTTAGAATGTCTTCATACTGGCCGCTGATGGAGAACAGCCTCTTCACACCTTCTACACTCCAGATCTAGACATTTAAGTCCAATCCATTGAAATTCTTATAGACAATACAAATCGTTTTAGAGCTTAAGAGACCAAAGAAAAGAGAAACCCCTCCCATTTCAGTTTGATAAAATAAGACTTAGCTGTAATGCAGGTGATGCTTAGCTGACAGTGTTGATTCTTCAGTCAATATAGCTTTGCTGTCTAAGTTTAACTGTCATTTATTTAAAGAAATAACAAGAAAAGCTTCTAAAAAGGGAGCGATAAACAGACCCTGTGAATCGAGAAACAGGCTGAATTTAAAAACAGACAGAAAATAAAATATGATGACAAACAATATTTTTTACAGGGAATAATGGATCGGCAGTGTTTCTACAGTGCTTTTGTCTGCAGCGGGATTTGCTAAAAGGTGCACTTTTTGTTTGGGACGCTGTTTTAAAGGAAAAATATACACTGCAGTCTTCAAGGTAAACGCTAATGCACTTGAAATTTGTGACTGGTGCAAAAGACATTAAAACCAACTACTAGTGTTTGTGCCAAGCTGCAGTCTTCACCAAGGCAGGTTCTTCTTTTCCTAAACAAAGCCTCCTTTTTATCTCTCAAGGGAAAAGTGACCGTGTACAGTATGACTCCGTTAGCTCAGCTCATGTTGTTTAAATACAATAGAGGCCTTTTCCCATAGGTGGAACTAAGTGATTGTTTGGAGGTGAAAGTAAGTCTCAAGTCTTTTTGCAGTTAAGTCCAAAGTCAAGACTGTCAAGTCCATAGTCCTAATCTTTGAGTTTTGAGTTCTAAACAAGTCATAATGTGCTCTTAATGGAAATAATGCCATTTTTGGCATTTTGCAACTAGTAGCTAGTATGTATTAGGTTTTTTGTTTACCACCTCTCAGATTTGTCAGCTCTGGGAAACATTGTCTTTTGTACAATCGTCTGCAACTGGTTCTGCTATGGTTCATGGCAAGTTGATTAGAAACTGAATGTTTCAGATAAAGTGAACCTTAGGAATGAAGTTGACTTGCTGGGAATGATTAGCGTTAACATTAATAAAGAAAATACAAGGAGAGTTATTCCTTTATGGGCTTTGAGGAGGGCATCAAGTGTTTTTCAAGAGGTCCATGTAAAAGTGAAGGCAAAAGTCATTGGTGCTTAAGTTAAAGTCCAGTTGCAAGTGCCTTTTTTTATATTTTCTAGTTGAGTCTAAAGTTATCTTTGTGACTTAGGTCTGACCCATGACTCTGTTTTTTGTTGTTTTATCTTCCAAACCCACAAGCAAAATCTGCCCTTAATTTCTATTTATATATAGCCCAAATCACAAAAGAACTTTCAGACTTTTCATAAAGAACAGGTCCTCTTAAACAGTAAGAAATCTAAGGAAAAACACTAGTTAGGAAAGCTGTATATAAAGTGAGACCTAATGAGAGTCAAGCAGTTGACCTTGCCTCTCTTTAAATTCCCTCCTGGATTGTGTTGATATGACTGTGAATGAAGGCAGGTAATTTGACAACTTAGTGTTCTGTCCCTCATGAAGAATAAAATAAAGCCCCAAACGGCATGTGCAATTATTTATAGTATCAAGACTTTGCTGCTGACGCCTTTCATGGGCTTTGGCTTTGATCAGGCAAATAATAATCCATGATTAAAGTGGAAACATTCATATTTTTAAACATTTACAGTAAGTGGTGAGGCCAACTCTGACTAATGTGGGTGGGCCACACAATTAATGACTGCTGTAGTTGGCTTTTGTCACATCATAAACAGCTGCCATTAAACTCAGTGCCCTTCAAAATCCATTCATCACATGTTTTAGTACCTGTTTTTTTATATATGTTTGGTGTTAGGGGAGTTGCTTTAACTTCACCTCTGCATCAATGATTATGAATGAAATCTTCATTTTTGCTTTTGGCTCCTGGATTCATTTTCTGTACATCTTATCTCTAATAGTGGCATGTCCTTGACTTAAAAAATGGTTACTCGACTAACTCTCGATTAACCTATTAGATGATTCAATTGTCAGATCTGTAAAACTGAGTGTCTTCACAAAGGATTATGCAAAAGCACCCCTTTAACTCTTGTGTTTACCATAGGTGGGTATATGTTTCATGGAAATAAGTCAGCATGAAAATGCATGGATTAATCAGCTAAAGAAATCTTAATCAAATAACAATAAACAACTGATTAGTCAGCCTATCGACTAAAATGAGGCAGTCCTATGATTTTGACAGCAATCTAACAATATCAAGCCGAAATATCACATTATTTGGACCAGACTGTCAGTGGGAGTACACTGTTAATGAAAATCAGATATTGGGAGTTTTTTGAAAACCCTAAAAAGACTGTCGCTTCTGTTGTGGTGATCACGTCATCTCCTAGGCCTATATCCTCCAGAGTCAAAGGCCTCCTGCTTCACCGAGGCTACACGGCTGCAGAATGAAGCAGGTCCTCCTGACCACTCGTTTCATAACCTGCTCCCCAACAGTTCGTCCATATATAAGCTATGAAAATGTCCAACAACAACGTGGATCCTTTACGGCCGCTGTGACGCGCTTTGTGTCATGCAGATGGTGCATAGGCCTGATGGATAATACGCAGCAAGTCATCAATCAGTGAGAGCACCGCGGTCCCATGGCTGCTGGAGGATGTGATTATTCTAATGTCATCTGAATAATATGATTATTAACCGCATGAGTGAGAAGCGCCGCATCGTTACTCACTGTGTGTCTGTGTGCCGGTTTGAAGGGCGCTGCGTTAACCCGATGTTACCTGAGAGACACTGACACACATACGACGTTCACCAACATTGTGTCCGTGGTGGATCACTGCCCTGGGGGGGGGGGGGGGGGGGGCGACTCACCAGATAAGCGCCAACGGTGCCCTGTGCCAGCATGAGAGCGCATTCCGACACCAGGAAAATCTTGATGTTGGAAAAACACGAGGTCTTCTTCTCCTGGTTGTCATCTTGCTCCGGGTCGTCGGTGCTGCTCCGCTCGGTGCAGATCTGGTTTTTAACCTGCATCCTTCGGGCTCAGGCTCCGGTCGGCTTGGACGGCATGAAACTGAACGGGTCCGGTCCAGCGGAGAGCATCTGGTAATAATGACGAGCTGCACTGCAGAACAAGTGCGAATCTCTTGTCAATAGCCTGTCTAGGCTGGAATAAACAGCGAGAAATACTGCTGTCCACTCAGCATTACGCGCAGTCCGTCAGCGACCTCTCTGCTCTGTCCTGTCCAGCCAGTGCGTATCGACTACATCATATTTAAATACGTAGACTACGCATGTGTATGTATGACGGCTCAATACACGACGTAGAACTACAGGACGCTGCTTCACCACATCCGGTGTGTTGCATCTACACCGAGGACCGGTACCCACTGGATTTTGGTTTCTCAGCCCGGTTCCGAACCGCAGCTCTGCGTCCTTCAGGCGACGTTACGATGCTCCTCCTCCCCCCTTCATCTATACACCAAACACAACGAGGGAGGTGTAACGCCCCCACCCCCTTGTCAATGTGTTTTCCCACATCATCATTTCACCTGTGCAGACTTTAATCATTGCCACATAAAATGCATCAGGACACACAGTGAAGGATGCCCCATAAGCACACACTGATAAATCAGCAGAGTGTAAAATGATACAGCACATCTTCACTTGTCTATAATAAATGTTCTGATATTACTTGGCTGATTTATACAGCAGTAAAGCGATATGACTGTGACATGGTTTGCATTTAAAAGTGTACCATAAACAAATCTTTGTAAAACCAGCTGTATTTCAATCTAGAAATTCATTTAGTTTAAGGCAAGGTTAAAACACCTTTTTTTAAAAGCTCTGGTCAATTTTGAGATATTTTGATTACGTAATATCCCATATTGGAAACAAGTGGAAAGAAAACATTCAGAAAACACAATTAGGTATTTGTCATTTTGAGGGTGTATATTTCTCACAAATTCACCAAAATTTAAAATAGATATGTACATATTTCATATAACATTTTCAGAACTGTCTTAGGAGAACTTTCATTTTCATTAGTTCATCTATTTGTACCCCTCTGCCCCTGTAGTGTCTTATATGGACTTTTATAATACAGATCTTTTAAGGTTGGAATTAAGTTTATTTGTTATAATGCATTTTCGCATATAAATGCATTTCAGTAGTAGGCCTACTAACATATGCCATGTCTCCTATATTCTTAAGGTTTTCACAGAGGGGCTTATATCGTCTTATATCATCATAGCCTGATTTGCGGAACATTTTATGTATAAGATCATGTTGAATGTTTTTTTTTGTGTGTAGCTGTTGGTAGTATTTCCTGATGTATAGAGAGATGTAAAGAGATATATAAAGTTTCCTCAGTGAAAATACTTAATTTTAAAATGTGAACAAAATAAAACAATCCTTTTCTGAACATGGCTTCATTTGTTCTTCAGATTTCTTTTCCAGAACTGTTTGGATATTTACACAAATTTAACAAGATGATGCTTGTGTTGGACATCAAAGGGAATCATTTTAGGATTTAAGAATATATGTTTTTTCTGCCTCTACTGTAACATGTTTACCTGCTTTAATGTTCAAAAAGCTCTGCACCTCTCTTCACCCTCTGTCTGAAACCAGAGCTCAGTCTAGTCTGATTGGTTAGCTGGCCAGCTCTGTTGTGATTGGTCAACCGCTTAGAGATGTCCCCATAGTTTATCATGTACTATGTTGGAGCGCTAAAAGCCTGTGTGTTAAATTGTGATGTCATTATGTTTATGAAGTAAAACAAGCCCAATGGAGGCGTTTCATGCAGGGGGGAATGTATATGAGAGAAACTCCTTCTGGAGGGAACTTTGGGATTTAAGCCTTTGCAGACCATTTCCATGCACAAAAACCTATATAACACACTACAGGAAAGGGGAAAGCCCAGAAAAACAATAATAGGGCCTCTTTAAAACATTTAATCCCGGACAACCTGTAATACAAAAAATAATTGTCTTAATGACAGTAACCAATGTAGTTTCATTTTAATATAAATGAGTTATCATGTTTCTCCATTAATGTTTTTTACAACCAGCCTCCTGCTGCACAACTGCTGTTTTCTTTTTTACTTCTTCACTATAATGTAATTCAACAGGAGAACTGCCAGTTAGAGAAGGTCACCACTGTCCTCTCTGATTCCTCATCAAAGTGTGGTGAAGAGCAGTGAAACACTGATCCTCACAGCTACTCTAATGGAGCTGCAGGAGAAGTGGTCTGAGGCAGCTTTAAAGTGGGAATGTACTTCCAGAAGGTAAAATGAAACTGAGGGATAATGATGAAGATGCTCAGTCACCAAGGATATGATATCTGGAACAAGAGGTGAACTGATTTGTTGACCGAGTTAAATGTTTTCAGTATGACCGAGGGGGTGAGATAATAAGAACAAAATAATAGCAGGATAGATACAGTGGGGCAAAAAAGTATTTAGTCAGCCACCAATTGTGCAAGTTCTCCCATTTAAAAAGATGAGAGAGGCCTGTAATTTTCATCATAGGTATACCTCAACTATGAGAGACAGAATGAGAAAAAAAAATCCAGAAAATCACATTGTAGGATTTTTAATGAATTTATTTTCAAATTATTGTGGAAAATAAGTATTTGGTCAATAACAAAAGTTCATCTCAATACTTTGTTATATACCCTTTGTTGGCAATGACAGAGGTCAAACGTTTTCTGTAAGTCTTCACAAGGTTTCCACACACTGTTGCTGGTATTTTGGCCCATTCCTCCATGCAGATCTCCTCTAAAGCAGTGATGTTATGGGGCTGTCGCTGGGCAACACGGACTTTCAACTCCCTCCAAAGATTTTCTATGGGGTTGAGATCTGGAGAGTTGCTAGACCACTCCAGGACCTTGAAATGCTTCTTACGAAGCCACTCCTTCGTTGCCCTGGCGGTGTGTTTGGGATCATGGTCATGCTGAAAGACCCAGCCACACTTCATCTTCAGTGCCCTTGCTGATGGAAGGAGGTTTTCACTCAAAATCTCACGATACATGGCCCCATTCATTCTTTCCTTTACACGGATCAGTCGTCCTGGTCCCTTTGCAGAAGAACAGCCCCAAAGCATGATGTTTCCACCCCCATGCTTCACAGTAGGTATGGTGTTCTTTGGATGCAACTCTGCATTCTTTCTCCTCCAAACACGACGAGTTGAGTTTTTACCAAAAAGTTCTATTTTGGTTTCATCTGACCATATGACATTCTCCCAATCCTCTTCTGGATCATCCAAATGCCCTCTAGCAAACTTCCGACGGGCCTGGACATGTACTGGCTTAAGCAGGGGGACACGTCTGGAACTGCAGGATTGAAGTCCCTGGCGGCGTAGTGTGTTACTGATGGTAGCCTCTGTTACTTTGGTCCCAGCTCTCTGCAGGTCATTCACTAGGTCCCCCCGTGTGGTTCTGGGATTTTTGCTCACCGTTCTTGTGATCATTTTGACCCCACGGGGTGAGATCTTGCGTGGAGCCCCAGATTGAGGGAGATTAGCAGTGGTCTTGTATGTCTTCCATTTTCTAATAATTGCTCCCACAGTTGATTTCTTCACACCAAGCTGCTTACCTATTGCAGATTCAGTTTTCCTAGCCTGGTGCAGGTCTACAATTTTGTCTCTGGTCTCCTTTGACAGCTCTTTGGTCTTGGCCATAGTGGAGTTTGGAGTATGACTGTTTGAGGTTGTGGACAGGTGTCTTTTATACTGATAACGAGTTCAAAAAGGTGCCATTAATACAGGTAACGAGTGGAGGACAGAGGAGCCTCTTAAAGAAGAAGTTACAGGTCTGTGAGAGCCAGAAATCTTGCTTGTTTGTAGGTGACCAAATACTTATTTTACCGAAGAATTTACCAATTAATTCATAAAAAATCCTACAATGTGATTTCCTGGATTATTTTTTCTCATTTTGTCTCTCATAGTTGAAGTGTACCTATGATAAAAATTACAGGCCTCTCTCATCTTTTTAAATGGGAGAACTTGCACAATTGGTGGCTGACTAAATACTTTTTTGCCCCACTGTAGATGATACTCTTGACTTTACTGGTATATTGTGATACCATTGCATTTCCCTTTAACACCATAACTGTACTACATTAACTGCATTATTTTTAAAAAAGGAAGGAAAAATATTGCAAAAATTAAGAAACATATATAGAATAGAAAAAAAGTCTGTGTAAAAAATATTTAAAAATATGCCAGAAATAAAATGTTAAACTTGTGTATTAGTTGAATGCTTCAGCAGATGTGGCAATATTCCTTTAATAACAACATTTGTATTTGGTTTAAAGGATGTTATTTTGTTTTTCCGTTCCTAAATACCCGGAATAACTTGAAAGGCTCTTTTTCCATACCATAAAATGTCTCCAGCATTTGCAGGGTGGGGTTCATTTAAAAATGAAAGGTCACACTATAAGGACATTAGAGAGAGAGCTGCAGTGCATGCTTGCATCTTATCATAAACATCATCTTTATCTTTCTGAAGGTCTGGGATTAAATTATTTATGGCCACTTAGCCTTTGGTGTGGAACATTTTTTGAGTGCATACAGGCTGAATGTCAGGGCAGCAAAGCCATTAAATAAAACCATAATTTAAGGTAACAATAACTGATTTTTTTTTTTCCAACAGTAAATCAAAAATAATCACATGAGTTTTGAAATAAATTACAAATAACCAACATTTGTACGAACTCTGAAGCTGGTTAAAGGGGCCATGTTATGCTTTAGGTTTTCCCTTTCCTGTAGTGTGTTATATAGGTTTTTGTGCATGTAAATGATCTACAACGGCTAAAATCTTAATGTTCCCTCCAGAGGGATTTTCTCTCCGACACCCTTCCCCCCCTGCCTGAAATGCCTCCATTTAATTATTTAGTTGCTTCCCTAACATAATGACATCACTATGTAACAATTGCGCTTCCATTGGCTAGCCCTCCAACACACGTAATAGGCTAAGTGGTGGGACATCTCTAAGCAATGTGCTCATAGTGTTTTTTGTTGTTCTGCTTGGTATGAGTGGTAGATTATTCTCCTCAACAGGTCAATTAAGAAAGTTGCAACAGGTGTGCATCATTATTTGCTCATAGCAGGGAGGGGCTGGGTATTATTTAGGTGTAGGAAGATAGGTTAGGTGGTGATGTGCGCTCTCAAACGTTTAGAAATAGAGAATTTGAAAGCAGAGTTGGGATTGGGCAACCTGAAGCACTAAGGAAGTTGACCAATCACAACAGAACCAGCCAGTAAACCAATCAGAGCAGACTGGGCAGACAGAGAGGTGCTGCAGCACAGGCAGAATGAGAAACATAAAGATGTTTTTGGACATTAAAGCATGGAAACATATCACAGTAAAGGCGCAAAACACAAATATGAACCTGAAAATGAGCAAAATAGTGCACTTACAAAAAAAGCATGAGCGCAGCTCCCAAGCCTCCCCCTGGGCATGCTATGTTATGTTATGGTAGTTTTAGCTTAGGTAATCTATCTTCATGCATGGCTGAAGTGTACTCCGCTGGCTTCAGGATGGTTAAAAATGCAACACTTGCCACAAGAGACCTCTATTTCACACATCAGCAGCCCGCTGTGTTGCACTGCTGTAGTTGGTGGTATCACTTTGGACTAATGCTCAGGGACCGTTATAATCTGCACCATATTTATTTTATGATATTCAATGTGTTACGGTGTTATTAATCTCTCCCTTAGAGTGATTTAATGATGAGAAAATGCTGTGTATCCTGTTAAAGAGCTTATTCTTACAATGTACTTAATTGTTGTGGTGAGAATTGAAAATGCAACCTCTAAAGAAACGTAATGATGCTTTTGTTCGGTAAATGGCCAGTGGGGAAAGTAACTTAGTATAAATACAAATACAAATATTGAACTTATGACTATAATGCACTACTGTATTGCTAATTTACACAGTATTTTAAGTATCTTCATTTGGTCCACAATACTTAAGTGGTCTTACCGTACACATAAATGAAGAAAACATGATATTATGATAACCATAAAAATGTAATACTTTGAAAAGATCCATTATGAATAATGAGTATTTATATACTTGAAGTACTTGAAGTCATTTTTACTGCCAATACTTTTACTTAGGTAAGATTTTCAATGCAGAACTTTGACTTGGAGCAGACACTGCTGCATTATTACTTTTACTTAAGTATAAGATGTGAGTACGTCTTTCACGACTGGTAAATGCAATGATTATGCTTCGTTAACTGAGAGAGCCAGCTACCAGTCAAGTGGATAATGTAACTCTCCATTATGCTATTTAAAGTTAATGCCATTTTGAAATCTGAATAAATTGGTTAAATTAGACCAGAAGTACCTTTAAAAATGAGTATTTCACCAAATGTAATAGCCTATAGAATGGTTATGTTTAAAGTTTTGAGTCCTTTTGCACATGTCCTTTCCCTTTTAAATAACATTCCACTCAACTGTTTGTATCAGAGATCAAACTGATGGCGTTCATTCCCAGTGATGTTCACCATGCAGAAAAAAATGAAAATGACAGCAGAGTGGCAGGACTGAGCGCCACAGAGACATTCATAAAAAAAAAAACACAGGGCGAAAATCCTCCATCATAAACCGTGAAATAAGAGAGCACTAAGTGCCAAGGTCACTTACCACTCACCCCGCAGCTTTTGGCCAACGCTATTACTCGGACCATTCAGATGCTCTATCAGGACCAATTCAATAGCATCTGAAGCAGCACAATCTATCAGGCAAACTGTGGACTCAGCAGGAAGAGCGTCCATTTCTCATGGAGTCACTCAGAGTACCCGGGGTGATTTACAGTGAGATCAAGCACAGTGCCTGCTGATGCAGTGCAAGCCAACTGAAGACATTATTTTAGATGACTCTTAATCACAAGGTCCACAAAAAGAAGAATGCAGTCATGCGTTTATGCTGTAACAAACAAATAAATTACCAGAACATAAATGCAAATGATGTCAGAGTTTATATTTAATGCTAAAACCTAAAAAGGTTTGGCAATAGGATATTTGATATACTGTGTATAAGACATATCTGATATGATTGTTGAATATCTTCAGGGGCTGATAAAAGGAGTGACACAAACACCACGTTGAAAATGTGCTTTTTTCCAAATCTGGATAATTATTCAAAGTAATGAGAGATTTACATCCAGATGTACAACAGCAATATTACTTTACAGTATTTTGTTATCTCTAAAATAGCAATAACGGGAAGGTTACTTGGAAAATTGCCCCAGATTCTGTAAACAAAATGTTCCATCTCTTTTCTGGTTGTTTTTAAGCAGATCATGAGATAGACGTTAATCTGACTGTGGCCTTCTGACTGTTGGCTGTCATGTTGATGATGAAGCGACTTAAGGTCATTGTAGTCTTGACCTCTCTGGACAACTCAATAAATGAAACAGCATTCACCGGACTTGCTTGAGAGTTCATATTCTATCAGGTAGATTTGAGATTTATGACAAAATCTGTAAAATGAGACAGCTTCTGAGATGTTTTTCAGCTTGTAAAACAAACATCAGGAGATCTAGAGCCAAAAGCTGTGATGTAAAAAGGAAAATCAATACTAAAAGAGTCCTAAAGACACAAGATACACACAATTTTGCTCAAAATATGTTTAAAATAGATGATATTTAATCTAAGTAGATGAATGCAATATGAGATGTTTAGTCAAACATGTTCCATCTAATGACCAGAGATAACAAACATGTTTAAAAAGCAGGTTGGTCTGTGGAGTCCTCCCTTCAGAGGTTTGTTCAGGCTTAGCAGTGTAGACCCCAACCCATAATCCTCCTGCAGACACACCTGTAGAGGAGAGTATAAAGACCCTGGACTGAACTGAGTCAAACATCAAGCTTCACTGAGTCTCTCCACAGCAGCTCCACAGCCTCCAGACCGACCCTGAAGATGACTCCCTCTGCCAGCCTGCTGCTGCTGCTCTTGCTCGGCCTCTCTCAGGCACTTCCTCTCCAGGATGAAGCAGGCCAAGAAGAAGAAGACGACACTGTTGACATCACCACCAGGATTCTGACCTCTAACAACGGCACTGATGAGTTCCTGCTGGAAGGAGACCTACTGGCTCCCAAAACCAGAAACGCAATGACGTGCTGGTCCAAGAGCTGCCAGTGGAAGAAAGGCTCCAACGGCTTGGTGACGATCCCCTTTACCGTGAGCAGTGAGTTCACCAGCTGGGAGAGGCAGAAGATCGACTACGCCATGAGGGCCTTCAACAGCTATACCTGCCTCCGCTTCGTCCCCCGTCAGAACCAGTATGACTACATCAGCATTGAGAACAAAGCCGGGTGTTACTCCTCTCTGGGCAGGACGGGAGGAAGACAGGTGCTCTCTCTCAACAGGCAGGGCTGCGTCTACCACGGCATCATCCAGCACGAGATCAACCATGCTCTGGGCTTCCAGCACGAACAGACCAGGAGCGACCGCGACTCTCACGTCAGGATCAACTGGCAGAACATCAACCCGCAGATGGCCTACAACTTCTACAGGCAGGCCACCAACAACCTAAACACCCCCTATGACTACACCTCCATCATGCACTATGGAAAAACAGCCTTCTCCATCCAGTGGGGGAAAGACACCATCACCCCCATCCCCAACCCCAACGTCCAGATCGGCCAGAGGCAGGGCATGTCCTACTGGGACATCGTGAGGATCAACACGCTCTACGGCTGCCAATAACAATGCTGGTGCTGAATGCAACGAATAATTGTTCTGTTTATTTTTCCTGTAATTAATCAAAAGCTACTGTGACGTATGGAATCAACAACAAATATTTCACTATCCTTCAAAGGATCAAACTGCAGATTATCTGATCGTCATGTGCCTACAGTCAATGATTTGTAATAAAAGTAATGCAAAGATAACTGATTGCTGTCAACTTATTTTCATTGTTTGTGTCCTTTCTAAAAAATACACATGTGCACATGAATGCAGTGCTGACATGGTGCATGCATTCATCTTAATAATTTCAGTTTAGTGTAAAGTCACAGCTCCTACTGGGACATTGCGAGGATCAACACACTTTACGGCTGCCAATGAAGATGCTGATGCTTGATACAACTTTTCACTTTTTCTTTTTCCTGTAATTAATCAAAAGCTACTGTAGCTTTGGAAACAACATTAAAGATATAGTTATGTTTCATCAGCAAAATACAGAATTCCCACATAATTTAATGATAATTAAGCTAAAGAAACTTTCACTCTTGTCATTTGTGTCCCTTCACTGTATCTCCACTTCTTCAATATTTCACTTTCAATTGTCCAAGCATTGTGAAATATACCCAATAATGAAAAACTTCTTTAAAATGTTTTTATTTATTTATCGTTATGCAACTTGTAAGTACACACACATTGCTAAACTAGCTGCTGGCACCATGTCTAATGGTGTAAACGACTGTAAAGTAACAGGAACACTAACAGTCTCTCAGAGAGACATCTGAAGAGCCATTCTTTTTTTTAGCTCCACAATGAAACAGGTGTTCAGATCCTATAGCACAGTAGGGGTGTGATGTGTGTGGGTGGGTGAAGGTGGGGGACTTCATCTGCTGTTTAAACGCAAGTGACGATAAATATCAAAAGATAACGGTTATAGATGTGGTCTATTGTCGGACATTTGTTGAATTATCGCTCACTTTGGGTTTTCCTTTGTTCATGTACCTTGGATAAACTGTGGGGTTGTAACCAATTTTTTTCTACCTCTTACCCCAGTGAGAGGCGTGTTTATCCCATCTGTTTTCATCCTCCCGTGGTATCTCTCAGTCTGGCTGCCTGCCTGACAACTATTTCTTCCATGATGTGAGGACATTTTCCCACAGGCTATTCATACGGAAGACCTTCTTCCAAGACACAGCAGACAGGAAAGCTGCCACTAAAACTCTGCTCTGTTCTGCAAATAAATGTCCTTCACACTAAAGTCTGTACACCAGCAATTGTTTTAGGCACAGTTGTACTAGCCAGACCAATTAGTCGTGTGCAAAAGCACTAAATGTAAAAGAACAAAAAGGTTTGTTCTTTTACATTTAAACAAACACATTTTGTAATTTATTTCAGGTGTTTTTTTTTTCCTAGGGTTAAGGCATGAGTTGATGAAATGTGTATTTATTTAATATAAGAGCAGACTGTGTGTATGTTTAGCCTTTTGACTGTTCTTATTTCCATGAAAGTGACATCATCAAGTTGTGCCTGTAACAAACGTAAATCAAAAACATTGCTCTTTTTTACTTACTGTAATTTTTTGGGGGGACAAGAACCTAGTAAAAAAGCTTCCTTGGATTCTTCTCATTTAAAACGCAAATCAAAGGTGTTATTTCTTGCAATTATTTAGTCTTTAAAAGGTTTTCAGCTTTCAAAGCAAGACAGGGTATATCTGATCAGTCCCTGGTGCACAGAAGCACCAAAAACAGCAAAGAAGCCAGAACAGAGTGATTACATTGTTCTACATAAATTGCATTAAGTGTAGAGTATTATTCGAAGGGCTCTTTGACACTGCAGCATATTAAGGTTAGGTAAACTGCTTTAAATATAATGTTAATTACATTTATAGACTGTTCTGTAGTGCCCTCTGGAGGTCATTTCAGTGGTTTGTCTGTAAAGGCATAAATGAATCCATCAATCTGGTAGCTATACTTGCTCACCATTGAGGACTGGGTTAGATTTAAAGCCAATCACAGCTGACATAGGGCAAGAGGGGGGTTGCACTCTGGTCAGGTCGCCCATTAATCACATGGCAGACACATTCTCGTCACAGTCTAATCAGTCAAATTCAATACAGCTCAATTCAAGCAGTCGAGGCAATTGATATTGATCATTTGTGTTTTGAGTTAGAATTCTAAATGTACTTTATTCTGAGGAAAAATCAAACATGCTTGTCATAGCGAGCGACCCTATTCTATGCTAATCCATCAATGCTCATACACAAATGTAAACCACTATGTTTATCCTCATAACACACTTTGGTGCAAACACCACTCTGTTTGAAATTAAATTCTTCTCTCAAATTATAAATGTGCTCTGTCTAAGACAATGTGTTAAAATAACTGGAAACGGAGTCGTTTCTTGCTTGTTTATTGTTTGTGCCGACTTAAACTCCACCAGATCTATTAATCTTTCATTATTAGCAACAATTTCCTGATATTCAATAACGACATCATCTATAATCACCTAATATTGTAGACGCTGGTCATATATTTCATTTGTAAAATATTCATCCAGTAAGCGTAGAGTCAAAAGAACAATATTTGGCTCTAAAATCTATAAAGATGCCTTAAATGGAAATAAACAAGTACATGTTCCTCAACGTTGTTTTTGAGCTTTATACTAAGAAGAAAACAATAAAGTGATGTATAAGTGATGATTCTTTTACTAAATTACGAGCTAACTTGTACTGTAAAATTGGGTATTTTTAAAGTTTTGAAGTATCCATACAGTAAACAGTTATAAAAAATACATACTTTATATATCACCAGCCAAATGCATAGAATGTAGTGATCATGCTTTTAAAACACCAGTAATAGTGTGTTGTTTGGGGTGGTTGAGGCTTATAGAAATGTCTTTTGAAAGAGCAGCACATTGCCACCACTTCCAACACAATAGGCTTAAACACATTATGATATAATAGCCTCAATGTTACAAAATGCCTTTTTCACTGAAGATTTTGACATGCGACAGAAGAAAGATTATGTAAATTATTGTTGAATTCCATTTAGCTTCAGTGATCTCGGTTCACGGTGTTGTTATTGTGCATCCTCTTTGTCATACTAATACTTTCTCTCGGTCTTGGGCTGACTGAGAAACTTAAATAGGCCCTATTATGCTTTTGGGGGGTTGTCCCTTTCCTGTAGTGTGTTATATAGGCTTTTGTGAATGTAAATGGTCTGCAAAGGCTAAAATCCGGACGTTCACAACAGATCCGGCCGGCTAACCAATAAGAGCAGACTGGGCTCTGGTTTCAGACAGAGGGTGAAAAGAGGTGCTGCAGCACAGGCAGTATGAGAAACATAAAGACCTTTTTGAACCTTAAAGCATGGAGACATGTCACAGGAGAGGCACACAATACAAATATGTCTGAGGAATGAGCATAGTAGGCCCTCTTTAAATAGAACAGAAACATTATTAATTAGATTATTATTAGTATTGATTGTGCTTTTACTACTTTAACAAGCAACAACGTACTGTATTTAAAAACTTTTTTTTTTCTTAATTCATTAAGAAATGTTATGAAATACTTTAAAATGATTTCATGACAAACGTTCTGTAAGCCATTGGTTGTTCTGTGTGTGGACCTTTAGCCACTAGATGGCAACCATCACCTATAGTTACATAGAGGTATTATTCCCTACCCCACCAAACTTCTTATAAATGCATTGTATTTCCCATTCATGTAAAGCGCCTGCATTAATGCGTAGTCATTTTTTCCTCTGTTGGTCCAACTGCTACCTACTCCTGCTTTGGCAAATTCCCCCACTAAGGTCATTAAAGTTTAATTGTTTCGTCTTGTCATGACAGTGGGTCACAGATTCAACCCCCCTGAGAAACTGGGAAAGGAAATGAGGAACTCATCCCTCTCATCCCTACACATATACAGTACTCTAGCTTATTGTATTGCAATATTATATAATATATACAGTGCCTCTACAGAAACAGCTGACAGCTTTTATGAGCAGATACCAGATGTCCTTATGCAACTGTCTCTGGTGACAAACAAAAAGCCAGTGTACAGCCAGATTCCTATAAGAGATTTGAGCAGTACGCTCCACGTAGAATTTGAATGCATTCAACTCCAAATCTGTTGTGAACTTAACTTCCTCTCTGACCTTCAGTATTCACATCTCCATCTCTACACACATAAAAACATCCAGAAAAAGACATATCTTCTTCCTCAATATCTTTTCAAAGTTTACATTTTGTGCTAGCAGAGTGCGGCACCACCTTAGTTTTTCAAAGCCTTCTTTGATCCTACACAGCTCTTTCATCTATGGAAATGAAATGGCGATAAGGTAAATGAAATGGTACAGAACTCACCGGCAGACAGGTTGTACTGTATGTAGCCCCTGGCTCATACATGCACGCACGCGCCCACACACACACACACACACACACACACACACACACACACACACACACACACACACACACACACACACACACACACACACACACACACACACACACACACTGACACCCTAACACTTTAGAAGCCAGTACATACAGTGTTATCCTGCCACTTATTATACTTAAAATCCCCAGAAAACCATCCTCTCCGATAAACCTCCATTGTTGAGAGACAATACAGACTTACTATGTTCAGTGAGGAAGTAATCCAACCAGCAAAGGCCTCTATGTTGCTTTTCTGAAATGGGCTCTGCATCTGAATCTGTAATGCTGAGACACTCTCATTCTCAATTTGTAATTTTATTTTAGGAATATTAGCCACTGTCATGGTGTATGTTGTTTGGTGTAAGCCTAGTTAGAATACATTTTCATTTGTGATTTGTAATTATGTATGTTTATTTTAGTCATGAAGCTCAAGTTCAAAGATGAGCGTGATCTAAAGTAAGTAAAGCTTGGCCCGCACACTTGGCCCTGATTGGTGTGATCGCTTTGCCAGGCGGTCTCTTGTTATATAAGGATCACAGCATCAGCTGCCGACATCAGGAACACCAATGAAAAGCATTAGCATATTTTAATAGCTTCCCTGGTGCAATTAAAGGAAGAAGACCAAACACATGTTGGCATAACTCATTCGTTTACACACAAATGTCTATTTAAAACCCTTATTTAGGTTTGTTGCACATCAAATGGACTGTTGTTCCAGTTGCAAATGGTGTATACTATTATAACAATGTTCCAATTCATACAAGAAGGTATGATTTGTAATACATGTGATGATCTTAATTTAGCCAGCAGCGGCATTATATCAACATAATAATATCAATTATAATTTAACGCATCACACTAGTTCAAATGTGTGCCAGTTTATTTTCTTCACTGGTTGACATTACAAGACATAATAAATACTTTTAAATTATGGACACCATGACTATGTGTAATGTGAAAGAAGTACCTTTTCATGATGAACCCACAAATATATATCACCCTATACTATGCAGTTACTCTCAAATTTATGAAGATTTTTTAATTATTTTAAAAAGTTCTCTACATTTTTTTGACACACTGCTTTTATCAACTTTGTTCAAAGCTATTTCCAGCCAAAATATTTGTATATTCATGATCCTCAAAATTAGTTTAAGATTTAACCTTGTGTTATACTACTTGGAAACATATTTCCAAAATGTAAATTTCCTTGGATTCAAGCTTAACTTCCTGTGAATAATTCGAAAAGTTGATTCCGTTGATGTAAGTCAGATCATTTTGCCAGTAGCTCAGTACTGATGCTATCATGGGGACAGATGTCTGCTTGATCTTGAATAATAAGAGTGAAGGACACTGTTGACAAAATCAAGCAATGATAGCCACTCCTAAAATTAAAACTACACGGTTCCTGATGTGTCATCCTCCATGTTGTGTCAAGCCCACGATGTGTTGTCAGACTGTGTTTTTATGAATGTCATCCTGATGTGTCACTCGTTCTGTTGTCACCCATTCCCCCACGCCACCCCCAGATTAAGTTGATCTGAGGACCACTGCACTTTAATTTCACTGTTACTATTTCTGCTCTTCATGTTAAACTATGCTCTGAAAGGAACTACTTATCAGATATGTTGTATTTTGTCACATAATGCAATATAGGCAATGTCATGGTGAGTTGTATTTTGGTCAACGGTTGCTATGATTTAGGATAACCCGTTCTGAATCTGCAAGTTAAGAATTAAGAAAGGCTATTACAGCAGCTGATATTTGCAATGATAACTGAATGATGCCATCACAATGTTATGTCACAACCATTCTGCTCATTTTCAGGTTCATATTTGTATTTTCTTCCTCTACTGTGACATGTCTCCATGCTTTAATGTTCAGCACCTCTTTTCACCCTCTGTCTGAAACCAGAGCCCGGTCTGCTCTGATTGGTTAGCTGGCCGGCTCTGTTGTGATTGGTGATTGGTCAACCCTTCGACAATCACATACAAAGTGTTGGAGCACCAGCACAAGTTATACATAGTGATGTCATTATGTTACAGAAGTAAACAAAGGGGTTCCATGGAGGCATTTCAGGCAAACTCTCATTGGAGGGAACTTTGGGATTTTACCCTTTCCAGACCAGGGAGAGCCCCAACTAAGCGTAATAGAGCCCCTTTATATATAGGCCATAAAACGTTAGATAATTTGTCTTTTTACTTGTGCTTATTTAATTTGCAGTGCAAAAAGCTCTTAAGGGTATATTTCCCAAAAAGATTAAACAAATCAAAAGTCAGCAAAATAAACAGTTCAAGCTTATGTGCTGTGTATTTTAGATCAAATATTTAAGTATGGAGGGACTTAACATATTCATTGTCTAAATAAGCCATAAAGCACTAACATCAGAAATGTGAAAAAGATTAGTGTGCACCAAAATGATCTCCAGTATGCAGCCAAGGAAAAGTTTTCTGCATGTATGCAGAAAAAACTAACAGATAACACTGTTCCAGCTTTAGTGAAAAACATTGAAATATGTTATCCCTACAACGCTTGACACATTCAATAAGTCGTCCCCTGAGTTTTGAAAATGTAAGTGTACTGAAATGTAGATAACAACTTCAGTGCATTTATGCCTCTAAGATCAATTAAAAGTTCACCTGCTTGATTATACTGTAAGAGTTCTAGGGTATAGGGACATGACAATACTGGTGTTCTTTTCTGTCATTATTTTAAAAAAACAACAACGAGAAACTACTTTTAATATGCCGATCGTATGTACGAAAAGGTTGTAAAAAAAAAGATGTGACATGTTCACCGCAGAACGAACTTCAAATGCAGCGACAGAGAGGTGAAGCACGAGAGATTAGATAAATGCAAAGTGCTCTGCTGATGTTTTACAATCACCCAAGGAAAATGCTTGGGGGGACCACAGCCTCCACCTAACAAGGCATAGCCAAATTGGGTGCAAAAGCTATTGACTTTTTCCAAGTCAGATGATTTTAGAAAATAATTCAAACGCCTTTAGTAAAAGGAAAAGCCCTGGTGCAGAACATTTGAAATATGAAATATTTATAAACTGTAACATAAAATCATTTCTATTTTGCAAAATGTGTTTTACTGCAGACCATCTTCATCCTTAGAGAACTATAAATCACCCCACAGTGAACTGAAAGTTGCTTTTACATGTGTGGTATATCAGGCATGAGTTTAAAACCCTGTAAAATAGATCATCAATCGTTTTTTTTCTTCAGTAAACCTGAGAACATGCCTCCAAAGACTCTTAATGCAGTTGCACTCCCTTCAAAGTTTGATATAAAAGAGGCACTTTTGTGCTTTTTGGGGTTTTCCCTTTCCTGAATGTGTTATTTAGGATGTTGTGTAGTAAATGGTCTACAAAGGCTAACATTTCTCTCCCACACACTTATCGCCTGCCTGAAACGCCTCCATTCCACTCATTTGTTTACTTCCTTAGTACAGTGAACTCACTATGTAACATTAGCGCTTCTATTGGTCCCCCAAGACATTGTCCGTGATAGGCTAAGGGGCAGGACATCTCTAAGCAGTTGACCAATCACATTCACAACAGTCAATCAGAGCACAGTGCAAGACTGTGCATACGCTACCTAAACATAATTATAAAAGATGAACAAATCCACACAAGGTTGATATATAAATGACAATTGTCAGGCCAAAATTGTTTAGCATCCTTATCAGTTTTCTCTAACAGAGTCAATGCATCAAGACTGTTTGCATGCTGATTACAGACTTTAAATGTCATGATAATAAAAGGATAAGATTGGTGAGATTTCACTAAGTTTTAAATAAACATGACCGACAGTAAGATAGCCCATCCCTCCAAACTTTCCAATTTCCTGTCTGTGGATCTCCACCCAAATCCCATTTGTACTGTCACTATGTGGTGAAAACAGCGATAGGGTCCAAATGCAGAAGGAGCAGGCAGACAGCAGTATTTTAGTGATGTATGGCCTGCTTGAAGCCTTACTGGCCAGTGAATACAATTATGCAGACAGGCAGTTTCTTAGGCTACTAGAGGCAAAGTGACAGAAACTCAGAAGCAAAAACCACACAGCAAGGAGGAAACCTGCCAGCTATATTGGTGTCAGGGAATAAATAGAACCAGCTGCTATACGCACTGAGAGGCCTATGAGGGAATGAGATGCAGGTGAGGAGGGGGATGGGGAAGATCAGGTGATGGGAAAAGAAGGGAAGGTCTGAAGAAATGTTTACAGAGCCAAAGCTAACCATAGTATGCTATTACGTTACTAGTCCGTAGAGGCGGCTGAAAACTGGTTTCGTTGGCGCTCTCCGAGCTCTAGAGATGATGGAGACTGTACACAACGGCCTGCTCACCAGAGTTACATTGTGCAATATCAGGCGACAGGGACATCATTCTCCCCATTAGGAAATATGGGAGAAACATACAGGTGTAAATCATTTGTTGGACACAATCTTTGTAGCTATTTTGGTTCTCTATTCAATATCTTAATGGAGCAGTCAACCCATATCATATCATCCACTGTTTTATTAGGTTTTGGTAGATGACCCAGCTTCTCTGTGGCAAATCTTCGCTATGAAGTCAGGCAATCCACAATTTGCATACATTTGGTTGTTCGTTGAATAACTTAATTGTGTTTGAACACTTAACAGGACATTTTCTAGACAAAAAAACACATTTGCACATAGATGGGCAAAATGTGTACGGATGGCATGAAAGCTGCTTCTTTTTTTTACGAAATGTACAGTGGACAAACAAAAAGTCAAATTAACAACCGGAAAATTCTAACGGGTGCCACCACAAACCTTTTTTTTAAGGTAAATCAAAAAGCCCCTAATATGTCCTGGCACGCCTGGTAAAGACTCTGGTGTTCAATGGACAGTTACTAAAGATAGATACCGAAACACACTTGGGAAATCCTTGAGGGACCACATACTGTACCTCACTATAGGTGGGAGGGGGGGTAAGAAATAAAATGTGAAAATAAGAGGCAAGTCTCTGCATTGCTTCCCCTTTAGCATTAAACTTTCCTGACACAAATATTGAAACACTGCTAATATACATTTTATAATAACATTTGCCTCGCTATGAAAATCAAAACTGTAATCTGACATGACTGAATCAACGTTAATTCACAAGCTGCAATGTTAAACTGTGCAGTTCAGTTCCTGATAGGGACGACATATTTGAAAAGGTCACTATAGATGTGATAAATGCCACCTTCACATGACAAAACTAATTAACAATGATTGAAGCTCTCTGCATCTATAAATTGGGAATTAGCTGTGTACTCAGCTATCTCTGCACTTTCTCTGCACCAGTATTTGAAAGAAAATAATCCATCAGTCTGTACCATAAAGTACATTAACTAAATGCGAAGTCTTCAATCTTTAAAACCTGCTCATACCTTGAAAATGGAGTCAAGAATGATCTGCATTGGCTCCTAGGTTTGAATTTAAAGCAACTGAAAGACACTGTACATGTTGTCTTTCCCAAAAAGAAGCAGTGGGATAATAAGAAAAATGCACAAGAATCTCAACAGGGCAATATGCGGTTCGGCAGCAGGCTATTTAGTTGTGCCAGTATCCTATCCTGGGATGTTTTCTGAGCATATACTATGTTCCTCTTTAAGGCCCTTGATACCGTTGCCCATCCAAATTTCATTGTCTCAGTGATAACTTAATGATGAGGTGGTGTACACTTAGAAATGACTCATTCCTCTGCTCCCCTGCTGCAAAAAAAAGGGCTCAAATAACTCCAATGAGCTCATTCAAGAGTTACTGCACAGAGAAGAAATGCAGTTTGACTTACTGAAACGTCAGGAAGAATAAGAGCGTAGGCACAGATAATTTAACAATGGTGCTTTGTTTTGTTTCCTTTCAATACAATTGAAGTGCCACTGCCACATCTAAACTGTAGATGAAGTGGTTTGGCATCAGAAAACTTTAATAAAGGATGTTAAAGAACCCGGTTGATAAGGAGGAGTGGTGCAAAACAAGAGAAAAAACAGTAAGCATCCAAATCACACACAATTAAACATTTCAATGATACAAGATAAGTTACTGCTGATACATAACTTATCTAGGGGCAATAATTTATTATCAATGAGGGCACCAAATATAACAGATTGTCTGAATAATTGCAGAGCTATGTTATTTGAGTAGTTACTGCATCCCCAACCCAAAAAGAAAAGAAGAATTTCCTTCTTCTTTGGTTTTTATTGCTACTGTCATTCAAAACATTTAATAACCACCAACGGCTGGATTTAGACTCAAATCTAACTTGAAAATAAAAGTAACTTAATATCCACCCGTTTTCTTTACCTTGTACAGCAGCTGGTTCTCGCTATATCCAAAGGCCACCTAAACATAATTATACGTAGAGTAAAGCACAAAACGACAGGCTTCTCATGATGGACAAGACTTTTTTGCTCTTCTCTAAAATGGTTCCGGCAAGAGTTTAATTGGCGGGTGATTCATCCTTAAACTTGTCTTCTAAGCACCTGTCCTTTTCCAATCAGTTTCCAATAATAGCTTCTCAGATGCTTTTAGACAATCAAACCATCTGGTCCTTCAGGTTGCCCATTCCCCACTCTGCTTTAAATTCTCTTTTCTCTATGTGTTTCCGAGTGCACAGCACCACCTTACTTATCTTCCTACACCTAAATAATGCCCAGCCCCTTCTTGCTATGTTGATGTTGCACATCTGTTTGCAACTGAGCTGTTGAGAAGATGATCTACCACTACTCCTAAGCAGAACAACAACACAAATCCTTCGAGCACATTTAAAAATGCATCTTATTTGACAATGGATAAAATAAACTGAAACATTGGATAACTAAACACTGTTTACAAGAAGAAAAAAAAAAGGAAATCTTTTCAACCTCTTTTTGGCAGAGAGTAATGGGCAGTCAGTGAGGGACTACATATGAATCAATGTGGAGAAACAAACACCCACAGGGCCGAACTTTACTGAAGAAGATATACTTTATTCATCCCTTACAGGGACATTTCTTTTCCCACTCTGTAGTGTTTTACATGCACATTAAGCACAGGGAAGATATATACATGCACAAACACAATCACACATGCAGGAGAGGTGGCAGAGTAGGGAGGCTGCCAAGTACCCGGCGCCAGGGAGCAGTTTCAGGATTCAGTGCCTTGCTCAAGGGCACCTCGGCAGTGGTTCAGGAGGAGAACTGGCACCTCTCCAGCTACCACTGCCTCCCCTGGCCACATAATTCATAAAACTACTTTGGGCCAAGGATTATTTTCAGTCTAATAATATCTCAGTCAGAAATGTCATCTAACCCTTTGAATGAATACTGCTGATTCACAAGAGGCTTAGATTCAGCTTTCCTAGTAAATGAAAGAGCACTATTCAGTAAGGAGTGAGCACATTTTCCAGAGCCATTGGTCCGTAACACTAGCTTGTCCTCAACTCTCTGTTCTTTCTTGGTATATCTGTGCTGGTTTCATGTCAGGTCATTGAATTGGCGGCTACAATAAGGTCAAATGGGAAACATGTACCTTTCTTGGCTTCAGCAGCTGTCTTTTAGCGCGATACAGCTACATTCATCTGTTCTGTGAGCGGCACAACCTGGATACATGTTGAAAAGCCTGTGTGATGATGTGCTCATCTAACCATGTGCTGCCCTCCTACTGCAACAGAGACGTAATAGGGTTGGACAGGCGTTGGAAGGATCGCTGAAGACTGAATGAGTTGGCAATCTCCAGCTGAGATGCGAAGAGAAAGTAATGTGGGCCAAGTCCAAAACGATGTAAGCAACAACAAGTAATTTAATCTTTGTATGGCGTTTCTATCTTTCAGGCTTGACTGATATGGCTGTGTGTTGTGATTTATTCTTCATTAAGCCAATGGCCATTCTTTTAGTTTGTCACATCAATGCCCTTGATCAAATGTGCTGACTGCTCATATGACAGGGACACAGCTTCAGGGTCTCCAGAGTATTCAGTTGAAACACGATGACAAACATCAGTGCTAAAATTTTCCGGCCCCAATGGAGGCTCTGACGGATGCTTGGACTTTCCTGTTCAACACAGCAGTCAGAGGAAAAATTAGTGACTGCATCACAATAAATGAGGATGGCAAAGGGGGACTCATAACAACAAATTCTACTTTGTACCAAGATGGGTCATATGCATATTTATATTACTGTATATCAGGACATGACATACAGTATTGGTTTCATGGTTGAACAAGTTTCCTGTTTATATCAGGATTCAACATATCTTCCATCGCTGACTGAATACCAACTTGGATTGACTTCACCTTGGCAAATAAAACCAAAGCCTAACCCTAACCAAAATTGATAGAACTGAATAAGTAATTGAATAAATTGATTTGGATTAAAATGTCAGCTAGAAGAAATGTTATGTAATTTAATGTATTATTAGAAATACTGATTTGAAGTATCATGGGTGGTTGATTGTGTAGCTGGTTTTGTCATGGTATTGGTCATTGGGTGTGGGATTTGCCTTGATGAAATATGTGTCATCATGGTTCCACTTTTGCACCAGATTGGCATAATGTGGTCCATTTGATGTTGGTACCACAAACGGGTGGGGGATTGGTCCAAATAAAGACATGCACTTTACACTTACCTCCAAAAATTAAAATATACATATCAGCTCAATCTTTTGGAAAGTCTTTTTAAGTGAAGTTTCCTTTCCTAGATGGAAACATTTTGATTCATGCATCACATGTATTATTAATGTTTTGAATATGTTTGTTCCCAAAAGAAGAAGAATTTAATTATTCAAACTTCAATTTAGTAACCAAAGTTTTCAGGGAAGACATGCTGTTGGATTTTGAAAGGGCTCTCCAGTCAAGTGCACCTTGATCATTTGTTAACCACAGTGGTGCAAATAGGCTGTAAATATTTAGTTTCTCCATTTTTCTTTTGAACCAGTTTAGATGATATCCCAACAGTGTTAACCCTAACCTTCTCTTTCTATTTTGCAGTTTGAAAATTAATATTCTTTTGTTATATCATCATTTATTTAATAAACTCTTTTATCCCAACCCTTATCCCTGGCTGCTATACCCATTGAATTATACAAGGCCAGCCTGAAGAGATTAAGCTGATATCTGTGCATGGGTTTAGTCAGCTTTGGTCACGAGTCCCACAGGTGAGGTAAGGCTTAACAGCAAAGCTTCTTAGTCAATTTGTGTATCCCTGCCATCAGGAAGCAGTGAAGGTCAAGTTGTACCAAAAGTCTGACTGGCTGTCTAAATCAATGGCTAGTATTTTAATTCATTTCTATCAGGAACCTTTAGGAAATTAGCAAATATGCCTAAGAAATACATAAAGTTAAAATCTGTTTACCCCACTTTAAAACTTTTGAACTCATTTATTGATTCACACATTGTGAGGATCCACAGTTCTGTCTCCCTGGCTGGGCATGGCTGACCTACTTTTGGATTCCCGCCTCTACACCTCTTCAGCTGCAGCTCATCCCACTGATTGCCACTACTCACCTACACCTGTATAAGATCCCGGTTCTCATCTCCAGCTTTCGCCAGTTCGTCGTTTAACCTGCAGTGGTAAAAATGTCCAGGCCCACATGCTTCAAGATAGCTTTTTGTTAGTCCCTTTTGAAGTGTTTTCTCGCCATACTAACCTTGTGCTCTCCCTATCTAGATCCACCTGAATTTCCCCGCCTGCTCCTCCCTTTTCCTAACACGGCCACTACTCCTGGACCCAATCCTATTTCTGGCAAATAAACCATTTTCACTCCACCCCACCCTTCTTCTTTGGTGTTTGTAGTGTGGGTTCGTCAACTAGTTGCTCGTTCTGAGCAACTAGTTGACGAACTGGCCAAGATGAACCCCTCAAACACTAATCCGGAACCCTCAGCCCTCCACCATGCTCTGTCAACCCAGGGCACAGTTCTTGGCCAACATGACCAGCTAATCCATGCGCTAGTTTAGAGTAATCAATCCATGGCTCACCACATCTCGGGGCTAGCCTGCCAGATCTCTGCCCTGGCTACATCCACCTCTTCAACTGCCGCTCCAGCCACCTCCACTGTTGCGACACCGTGCCAGGATGTTCCCATTGCTGACCCCGAACCCTTCTACGGGGATGTAGAGAGGTGTTGTGGATTCTTATTCCGATGCAATAAGGTATTGCGTCAGCGCTCCTTATCTTGTGCCTCAGACGTCACTAAAATAAACTGTGTTGAGTTTGCTACGTGGGAAGGCTCTAACCTGGGCAGAGGCGTTAAGTTCAACTGTGCACTATGATTCTTTTTCCTTTCTGAGTTTTTCTGAACGTTTATCTGCTGTTTTTGACCACCCCAATTACTCTGGTTCCGCTGCTAACCGTCTGCTCAGCCTGCAACAGGGAACCCAGACTGTGGCGGAGTATTCCATTGAGTTCTGGACTCTCGCTTCCGAAGCTTGTTGGGACGAAGCGGCTCTTAAGGCGGTGTTTGTAGGAGGTCTGAGTGATAGACTCAAGGATGAGTTGGCTGCACGAGATGAGCCCGAGGACCTTCAATCTCTCATCTCCCTTGTGTCCCGCCTCGACTGCCGGCTGCGAGAGCGCCGCACTGAGCAGATGCAGGGTTCTGCACCCATTCTACCCGGAAGGTCCAGTAACTCGCCTTACTCTGTACCCTTTCCACTCCACCACTTAATTACTCCTCCTCGTCAAAAGAGGAGCCCATGCAACTGGGACGAGCCCAGCTTTCCCCAGAGGAGCGGCAGCAACGGGTAAGAGCTGGTGAGGGCATGTATTGTGGCCATTCTGGGCATTTCGTAGCTAGTTGTCCAGTTCGCTCAAATGGGGGAGCTCGTCAGTAAATTTGGGGGTCCTGACGAGCCCACAACCCTCACCTGCACATTCCCAAACTTTAAACCGCTTTTTGATTCCTGCCAAGCTCTGTGCTAACACCCAGACGTTGCCCCTCCAAGCTCTCATTGATTCAGGCGCAGAGGACAGTTTTGTAGACTGC
This sequence comes from Eleginops maclovinus, assembly GCF_036324505.1. Lineage (NCBI taxonomy): Eukaryota > Metazoa > Chordata > Actinopteri > Perciformes > Eleginopidae > Eleginops > Eleginops maclovinus. Next base: position 29,358,774 of record NC_086352.1, on the reverse strand, counting down.
AAGCTAGCTAAACATTTAGGCCTCATCCTGGAACCCTTGGATGAACCCATGACAGCCTATGCCCTAAACGGACAACAGATATCCAAGGTAACTGAGCAGACCAATCCTGTGACCCTGTTTATTTCTGGCAATCCCCCAGAACTCATCAAATTCCAGGTAATCTTCGCTCCCACTACCCCTCTTGTTTTGGGCTACCCCTGGCTCCGCACAAACAACCCTCACATTGACTGGGCAGGAGGATGTGTAATTGCTTGGGATAATTTCTGCCACACTCATTGTTTGCACTCTGCCTTGCCACCTGTCTCTGATGCCCCTAGTTCTGTCTCCTGCTCCTCAACCTCTGTAGATCTAACCAGTGTTCCAGGGGTCTACCACGACCTTGGTGAGGTCTTCAGTAAGGTAAAGGCTCTCTCTCTTCCTCCCCACCGACCCTATGACTGCGCCATAGACCTCCTCCGTGGTGCCCCACTTCCAACAAGTCGGCTCTACAACCTGTCCAAGCCTGAGAGGGAGGCTATGGAGCGATACATCAATGACTCCGTGGCTGCGGGAATCATCCGACCATCCTCCTCCCCCCTTGGAGCAGGGTTTTTCTTTGTGGACAAGAAGGATAAGTCATTCTGGCCGTGCATTGACATTTGTGGCTTAAACAATATCACAGTCAAGAATAAATACTTTTTACCTCTGCTGAACTCTGTATTTGTACCTCTCCAGGATGCAATCATTTTCACAAAACTTGATCTCAGAAACGTTTACCACCTGGTGCGTATCCGTCAAGGGGAGTGGAAGACGGCCTTCAACACCCCCCTTGTTCACTTTGAATATTTGGTCATGCCATTTGGTCTCACCAACGCCCCAGCAGTATTCCAGGCTCTGGTCAATGACGTGTTGCGGGACTTCCTTAACCATTTTGTCTTTGTTTACTTAGACGACATCTTGATTTTCTCCAAGAGCCAGGAGGAGCATGAGAGCCACGTCCGCCAGGTCCTCCAGAGACTGTTGGAGAATAAACTCTTTGTCAAGACCGAGAAGTGTGAGTTCCACAAAAATCAGGTGAGTTTCCTAGGTTACATTATCAGGCAAGGCAGATTGGAGGCAGATCCCAGCAAGATCAAGGCAGTGGTGGAGTGGCCGCTTCCCACCACTCGGAAGGAGTGGCAGAGGTTCCTCGGCTTTGCCAACTTCTATCGACGGTTCATTGAGGACTACAGCAAGGTTACTGCCCCACTCACCAGACTCACCTCAGTTAACCTGAAGTTTTCCTGGAACAGATGAGCCAATGAGGCCTTTCACAGGCTTAAATCTCTGTTTACCTCTGCTCCTATTCTTGCCCAACCAGACCCCAGTAAGCAGTTTGTCGTTGAAGTCGATGCATCTGACACTGGAGTGGGGGCCGTCCTGTCTCAAGTTACAGGTCCCAGCAATAACCTTCATCCATGTGCTTTCTTCTCCCGCCGTCTCTCTGGCAACAGGGAACTGCTGGCAGTGAAACTGGCACTGGAGGAATGGAGACACTGGCTTGAGGGCAGCGAGCAGCCATTCCTTGTGTGGACAGACCATAAGAACTTATCATACATCCAGTCTTCAAAGAGGTTAAACTTCCGTCAAGCCAGTTGGGCCCTTTTCTTTAGTAGGTTTGATTTCACACTCACCTATCATCCTGGTTCCCGGAATACCAAGCCTGATGCCCTGTCCAGACTTTTGTCTGCCGACGATCCTGTTACTTCAGATGACACAATTCTTCCCCAGAGCTGCGTCATTGGTTCCCTCACTTGGGAGATTAACAACCGCATTCGGGAGGCCTTGAAGGAGCAACCGGACCCTGGCACCGGCCCTTCTAACCGCCAAATTGTCCCTGACTCCGTATGCTCCCAGGTCCTGCAGTGGATCCACAGCTCCCGTTTCTCCAACCAACCTGGGGTGAACCGCACCCTCTCCTTTCTCAAGAGGCATTTTTGGTGGCCAACTATCCATAAAGACACCAAGGCATTTGTTTTGGCTTGCACCACTTGTGCCAGGAGAAAGGCATCCCACCAAATCTAGCGGGGGCTGGAGTGCTTCAGCCTCTTCCCATCCCTAGCCGACCCTGGTCTCATATAGCTCTGGACTTAATCTCTGGCCTGCCTCCCTCTCAAGGTAACAACACTATTCTTACTGTTGTTGACCGGTTCTCTAAATCTGCCCACTTTGTAGCCCTGCCAAAGCTTCCCTCTGCCATCGAGACCTCCCGACTCCTCACGGGGCATGTGTTCCGCCTGCATGGTATTCCGGCGGATATCGTCTCCGACCGTGGCCCCCAATTCACCAGTCAGGTTTGGAAAGCATTATGTCAATCCCTTGGCGCCTGTGTCAGTCTAACTTCTGGCTATCCCCCCAGTCAAACGGTCAAACTGAGAGAACCAACCAGGACCTGGAATCTGCCCTACGCTGTGCTGCTGAAAGGAATCTTTTGACCTGGAGTCTCCATCTGCCCTGGGTTGAGTATTCCCACAATTCACTCACCTGTTCTGCTACTGGTCTCTCCCCTTTCGAAGGCTCGCTAGGCTACCAACCCCCCCTGCTTCCCGAGGAGGCGAGCAAATTGATGGTTCCATCTGTCCAACAGCATGTCCACCGTTGCCGCAAAGCCTGGAAGGATACACGCTCCGCCCTCCTTTGCACTTCTGCGAGGAACCAACTTTATCGTCCAAGAACATCCTCCTTCGTAACGAGTCTAAGGAATTGGCCCCTTGTTTTATTGGTCTCTTCACCATTTAAAGTCTAATCAACCCCTCTGCCGTCCGCCTCAAGCTCCCCAGGACCATGAGAATTCACCCCACTTTCCACGTTTCCCAAATAAAGCCTGTCCAAACCAGCACCCTGATAATTAAGTAGTTTTGATAGTTAATTTTGTTCTAAGGAGGGTGGTTTAGCTGCTTTGATTTGTAGCCCTGTCTCCACAGCAATCAGCAATCAGTCACAACATTTTAACCTAAGATAATTTACTTTTTATTTTTTGCTTGTTTTTGCAATTATGCCTTTAAGAATTTCTTATAGTACTGTAATTTTCATTTTACCTGTGGCCCTTTACTGTACGTTGTCCGCTCTCTGTCCAACTTTTATTTCTCTCGCAGCTGTACTGATTTTTTATAATGTTGCGTACTGTAAAGAAACAATTTTAAACTCTTAAACAAATGTTTCACCAGACCCTTGTATATGATAATTAAACAAACAATTTTTTTACTTGCTTTACACGTGCAGTCACATATAATTTCTAAAGGCTCTTTTCACTGAACTTTTTCAGTGTCACAGCATGAAAAACACAGGAGTACATAATAAGCTGCTTCATTCTCAAAGGTCCTGGTATTGTGCGTGATGGCTCCCTGCCACAACTCACTGGGACTCTTGAATAGAACGTTGTTAGTGACATCGGGCTTTGCCTACCATGACATGAAGGACATGTGGTTCTTTGTTTTTCCAAAGGGATGGACTGGATAATGCATGTCTAAAGCTTCTAGTCTTGCTTTGTTTTGCAAAGCAGCAAAAGCGCTCAAGCTCAAAAAACAAGTAATTTGAGGCTTCCTAATAGACATGTGTGTACTTTAACAACACACACAGCACCGACAGTTCTGTTGTGTAACCTGACAATCACTATTTTCTATTTTGTATTATGTCCTCAAGCTTTTTTGAGACCTCGGTGAAAGTATATTCCATATGGCAGGCTCATCTTAAAATAGGACCCACTTAGACAACACACAAAGCATCAAATAGCTCCAAACATGTTTACTCTGTTCATAAAGATGTTACATAAGCTTTAAGGAAGATGGACAGCCTTAAGCATCACACTCACAAAGACATATGAAGGTGTCCACAATGTAATGTTTTATTCTACACATGCACATAAGTTGTGATTCTGAAAAAACATGTCCAGTATACAGATTACTCTGACGGAAAGAAGAAATTGTTCCAGTTCAATTATCAATGCAAGTTTGTGGTTCTTTCAGAGACTGTATAAGGACGTTTCTTTGGGTTCTGAAAAGTCTAGCCATTGCGGAAGTGCGTTAAACGTGCAGTGCTCTAATATCCAGCAGGGGTACCTTCACTCGTCTCATTGTCTAAAAGTCTATGAGAAAATTACCTTACTTCTCACTTGATTTATCTCCTCGGTAGACATGTTTCTAATGAGTTTACAGTCCTAATTACTAGTTTAAATTCTCCTTCATTACAGCATGAGGTTGATTAATTAAAATAGGCGATGAAGCAGGATATGCTTTAGGGCGTGACTGCCCAAGTTATTTCCTCTGCGACCTGTTAAACACGTAGAAGCCGATTAACACCATCTTGTCCGTATACGGTCCCTTCTGGTTCTCAAATACAATATGGCGATTGCTCAAGGTCAAACTCACAGCTTAAAAACGATAATCTACAAACCAAAGGGTGATGTCACTTTGACTCAGTCTGTTCACGGTTGCAGACGGTGTCAACAGGGGGCATCCCTCTTCTATTGGGCAAAACAGGATCAGTACATTTCAATATCACTGCGCTATTTTCCTGATCTGACATCACTGTGCCTTTGCGGTAGCAGCTTCTCAGCCCCTTGCGGAAGCGTATGGTGAAAAGGCCGTAGATGATGGGGTCCAGGCAGGTGTTGAAAAGCCCAAAGATGAACAGGATGTGGGTGAGGGAGTGCGATACTTTTCCCTCAAGGTCGTCTGGGAAGAACCAGTACCATAAACCCAATAGGTAGTATGGAGTCCAGCATACTATGAAGCTGATAACTATGACAATGCTCATTTTCAGAGTTCTCATTCTAGCTCTGGGGATGTTGTTCTTTGAGCAACGGAGATCTAGCTCGTTTGGGGAAACTGGGGGAAAGAAAGAGAGTTGAATATCAATTACCACATTTACTAAAATATCTATCAAATGTTCTGACCAATCAGGATTGGGTTTGAACTTACAGTTCTTTTTTGACATCCGTTTAGAGATCTGGATGAAGATCCTGGTGTAGCAGATAATCATTAGGACCAGCGGCAGCAGGAAGAGGCAGGAGAAGGTGAACATGTTGTAGGATGTTTCCTGCCAGTGTGTGACAAAGCTCCCCCTAGTGGTGCACTGAGTAAAGTTGGCTGGATACGTGATGGTCACATTATGGAAAATAAACATCTGTGGAATTAAAAATTAAAACGTTTAGAAAAGCCTTTTGCTGAATGCCGTATTCTTGCAGTACTTCCTTTTTCCCCTGTTGCTAGAGGTGAGTAAGATAGATTATATATATATAGTACATTATATAATAATGGTGTTCTGGTTATCCGACAGTATCCCAAGTTATTATGTTCAAGTAGGTCGTATCACTTACCTCCGGAGACAAGTGTCCCATATAAATTAGTAATGTGTTTATGTATCATGGAGAAGAAGAAAAACATTTTCTCTTAACATTAAAAAACACTTGGAAATTCAGAACAACAAATCATAGATCTAACCTCTGTCTTGCTTTTACAAGTAAGCAAGATATCAATCAAATGCATATGTAAGACCCTTTTTCGAGGATTTCAAAGAAAGCCATATTGAAAAATGTTAAATTTGCATTCAACAGCTGACAAGCCTTTCATGCAAGTTGCGGCCAGCAAAATATGTTAAGTACCTTAGCTAGCTAGTACGTTAGTAAAAAACGTTAGCCATAGCTTACTCCATAAATAAAGTACTAGACTTTTGTTGACCAGGGAGATGACTGGTGGTGGTGGTATTGTTGTGCTCTACTTTTCTGAAAACTACAAGCTATCTGCTCCAAAGATCTTATAATGGATTTTTCCATTCCAGTGGACACGATGGAATGAACTCCTTTTCTCATAACTGTTAAAAATGTGTTATAATAAAAAGAGATTCAGAAATGTTTATATAAGAAACACCAAACTAACTTTTTAGCTAACCGTGTTTCATGTGCAAATTAAATGTATGTGTCACGTAACTGTTCCTGGTTGTCGCACAAAAGATAAGGATTACATTTCTGTTAGATCATTCGAACCGTTGTAATACACGGATACATTGTATGGGGTCAGATCAGTCTCACAAATGTGTTGCGTGTCAAACCGCTGAACCAGCATACACAAAGCGCTTTCTGTGCATGGATCGCTGTGCATTCGTGTGTGGCTTTTTTGAGACTCCCCTGACCGTCACCCGATTCGTACTTGGAATGTTTTCTATCTATAGCCAATCAGATGCCTCCTCCATTCTAAGCCAATCACATGAGCGCGCCCCCACGAGGGTATGATTTCTTGTGTTCATGAAGTAGCGCTTCATATAAGCATTTTGCACTGTCCGGAGCTGACAGGTCAACTTCAACATGGCCTCTAGCACAAGTCTAAGTGATAAGTGTCTCTGCGTGAATGATTCAATATGCTTTAGGGTTGAATTCTTGTTACGTTAGTGATGTGTTACTGTTAGCATGGAAGTAATATGGGTGGCAAGTTAGCTATATAATGCTAATAGACTACCCTAGGAACTTAACCGGTTAATCCTATTTAACGTCAGCTCTAAATGTTCAATTCCACTCCATCATTAAACGCCAATGGAATATTTTTTGAATAGTAATTTGAGCAGGAAACTTTGGATTCATCCTTGCTAAGCTGTCGCTAAAAAAGAAAACAAGAAAATGAAAGAAGTTAAAGACATGTATGGCTAATGTTAACTATTTAAGGTCATAATCCTAGGTAGTGTATTAGCATTATATAGCTAACTTTTCAGCAAATGCTAGCATTACATGGCACCCATATTACTTCCATGCTAACAGTGACACATCACTAACGTAACAAGAATTCAAATCTACGCAAGAAATTATACCCTCGTGGGGGCGCTCATGTGACTGGCTTAGAATGGAGACGACATCTGATTGGCTATAGATAGAAAACATTACAAGTACGAATCGGGTGACCATCAGGGGAGTCTCAAAAAAGCCACACACGAATGCACAGCGATCCATGCACAGAGAGCGGTTTGTGTATGCAGGTTCAGCGGTTTGAAACGGAAAACAAATATGTGTGGATCAAAAATACATATGTAAAACTTTTTTCTGTGTTCTGTGTGGATTTTACTTACATGTAGCCTATATGAAACGGAACACATTTGTGTGTGCATTAAAAACATTTGTGTAGATCATGAAATACAAGTGTGAATGCTTCTGTGTAGATTTGTGTATTATGAGGCTGATCTGACCCCATAACATTGGTGCTGATCAAAATCATGTTCAGACATTTTTATCTGCATATAATCCAGTGTTTTGCAGTATCATACACCAATTACTTTCTATTTGAAGATCCGATTGATCTTGGATTATATCGCCACACTTCAAATATTGCCACAGAACAAGCAACAGTATAATGCTAGGCTGCCATATGTCTCACTGTTTACAGTGACGCATCTATACTTCAAGGATTAAAGATTCCCATCCTTATGTTACTAAATTATAAAGCCTCTAATCCATAACAGCAGGACCCTTTGGGCGCTTCTAATCAAAAAGTAGGTTTTCTTGAAGCAAAGCCTCTACGAATTTTATGCATTCACATTTTATGTAAATGCAGAGATAAAAAGGGAATGATGAACCATATTTAACAATGTATGTCAAAAATATGTAAAGCCTCATTCAAAATTCTTCAAGGATGAGTGGTTTGCCCACAGTTTAATATATAAGACTGACAAAATGCATGCAGATCCAATAATCTGATGCATATATTTAGACCTATGCTCTTTATATGGAGAAACACGAGAGCGATAGACCTTTTCTTTAGCCAAGCACTTTCTCTCTGAGACACGTGCCTTAAAAGTCTCAGCGTTTTACTAGAGGTAAACAGCTGTCTTGTCAAACCAGTGTCCCCACGCCTTACCTGGGGGATTGAGAACAAGGCGCTCATAGCCCACGCCACCGTCAGCATGACCCTGTTCCTTCTCCGGGCCATGCTGATGGCCAGAGGGTTGAGTATGGCCGACTGTCTGTCAAGACTTATCACCACTGTGACAAAGGCACAAGAATACATGGCTTGCAGCTTGAGGAACATCAGTAATCTGCAGGCCAGGTCACCGGCCAGCCACTGGACAGTGATGTTCCAAACTGCGTCAACGGGCATCACAATGAAGGTAACCAGGAGATCGGCCGCAGTCAGGTTGATTATCAGCACTCGGACATGGGATTTCCGCTTGTGGTTGTTGGCTGCCCACAGCACAGCCAAATTGCAGCAAGTGGAAATGCCACACAGGATGAAGGTAACGATCACTCTGACTTTGGCTGCCGTAGAAAAGGTGGGCAGCTGCAGCGCGCTGTCCACCAACGTCCAGTTACAGCGAGGAGTCAGCAAGTCACAGCTGGCATTGAGGTCAAACCCTGAGCTGTGCTGATACATAGGGCGTGCAGGATCACAGCAGGAAGAGGCGTCCATTTTCTGACCCTCACCAAGGAGTCGGCATTTCTATTCTGCTTACATGGACGCTGTTGATGGCAAAGGGAGATAAGGCAAAAATATATTCATGAATTGACGCAAAATATTTATCTGCACAGATTTGAATAAGACTTTAAAAAATAGTTATGTGAGTAATACAGTGGCTGACAGAGGAGCATTCTGCTGCGTAGGGCGCTATCTCCCTGCTCCATGGTGTGGAAAGATCTGCTGATTGTTCATCACAAACCACATCATGTGCATAAGGTGGTCTCCAGACTATTGAATTTGCAGCTCCATCAACACTAAACCTGACAAACATGTAAGTTAAAATAATTGTTTAGCATCCAGATCATAAACTCTTGAGTCTTTCAGTTGTGAAAATCGCAATACAATAACATCTTAGTTATGACTTAAAATGTGCATAATGTGCTCTATAATCAGCAGATAGGACTCTGTAATAATTAGGCTTCGCTTTCTTTTCACCCTGCATGAAATAAGCTGCAAACGTACCTTACAATAAGGCAATATATCAATATTGTACTGATATTACCATCTGGGAATAGGTATTCATAATATGAAATAAGTGTTGTCTTTATTTGATCATTTGTATTTTGTTTGAGTGAATATTCAATGAAAGCACCAATAATCAACCATACAATATAAAATAATAATACATCATTTTAATTTACTCCACATCGCTCGGTCCTACCTTGGAAGTAATCCCTTCTTAGCTTTAAAGGTCTTTCTAAAAACCTGCCTGCATAAATTGCTGTTTGACATGGTGTTTGAAATATATTGTGGATTCTGCTGGTATCTCCTTTATGTCTCACCTCTTTTATGATTTTGATGGTTTTCTAATGTGTTCGAACAGGTAAAATTGTTTAAATGTGACACTGGTAATGCAGCTCTGCTGTCCAGGACCACCTTGAGAAAAGATTTAGATTATTGTAGGACCTTCCTGGCTAAATAAAGGATAAATAAATAAAAATTAAATTATCTTTCAACTTGATGTATCTAAGTGTATACAATTCTACATTTCATTAAACACAGTGAAAACTAAACAAATGGTGACAATAAAGGGTTACAAATACTACATTATTCACACTATTAATCTGTTCGTCTTTTATCTTATTTTGTATGGCTATAACAGGGTAAATGCAATTTTTCTTAATATAAATACAAGAAATAGCTAGAAAAGCCTTACATTTGGTCGTATAGTGACGTATTCCCAACAGATGTTAATTTTAAAAAGCGGAATCCTCTTTATAGAAGTCCCAGATCCTGCTGCAGCTCCCTCTCCCTGCTGGACTCCTTTCATTCAGCACTGTGTGCACTATGCTGAGTACTCTCCAGTGTTGCTCTCAGTTTTATCCCAGCGTCCCCTCAGGAGTTTTTCATCGCCGTTTGTATTTATCCCCCTCCCCTGTGCGCGCACGTGGCTCTGTATAGGCGCGGTCACGAGTCGCTCCCCCGCAGAAGCGTCAGTTCAGTGAACCTCGAGCTCCGCCAAAGTTACTGATCTTATCCCAGCCGGAGTACAACTAATCGGACACCGCCACCCCTATCATCAAACCTGCTCATTAACTGCATTAATTATGTGTCACAACTAATCAGTGTTGAGGAGGTATTAAGATCCTACTTGTGAGTGTGGATAACAATGCTACAACGGAACAATATTGTTACGAGTCGTGCGTTTCAAAGGATTTGATTTGACCTAATATTTTTTATTGGAGTCTTGCATCAAAATAAATCATACCAAAAGTAAAAGTACTAATTGCATGCGCGTCGCCACAATAGTACCCTTGAAAAAAAGTCGTTTGGACCCCCCCACATTTGCCATCAAAAACATGAGTGCATGACTGCTCTACTAGTCCAGCGTTCTTTCAATTGCTTCACAAACAAATCCGTTCCACTTTATCAGTAGGGGATTACCCACATCAACAGAAATCCACTCCGCGTTTGTTTTTTTAAACACACAGCAGCAGCAGCATCACGCGCTCGGCACGATGCGTGATGCGCATATTCAAAACATTCACTGTTGAGAATCGGATCACGAGATGGACATACAGAATGTTTTTTCGAAGAAGAGGAAAGTAAGTCTGAGTTTTCCCTTGAGTGGCCAAACAGCTAAATTGCATTCTTCCATGGTCAAACACAGCCAGCTTTTCTAATAAGAATGTTAGCACCCTTATGAGACATTCTCTGTCTATATTAGCAATATAATAAGCATACTAGCTAGCAATATTAGCAATATAATTAGCATACTAGCTAGCAATATTAGCAATATAATTAGCATACTAGCTAGCAATAGGAGCAATATAATTAGCATACTAGCTAGCTAGTCAGTCACAAAGATCCTTCAGCGCAGTGCCCACCCACTGCACGTTGGAATCAACCAAATATGAGCTAGATCAGCTATGAATATATATATATATACTTTGTTCAGCTACTAAAGCTTAGAGCAGAGGATGATGTTCTAAAGCGTTGGCTCAGTAAGCCCTGTAACCATTACACAAGTCCAGAAGTGCAGAATGAGATGCTAAATATTATGGGCAACTCCGTTGTGCGAAAAATATCAAAGGAAATACATGAGGTGTCCACACTCATGTACTCCATCATAATTGATGGAGTACAAGATTTGTCTGGGAATGAACAAGAGGCCATATGCCTACGCTATGTAGATAGTGATTTGCTACCTCATGAGGACTTTGTAGGCCTCTATCAAGTCTCCTCAACAACAGGGAAAGAGTTGGCTCGGATGGCAACTGATTTCCTCCTTCGATTGAACCTGCCCTTATCCTGCCTTCGCGGGCAGAGCTATGATGGGGCAGCCAATATGGCAGGTGGAGCTAAAGGCGTTCAGGCAGCCATAAAGGAAACACAGCCTCTTGCTCTCTACGTTCATTGTGGTCCTCATTGCATTAATCTGGTGACTCAGACAGCCTGTAGCACAAGCACTATTGTGTCTGATGCGCTGGATTTAGTCCACAAACTTGGCAACCTGTACCATCTATCTGGGAAATATAAGACAATATTTAAGGAGGTTGCCCAGTCGGAAGAAGGGAGTTTCAGAACTCTGAGGCCCCTCTGCCCCACACGATGGCTCATGAGGGTGGTTGCTATCCAGGCAGTTGTAGATCAATATGAAAAGATTTTGGTCAGTCTTGAGGAAATGGCATCTGGTTCCTCTGACACTTGCATAACTGCAAGGGGGCTTCTGGAGAGGTTTCAGAAGGGGCACATTTTGCTCAGCCTTATTATGACCCTTGAAGTTCTAAAAGAACTTGAATGTCTCAACCGCTCCCTTCAGAGCAAGACAATGAGTGTCTCAGGGATGCTGGCTGCGGTTGATTGTGTGAAAAACACAATTCAAGTAAAGAGATCTGATGAAACATTTCATCGTATATATACCCAAGCCTGTGATATGATCCAGGAGTTGGACATTGAGGCTATCCAGACTCCTCATATCCGGAGACCCCCAAAGCGCTTCACAGGAAATGCACCTGCGTTTAGACTACTTCCCCTGAGGAGTTCTACAGAATAGAATTCTTTAAAATGTTGGATGTAGTTGAGGTCCAGTTGACAAAGCGCTTTGACCAGAGCAGCTTCCAAACACTCAACATACTGGAAAGGGTGTTAATAACTGGAAAGGTGGAGGATGTGGATGTGGTCAGTTCTTACCCAGAACTACACCAGCATTCTTTGGAGGTACAGCTGGCAATGTTCAAACTTCAGTATCCCTGCAGCACGTTCAGTGAAGTGGTGGATACTCTGAGAGCTATGCTGCCAGAGGTTCGAGGTTTGTTCACTCAAGTAGACATGTTGGTCAGGCTTCTTCTTGTTGTGCCATGCTCCTCAGCAGAAGCTGAGAGAAGTTTTAGTGCCTTGAGAAGGCTTAAGACGTGGCTGCGCTCTTCAATGTCTCAAAAGCTTTGAACAATGTGGCTGTTTGCCACATCCACCAGGAGCATCTTGACAAACTTGACTTAGGGGAGATTTGCCAGTCATTTGTGTCTGCAAATGACAAAAGAGGTCACACTTTTGGAGCCTTTGTATGATCTCTTACTTTTGTTCTAACTGTAAACATCCTGCTGTAGGCATGATACAGATAATAGGGGAGAAATATGATTATAGGAGAAGATATAGAACATTTAATGAAAGGACAAAAAAAAGGGAAATCAACAATTTTGGGGAAAGGATGGAGATAGTAAAAGCAAGTCTTTAACAGGTTGTAAGGTTGTATTGAGTTATAGTTTTATGTTCTGCAGGGCACTGAAGAGGGCTAAGTTTGATTGTAATAGGCTCTGAGTAGACTAGGTACGCATTTTATGTTTCCTCATAACTTTTTTTTCAAGAGATTTTTTGTTGCATGACATTAAAATAGGGCTATATGTTGCCTCAAATTTACCTCATTCTTTTCTAATTCACTCTTTGATTTTTTAAATCCTCATATTTTGCTCTCATTAAAAGAAAATAAAGTGCCAAAAAAGTTGTCAGTGTCAGTCCTCTGTGTATTACACCAAAACATAATAGTAGTCAGTAATTGCAGACCATGCCGGCTCCAAGGAAAAACAATGAAAGAGGGAGATCATTTTGAATGTAAAATGCACCAGAATGCGGGAAATTGAATCTACTTCTTTCAAAATTTTATGGGGGAGGACCCCCAGACCCCCCGCAAAAATGTGTCCCCCCCACATTCAAAAAACTGCTGACGCCCTTGACTAATTGTAAATGGCCTATTTCCTAATTATATACCGTATAATATTACTGTAATTAAAGTAGAGTTATATTTTGAGTTTGTAATCCTAATTAGGTGGAATTTATCAACAACAACAAAAAATATGTCAAATTGAACGTCTTTGGAGAAAGTGGTCCAGTATCACCATCTGCTGCTGATGGGTTCAACATAAGTGCTGCACACTGAGGCTTGTTCCCTCCTTCTGCACAGGTCATACAGGATACAGTGAAGCATGGTTTGAACTATCGAAGTGTAAAGAAAAGAATCAACACATGTAAGAGAAAATAAAAAGGCTTGTTTTAAATCTCAAAACAATATTTTCTGCACATCTAAAACCCAGAGCATTAAGGGGTAGCTTCAAATATGTATGACAATGTGAAATATTATCAGATTCAATCAATTCAATTTCATGTACGTGCATTTCTTGTACTGATGAACCAACACAATAATAACATACCCTGCAGTCACCCTCAGCTCTATGGAGCATTTTAGCGTCTTTCAGCTAGTGGTTTTGATTCACTCACTTGGTTCCACGGTAGTCAGCTGTCTAAGCAAATAAATCTACTAAAAGTATGAAGGTACACCACCTGCACAGCACCAAAAGGCAGACAGACATAGCTATTACACTTTTCTCTGAAGCTAGTGGAGAACAAAGCAGAGCTACAAGGAGCATAAACTTGTACTTACAATCATCAGGTATCCAGAAACAAGATGTCAAACTGAATGCTAATGTTGCTCCATAATTGCTAAATAGGTGAGCAGGCAATTATGAGCTAACAAGTTAAACTACAAGGAAAACTACTATTATTAACTTCCTAACCGGCAGTTAAATTAAGCCTTGAAGCAGGGTTGGCACAAAGTAAAAATGCAATGGTGGTTCAGTGTTGCTATATGGGAAATGCTCCAAGGTGGGAAGACGATTAGCGTATCCCCCCAGGTTTAGGGTTTCTGATACTGCCAATTGGAGCTGGAGCCGATAATTACCTGTGACAAATTAATCATTTGTCCTGGTTATGAACATGGACTCCTTTCCAATTAAATACAAAAGCCAGACGTTGTTGGGTGTTATTGTACTTTTTGTCCAATGGTAAAGAGACTTGACTTGCACATAATATTTCATCTGTACTAATTCATTTCACAGGAGTTGTGTGTGACACAGCCCCCTTTTTATAAAATATGATAATATGTAAGTATTGTGTGGTCAACAAACATTAACTTGTATAATTAAACACACTCTTACACCTACAATTTCTGGGTTTACAGTCACAGAAGGCCACTGCAATGTTAAGTACCTGTCCTCAATTTCTGTAACCTTAAAAGGTAACAATGGCCCACACTTATACAGTATGTAAGAGCTATGCATGCAATTACACACAAGAAATGTTAATCAGTGAGTCGGTCTCATTTCCATGAATTTCAGCACCAACACATGATTGTATGACTCCAGCCTTGGCTTCGCTAGAGCCTACTATGAAACATCTACACTGTACATTCACATGAACTGAGCTCTTTACTGTATGTGGAGTTACAAAAGAAGTCGTACATGTGCTTTCACTTGTAAAATGATAAAGAGGGAAAGAAAGGAAAAAGTTGCTTTACTGATAATACCCCAGTCAGGGGTTAATATTTCAGATTTTTAAGCCTCAGATAGAAATAATAAGGGCTGATGGAAGCAATATTTTTTCTAAAATCTAATAGCAAATGTCTAACTTTTAAACCTTAAGTTAAGTTAAGATAAAATGGACTTTAAGCAGCAACAGAGTGAGAGCGAAAACAGGGACACTAAAAAGTGATGCACACAGCTGGGACCGGAGCACTTGTTGTAACATAATATCATATTGATACATTTCTCTACAAGTTAAAAAGGAATGGGTTCTAATCAGTCCCAGTCAGTGGTCTGTCTTTTGAAATTCAAGACAGAGATTCAGTAACAGCATGCTGTTTTCATGTATGTTGAATCTATTATTTGATATAATCACTAGAACAGGATGGACGGTTCATAATTAATTGCTATTCTCTGCTATTTTGGGCAGCAGCCATGCAGAGAAGAAAACCAACATGTTCTTGGTATGTCACTGGCGTACCTTTCAGCACACGCTCTCCTCCATTATATCATTATATTATATATATACAGTGGTGGATCATCAGGCGATTAGCTGTTCATAGTGATGGAGCAGGTGTTGGAGCTGCGGGTTGTTGGCTTATGCAGATTTAGGACTCTGGGCTACTGTCCAAACAGGCTATGACCTTCTCGACTCAACTGAAATCTGACTCATTTTGCCATAATCCGCAGTAATTTTGGTGCTTGTAAAGTGTGCTTCTACCTTCATATGGGTATAGTTTGAGGCTATAGAGGCATGATAATATGAGGGGCCCCTAGGAACATGTCCCTAGTGGGCCCCTCATATGATAATGTTTGTTTTACGATTACGTTAGAAGGAAAAGGCAGATGTTAACTGTACTTAGTGTAGTGGCCGATTATGCTTAACCAAATCTTCAAAGGCCACTTTGAGAATTTGAGTATTGACTACCATGAAATAACTAAATCCAGATACCTTCATCGTTCCATTCAAGTGCTTTATTCCAAGGTTTTCAAACAATCCTTTGTTGGCCCACTGCCGACTTGAGACTTCTGCACAGCACAAAGTGAATTGATAGAAACGAAAAACCAACCGGCGTGGGGTCGCATGCGGTCAAAAACGTTTTCGCTTTCCCCTTCCAGACTTTCTGCTTTGCCGCAACGGCAGCGTCATTTATACCCGAGGCTGCGCGCCACAGTCTGCTATAATTCAATTCTATAAATAATAACAAAAAATAAACTTAGGCTCTTATACTTAGTTGACAACGCTAAGTCTTTTGTCAATGTGTCTTGTGTGCTCTAGCAACACTTTTTCTTGGACCTTGATGGAAAATCTGATGTCAAGTAAAGATATAAAGAACAATTTATGAAAAGACAGCCTTTGCTACAAGGATAAGAATGCACTTATAAAACCACAAAATGACTTTTTCATGTTTTTCAACCACATAGGCTAGTGCCTAAATGCAGTGGTGAGAAAAGAAATCGAGAATTACTTAAGTAAAATCATTTAAGTATGGTACACATTTACGAAGATACAACTGTGAACATCTTCTGAATAAATTCATTTTTAGCGAAATTGCTGCAATTCATTTTCTGTTAACGCACTCATTGATTTAGTTACTTCAATATAATT
The DNA here is from genome assembly GCF_036324505.1 of Eleginops maclovinus. NCBI lineage: Eukaryota > Metazoa > Chordata > Actinopteri > Perciformes > Eleginopidae > Eleginops > Eleginops maclovinus. Next base: position 29,342,419 of record NC_086352.1, on the reverse strand, counting down.
TTGGATGGTTTAATGTATACCAAATCATAATATTTTTTTAAATGTGCTAAAATCCAACATGTTTAAGTATAACAAATCTGTAAAACAAATTGGAGAAAAAGCACAAAATTGTCTTCTAAAATGTAGCGTATAAACAAAAATACTCGGGTAAAGAACAAGTACCTCAAATATGTACTCAAGCACAGTACTAGTAATTGTATTAAGTCACTTTCGAGCACTGACTAAATACAATTCACACACGCTTGGTGCATCGTCTTAAATGTTGCTGCCGCAAGGTATTGTGGGATTGCATTATCTCCCCTTCCTTTCATAAAGGATGGTCCACTGTTTGCTATGCTTAAGGAGATAAGAAAGGAAGCATTGAAGCACTTTTCCTCGGCATTTAGGGAGTTTGAACAGCTCTAATTAGGCTGCCACTTAGACACCAACAGGTCATTTCACTCAGTTAGGAACCATCCGAAACAAAATGTTTGCTTTCTTGCTTTCTTTTTATCTGCTTTACAATAATGTACACTGGACCATCCTTTGTGAAAGCAAACATATAATGGCATCCAACATTGAAAGCAAAACACCATTTGGCTGTCAATAACATTTTCCATTACTGTTTAATGTACACTATGGATGGATGGACAAGAATCTTCACTTGAACTGAACAGCACAGTATACATGTTATTTCATAAAAACAGCTCTTTAATTAAAGGAAACATCCATAGCCCCGTGGGAATGGGGTCAGATAGCACTGTGGTTTCTTTTCCCAATTCCTTATGTACTCTCCTTAACACCATATGGCGTTTTCCATGTAGGTCAAGGACAAGTGGTCAGGAAGACTTACGTTTATTTTCAAGCCTTATCACTGTCCCAAATGAAAAGTTAATATCATGGGATGTATAAATTACAAAGAATTCATTTTTAAAAAGCTCAACAGGCAAATCCAATTGTTTCATTAGCTAGAATGGCCAATTGTTGCGCCTTTAGAAGCAGCTCTTACGTGTTATTAGCTGGTGCTGCAGCAGTTTTTACCAGTGAAACATTCACCTTGATAAAAGAAAAAACCTTGTCCTGATCAATACATTTACATATCAGTGTTTGAGCGTTTCGTTATCTGTGTGGACAGGGGGTTTCTGGAATGAAGGTCACCGGTATCAAGCGATTTTATCACTTAATGTAACATTTAAAGCCTGGCCACAAGCTGCAGCGTAAACAGATTTGCTTCAGGCTGCAGTGTAATTACATTATAAGAGATGACTGGCCGCGATGAGCCAAGAGTGTAAGCTTACAACAGTAGCAGATGTGAGGAGGACTTCCTCCGCTAAAGAGTCTTTATTTTTCAGGTCTGTTTGGTGCTTTTACAAAGCATCTGCACATACTGTACAGAATACAGTACATATCCACCCTAAGCATTATATCATAGTTTAAAGCACCCATCTAAGCTATAGTTTCTTCAGGATGGATTATCATTCTGTTGATAAATGGATTTGTTTCTCCTACTTAATGCTGTTATATACTGTTAATAAGAAATGTTAGATTTGTGATGTAACGCTGTTGAATTATTTTGTTTCAGATTCAAGATTTTAATGAAAAACTTAGATCACAGATTCCTCAACAGTGCAATTTATAAGAAATAAAAAAAATAAAAATATTGCAAGATCAGGTGTTAAATACTCTAATGGCTTGTGGAATGAAACTGTTCCTGAGTCTGGTGGTTTATGTCCTGATGCTGTGGTAGGGCCTTTCAGACTGAAGCAGACAGAACAGTTTGTTGCTGGGGTGATAGGGCGTCTGATAATCCTGTGGGCTTTCTTCCTGAGCCGCTGGGAGTAGAGGTCCTCCATGGATGGCAGCTCCGTCCTGGTGATGTGCTGTGCAGTTTTCAGCACACTCTGTAGAGTCTTATGGCTGAGGGTGGTGCAACTGCCATATCACGCTGTGATGCAGCGGTCAGGATACTCTCTATGGTGCACCTGTAAAAGTTGCAGAGTATCCTGGAGTCCATGTTGAACCTACACAGCCTGCGGATTAAGAAGAGCCGCTGTCGAGCTGTTTTGGTGAAGGCTTTCTGTGATGAGTCCAAGTCGGGTCTTTGAGGTTCTCCAGCTCCTGCTCCAGATACAGGGTGTGCGAGTCCTTCAGACTCTTCTCAGCCAGGTGTTTCATCCTGTTCCCCATGGCAGTCAGCCGGTTGATTTGCAAATTATTATTATTATTTTCTACACCCTTCCCCACTTATTCACACAGAAACCAGGCCATACAGATGTGTTGCAGCATGTAATCCGAGTCAAACCGGGGCACAGCCCAGTTCAGCAGGCATGCTACAGAGAACCGGAATGTTTAGTGGAGGCTGTGAAGGGAGATATCTGCTTGGTGCTCGAGCTGGGAGTAATTGATCCATCATCAAGTGAATGTAATAGCCCTATTCTCATTACACCTAAGAAGGATGGCTCTCTTCGCATCTGCTTTGACTTAAGGAACCTGAATGTCATCTCTTTGTTTGATGCCTACCGGATGCCCCAAATTGAGGACCTGCTGGAGAGGATTGGTCGAGCCAACTACATCACCACCTTGGACCTCTGCAAGGGGTATTGGCAGGCCCCCCTGCAAAGCCGAAGCACAGGGGGACCATTGAAGGGAACGTTGACGACAAACTGACTGAGAAACGGATGAAAAGACAGGCATTTATACAGACAGGACTACCCACATTAACAAGACACAGCTGGAGAGGGTAGGCAAAAACATAAGGGCAGCAGGATGATAACACAAAGGTGGAAATATTTAAGGCAGGGCAGTCTATGGATCAGATCTATCAGATAAGGCGGGAAAACAGAAAGACAGGAAGTGATACCAGACATCGAGACAAACAGAGTGATCTTACAAAATAAAACATTAAACACAGTAACCAAGATCATAACACATCATCATATTATCATAAACATTATTGGTGCTGTTTAACTTTGTGCTTATTTTATAGGGTGTTTCTTTAAAGATTGAAATATTCAGAGTTTCTAAGTTTTGCTGTCATATGAAGAGCTACCGTGTGTAATGGGCCCCGCCAACAGAGCAAATATAATACACCAAATGAAAAGGAAAATGTGTAAATCTACAGTTGTAGGATGTAAAAAAACATGCATCATCATTATGCCGTAAGACAAACAAACATATTTCAAAGTTTGAATCCTCTGGTTTTCACCATAACAGACCTTATAGAGTTCAAGTTGACCAATGTTTGGAAAGGCCAATCTTTCAAACAGTGTGGTGAATAGTGCCATTATCACCTTTTCGTACCATCGAGTCTCCGCAGCCAGAGTCTGGAATTCAATTTAAATAATCTGCCACAGTCCGGGTTCCCTGATGAAGATTGAGCAGACAGTTAGCAGCTGGACCAGGAAATTAGGATGGTCAAAAACAGTGGATATTTGTTCAGAAAAAAACTTTTAAAATGTAATGTCTCATAGTCTACTGATGACTCAATGCCTCAGCCCATACCAATCAGCCAATACCTTGCGCTTTGGAAAAAAAACAACACGACATGATGCTGTTGCATGTTACTGTAGATAGGACAGCTGCCAGGACAGGTACATTGCCTGCCAGTCTTTTGAGCCTCTGATGGACAGCAAACTAAACACATCAGTAGTAGTCTTTCTTCAAAATAACCCCCGGGTGACTTTTAATTTCCCAAAACATTGTTGTGCTCAACTGTCTGTCATCCAGGGTGAAGTGAGTAGTGTAACATCTAATGGCAGAATCAGAGCACATTAGCATCAAGTATCTACTACTTAATAGCAATAAAGCCACTTAAAACCTTACCAGTTGTTTGGATCAAGTGTTTCTGCTTTGTATGAAGGTTCAAATCAGTGCTCATTATTGCATAGTTGCTATGTTGTTCAATACAGTATGTGTGTCTGTCTCTCTCTGGCATGTCTCATTTAACATGAATAATAATATTCTGTATGCCTCACATGACAAAAGATAGTCATCAATACTTACTTACTACTACATACTACATCAGATATCATCCTTCTGTTGAAAGACCACTCACAAGGTGCCATATGACCACTCAGGGGATGACCTTGACATGATCATTGGTCTCTAGGCCATCATTATGAGTCAGGGGTCAGTTTTTCTCATGACAAAGCATGTATTCAAAAAATACATTTTCTTCAAACAGTAAAAAAAAACAAAAGCAGATGCTTCCATTTGAGTAGTTGCATAGACATTGCTTTCTGTATTCTTTCTCTTTCACTAGTTTATTGCGCAATTTCCACCACACCAAATCCATGATTTTGCCTGTAATGTCTCGCCAAGTCGTTACAAGACAGGAAAAGCCTCAATAAACACCTATGATCTCATAACTTTTCATTTATAAAAAGCTGCTAATCTTTTGTGCAGTGCTTGTTTAGTGCAACAGACCGAACATAACTTTGATCGAGAGACAGTTTTAGGGAATATCGATGTGTTCAGTTGTCATGCATCTAAATGCCGCTGAATGTTGATGAGCTCCCTGACTGAAGCCCATACTGAAGAAAACAATGATTGACAAAAAATAAGGACTTTCAATCACAATACCAGTGAATTTGTTAGAAAGATAACAATACCAGGCTTTCCAGAACGCCGTGACATTTGTTCACACAGAACATGGGGAGAAAACACAAATACAGCTATTTGTTCTGCTTTAAACCGATTACCTATAATTTTCCATATAAAAAGCAGCCTTTTGTCTACTTGCATGTGCTAAGAGAATATGCAGGGGGAAAGCATCCCTGGCACGTTGTTTTGAAAAACCTCTGAACAACTTATACCGCTTGACGTTCCCACCCAGAGCAGCAGGAACAATAATGTGACCTTCGATCACTCTCTCAGACAATCTGACAGAATACAATAGCTGCAATTTCACATGTATTTTCTCGCAGCGTGAGCCATGTGTCCTCTTCTCTCTACATGCCAGTACAACATGTGTTGCCCTATTACAGTATGTAAATTCATTCCATTCTGTAAGGGATGAAAATACATTTGACTGTTTAACCTTATCTAAATCAAACATTGACCAGAGCATCACATGAGACTAGGCAGCTCCTGCATCTCACACATGCAATTTTTTTTACCCTCTTTTCCAATTACCAGTCTGGTGTGCAATGACAGATAATTGACAGGCACGTTTCACAGTCATGTCCTCTGGCATTTTAAGTACTTTCCATATTGTGGCTTTTTGCTGCAGACGAGAGCAGGTACAGAGTAAGTGCTTGTGAAGAGTTTTAGCAAGGGGGGATCCGTCAAATTGACTGAGCATGAGAGGATGTGATGAAGGCACAGAATGCGCAGTGTCAAGTGGAAGTTAATCCATAATGATGACGAATCTACACACCACAGCTGCATAAGAAAGGGGTGCAATCAGGAATTAAATAATTAACTTCTTAGTGTTACCACATTATTTTTATTCATAACCTGGAAGTACCCCTGTATGTATTAAACATGTATGAATTACCATATCCAACTCTAGGCCGATCAGAAATTAGATGCATTGTCACTTTGAGTTTAGTCAACATTGGTCCTGTAGTTTCACTCTGCACAAGGCTTCACTTCATGACCTTAAATAAAGTATTGCATGAGGGCGTCTCATTCTTATGTGTGAGGAAATTCAGAACTACGTTAATATTAACCGACAGCTACTGCCCTTAATTTGTCTTTTCTTGTTTTTTTTTTAATCCATTAAGAGCATCATGCAGAGACAGCAGCGGATCCCGCTGAACCTCCCATATTGTTCTCTGACAGAAAACACTTATCTCGAAATGCCAGAGCACAGCGCCAAGATGAGTCACTTTCCATGTTTCACCAAATGGATCAATATAGTCAATGGTGAGAAATGACTTTGGAGTTCTTGACTTACTTTTAATAGCATGTGAGGGCAAAGGCACTTTTCTCTGCCATCATGCTCACATCTTGTTGAAGCAGAAAACAGTGATCATAAAGTATACACGCATTACGGATTACAATTTGTGATTTAAGACTATTTTATTATTTGAACAGAAAAAGGACACCTGTTTCTTGCTGTGCCATGTTTAAATAAAGCCAAACCACCCAATCAGATTTGAGTTAAACATAATATCAATGTGGCATGTTTATGCTATCAACAGAGAATCATGAGGACAAAATAAAATGCTTCTTTTTAAAATGTTTAATTTGGTGTCAAGGGAGGATATGATGACATTGGTAGGGCAGGCTAAGAGTTTCCCCCATGTGCCAATTGCTAGAGCTGGCCTGGCTGCTATAAAAAAAGAAAGAAGAGGAGCATGCAGAGACAGCTGCTACGTCACGCACAACAGCCCATATTGTTTCAAAAAGGAAACAATTATCTTGAAATGTCAAAGCAGAGCAGCATAATGAGTTACTTTCCATGTTTCACCAAATGGATTAATTTGGTCAAAGGAGAGAAATTACATTTGAGGTTCTTGACTCATTGCAGCACTTGAGGAACCTCCTATCTTTGTATCTGGCCATTGTTATCAATGATCTGAAAAAACGTTTTGCCAAGGAGCTTAGCTCAATTTTTAACAGGACAGTAAAGACAGAGCCATTTTGTTTCCCTTTAATATACATTCTCCATGGAGAATCATTTTGAAGCAGAGAACAGTGATCATAAAGTATACACGCATGGAGAAAGTATATTATGAATTTCTCCTTATAAAAGAGATATGCATGTTAACTACTTTGTGTATTCTTGATTTGTTAATTTACAGTATCTGTGGCATCTGGGTCTTTCTTTGGTTGTGAGAAATGTTTTTTTTAAACTGATGTATGAATAGAAAGGCAAACAGAGCTAATTTTCTCGATGATGTTATATGATCTATAATCTATGAAATTCTATACTAATTACAAAAGGTACTTTGACATAATGATCAAAACACTTATCGGTAGAGAATATTAACATTTCGTTACTTCAAGTTGGAGGTGGATTGGTAACCTGCCGCTCAGTCTTGACAAGACTGTGGAATTCTGCAGATTCTGAAGCTGACAAGGATCCAATTATGACCCAGTTGTGGGGGAATGATGGACTGGAATAATAATGATGTGGCTCTTCCTTGATTCTCAGTGGACACATGTCAGTTTGTATTTTTGTAATGACACTTAAATCTTTGCTGAAGTGCAATTAGATTTGGGCTTTTTAGAACACTTGGCTGTGTGCCTTTATGAAAGCACAATCCAATAGCAAGAATAGCGGATTTTTTCAAAAACCTTTTATTTTCCTAGCAAAGCAACAGCAGTAAAAAACCTCAGCTAGTTTAAACCATTAAGTGTTAATTTAACGGACCCAATTATTGGGTCACCCTGCTCCCTGCTCCCTTTGGGTTTTTGCCTACCCTCTCCAGCTGTATCTTTTCAATGTGATTAGTCCTGTCTGTATATATGGTTGCACAGTGTGGAATAGTAGGCTACGATTTAGTGTTAACAAGTAACAGTTAGGACAATACTTTTAGTATCCAACTAAATAATTGTAACACAATATCCTAGGATACATAAATCTTGCCACTTGATAGCCATGCTAGCAGCTCTTTTAGAAGTGAGAAACACATACAATAAACTGTAGTGCAGTGGTCTGGTGCGTTGATACGGCAATATGTAAATAATAATTGTAAAGCGCTTTGAGCACCTGGGAAGGCGCTAAATATATACAATCAATTATTATTATTATGATTATGATTATTATTATTATTATTATTATTATTATTATTATTATTATTATTATTAAACAGTCTATGGGTGCAGCTAGCAAGCACACATTTAGCCATGCAGTTAGCAGGGCTAATAAGCATTAGTGAATAGTAACACCTGTTTTATTTGTTTTGTTTTTTTTGTTTAATGTCAATCCAACTAATGTTATTGAACCAGAACTCAATTTACGAGACAAAAAGAAATCTATGGGCAACTTGTGAATTGTATTTGTAAGACTAGTATAACAAATCAAATGTTCTCCCTAACACTATCCTCGCCACTTGATAAAACTCAGTTTTTCCCGAATGTTACACCAGCTGGGAATGTGTGAGACTTTAGACTCTTTTAAATCATTTAGATGGATGACTTTTTAGCATTCAACAAATATAACCTTCTGAATATAGTCAGCTCATACAATAGCCTATTACAAGGGTTCATCGGGGTAACAAAGGAGTCCTGGGCATTTAAATTCCCTGACCATTGTGCCCATTTTGCTATAATATGATGATCAGGTCATTCAGGCTCACTGTGATTGTTATATTCATCGCATATACTAAGGTATGAAGGTGTAAAATCACTCAGGGCAGTGTTGACAGCATTGTAAGTACCTGATTGCCTATGGGATGTGACGCTGCTTTACCCCCTATGCTACATACTGAGGTGAAATCTGATTGGACTGACTCCGTCTGCCTTTTTCTCTGTGCTTTAATTATGCAGTGTGTTTTCCCTGGATGTAAAAAACATATATTGTAAGTCAACATTTGAGGATATAATACACTATTGTACACCCATAAAGAGGAGATAGGCCAAGGAATGCAGGGATGACTATTTACCGTGATGTGTTTGACAAATACAGAAAACTGAACTCTTTCCCAAGCCCTAAATGTTTAAGGATTACAATAACAGGGTAATTCAAAAAGAAATAAAGAATCCAATTAGATTGCTGGTATCGAATGGTGAAAGTATGATAGTAATGAGTAACACTATTTTAGATCTCTGCAACTTACAAAATTTTCCCTTAGTTTAACATAGCATACACCCACCATGTCTTGGATAAGAGAACCCTCTAGTGGCAAACACAGGGAGATTTGTATTGCAGACATTCTTAAGCAGTTTCAATACAGAGAGAATATAGGAAATACGTTCTGTCTATAAGATTAGATGATTTGCCTTTTCCTTATGGATTAGATATACTATAAAGGAGGTGAAGGTATATATTTAACGACACAATGAAAATAAACTACTTACAGTGGTATGCAAAAGTTTGGGCACCCCTCTGAGATTTCATGACAATTTGCTTTTCCTTTATAATAGAAGATCACAGCAACAACATTTGTTTTCCTACAAAGATGTAGACGTTTTAGTGTTTTCCAGACCAAAATTCTTAGGGTAGCATTACATAGTTTTATTATAATAAAATAAAATGCAAAAAATGGGATGTGCAAAAGTTTGGGCACCCTTATAAATAGCATTCATTTCAACACCTGTACGGATTTATAGCTGACAGGTTGCTGCACAAAATTGCTTTGATTAGCTCATTAGACCTTCAATTACAAAGACAGGTGGAACCAATCATGAAAAAGGCTATTTAACATAGGTAATAGCTGGCTGTGCCTGGCCTAGGTTCTTTCTTAGGGAGTGGCAAGATGGGGACCTCAAAACAACTCTCCACTGACCTGAAAGCTAAGATAATCCAACATTATAAATTAGGAGAAGGGTACAAAAAATTATCTGACAGGTTTAAACTGTCTGTCTCCACAGTCAGAAACGTAGTTGTGAAATGGAAGGCCACAGGAACAGTCCGTGTGAAGGAAAGATGTGGTAGGCCGACAAAAATAGGGGAAAGGCACAGGCGAAGGATGGTGAAAATGGTCACAGAGAAGCCACAGACCACCTCCAGAGAACTACAACAACATCTGGCTGCTGATGGTGTAGTTGTTCACCGTTCCACAATCCAGCGTACTTTGCACCAGGAAGAGCTCATTGGAAGGGTGATGTGCAAAAAGCCTTTCCTGAGTGTTAATCACAAGAAGAGTCGCATGAGGTATGCAAAAGCACATCTGGACAAGCCAGAAGCATTTTGGAACAAAATACTGTGGTCAGATGAGACCAAGATTGAGTTATTTGGTCATAACATGAACAGGTATGCATGGCGAAAAAAACACACTGCATTCAATGAAAAGAACTTGTTGCCCACTGTAAAATTTGGTGGAGGATCTATCATGTTATGGGGCTGTGTGGCTAGCACAGGTACTGGAAAACTTGTTAAAGTTGAGGGCCACATGAATTCCTTACAGTACCAGGAGATTCTTGACAAGAATGTTCTAGAGTCAGTCACAAAGTTGAAGCTACGCCGGGGTTGGATTTTTCAGCAGGACAATGATCCTAAGCACCGATCAAAATCCACCAAGGAATTCATGCAGAAGCACAGGTACAATGTTCTGGAATGGCCATCCCAGTCCCCAGACCTTAACATCATTGAAAATGTATGGATTTATTTGAAGAAGGCTGTCCATGCACGGAGGCCAAGAAACCTGACTGAACTGGAGACGTTTTGTGTGGAAGAATGGGCCAAAATACCACCTGCCAGGCTTAAGGGACTTGTCTGTGGCTACAGGAGGCGTCTACAGGCCGTTATTGCAGCAAAAGGAGGCAATACTAAATATTAATGGAATTATTTCTTAGGGGTGCCCAAATTTATGCACATGCCTATTTTTGTTTGAATGCACATAAACATGTTTCTGTTTGACCAATAAAAGTTATTTCACTACTGAGATGTTTCTGTTACCATAAGGTATAACATATGTTAAAATGAAGTTGCTGCTTCAAAAGCTCAGCAAGTGACAAACTGATGCAGTGGTTTTCCTAAGGGGTGCCCAAACTTTTGCATACCACTGTACATACTGTTATTATATACAATACAAAAGCGAGTTACAACTTAAACTTACACTCTATGATCTTGATGACTCCAAAAGTCAAAAACAGTATTCAAACTTGATATCAATCTCACATTTATTGACAGATCTTTTTATTATTATATCGTAAGACAACAACTTAAAGCAACCATTTAAAGTTTCTGATATGTCATATGATTTGTTTACATCTGTAATGTTCCTGAAGATTTCTTGCAAAAAATGTGTATAAGAATGTAGGTATATATATATATATACATATATATACAATATCTGAGGATGAACTCTCACTACACTTATCCATTAAATTACATATTCCCTTTATAAGCACACAAAACAACCTTTCTTTTAATCAACAACCAAGCCTGTTTCTATGTTAACACTCACCATTAATGACGGCACCAACAAAGAGAGCTCGGCTTCGGGGATATTGTCTGAAAAGAGTAAGGATGCTTCTTCTTTAAAGGCACCGCTGTTAGAAGGCTGTGTATTATATAGAACCTTTGGTAAAAAGTTCCCCAAAATGACGTATCGGAACTCAGATGATTTCTACCTAAACGGACCAATCAGAGCCGTGCATGGAAACAACGTTGGCCTTCAGCATTCACAAACTAAATCTTTAATTTCTTTTATCCTCATTAGTCAAACGTCTTTAATGATGCCGAGCACAGTTCTCCTCAACCGACAACACAAGCATCTCTTTCTATTTGCCTTAAACATTTAGCCTTCCTCTAGATTTGTATTTTTTATTTTTGCAAGACATACAAACAAGTCTGACATGCTAAAATGTGCTAACTATTTTTGGATTTTGGCTGTGTAATCCAAATGGAAATGGTAAATGGACTGTATATATATAGAGCTTTGTCCAGCCTTTAGGACCTCCCAAAGCGCTTTACATTTACAAGTCATGATTCACACCCCATTCATACAGAGCAATGTGTAGCTTTCACAAACAACAACGTTAGCTATGCTATCAACTCAGCATTAAGTATCTTGCCTATGGATACATCGAGATGTTGATATATCGAACCCACACCCATCCGATTGAAAGAAGACCCCCCCTACCTCACAGCCATAGTCGCCTCGCTGAGTTGTTGCTTTCTGTTGTTATGTAGTGAGGTAGGACAAGTGAAGGTATTTTTACATTAAAATGCTATCCAACTATACTTGAAGTGTTTTTAAGAGAGTGTGCACAAGCTTGCTAAAAATGGGTATTGGAGAAAGAATGGAAAATACTTATTACTCAGGCTGACCATTTTTATGTATTCAACCCGTCTATGACCCTAATTTCAGAACTTTTCTCAATGACAAAATGTGACACCAAAAGACATCAGTATTCAAACCTGATATTCGTCTCAAATTTATTGACAGATCTTTTTATTTTAAGAAATGGAAGACAAGAACTTAATGTAACAATTTGAAGTTTTGAGGGTTTGTTTATATTTGTTTACCTATGAAGTTTTTATGAGGTATATCAGTCCTGGGCCAGGCACACCATGGACTGTAGGATCTAGAACGCCCCCAGATCAGGTGTGCCTTCGAAATGAGGAGAAAGAGAACCAAAAGGGGGAGGGCGTAACAATAAGGACTCCAAAGTGGCTATCCAATCTTGCTTTAGAAATGACAAGTTTGACCTGTTTGAATTTTTACATCTCCTTCCACTACAATCAGAAAATCATTTCAAACTATTTTAATCCATTTACAATATTTCTCCCATTCTTAAAACGCAAAGGTTAAACAGAACTAACAGCTAAGAGGCTAATCGCATAATATTTGTATTCTTGGCCCAAACATTAACAACACAACTAATCATATTCCTGTTATGGGCTTGACTCTCTACTAAATTGGCTCTATTTTTTAAATGAGTGTAGATAATCATAAGTAAATGTTTTCTCTCCCAGCGTTCACCATTTGATATCGCAGAGGAAGAATCTTCTCTCACTGCAGTTCAATGCCTTCCAGCGTACGGCATCATGAGCCACGGCACCACAGTGCTGCTGCTGATCAGGACACTCACGAAGTCTGCGCGGCGTTGCCCTCGCACCGTTCATCCACAGCCACTCACCAGCCATGAATCGCAGTCCGACCCACACCTACAGGAAACAATTGGTATTGGTATACACAGAAAACTACTTTTATACACACAATTACTGCTGCACACTCACTTTACATGATGCAGAAGTGAAGGAAGAGAGAGGAACCTGGTGTTCCCACTTGGAATGATTTTCTAGATGGCCAGCCTTCTTAAGAAGGAGGTAAATGCTGTTACCAGAGCCAGGCTAGCTGTTTCCAATTAATTTCAGTCTTTGCTAAGCTAACTGAAAAATGAGCCTAAGTGTTGAACTACTCCTTTTAACAGGACAGATACAGTGACAAATTCTGACAACAAAAACATACAAACAGAAAAACATCACACCTCATACGGTCGTAATGCAACTCTGTCCAACACAGTTTTGTTTTTGTTTGCCAGACTGGCGAGGTCGTACGGGTATGTAGGTGAACCAAAATCCTGCAGCTCTCTACAGTGCTGCAAGGCCTCTTCCCATGTCTTCTCCTCCTGCACCAGATTCAGTCTTTCTTCACACAGGAAGATGCGGGCTTCAGAGCATTCATGACTATGCCATTCTGTTGCACTATGGCTCTCAGCGCAGTACCCATCAGAGGCTTTTGCGCCTACAAAAGCAAGAAGATAGAGACTGAAATTACAGTCTGTCTTGTTACATGGAAATGATTGCATTCAGGTAAACCTGATTGAAATAATTGGGCCAATTTTCATGAACATTTTTTCCCCTATACGGAAATAGAGAAGTCTTTGATTTTTGTACTTGCCATTCGGTTGCCATTAAAATAAAATAAAAAGCAAGTTTACACTGAATGGAAACAGAACAAACTCAGTAAGTATACTTATCTTTCTTCTAAACCCACCAGATCCAAACCTGTTGAAGACAGCTTTTTTCTCTCCTCTGGACAACGTCCACTGACCTGATTTCCATTTCATACCAATCCAGCCTTTGTACGGAGCAATCATGTTAGCCTGGGCTTGGTTGTTGATGTTGGCCAAGTCGCTATAGTGCTCTCTGCAGTATGTCTGAGCACCATACCAGTCAAGCTTGATGGCTATAGGGATAACTTTAAAATTGCTCACGCCTGAAGTCGATCCACATGGAGGAGTGGAGAGAAAGAAGAAGACAAAGGGGACTAGAAGAACGATCTTTTTCTCCATGTTGTCTGCAAAAAGGTTACAATTAATTTAAATATTTTAAATGAATTAGTCATCCTTTTATTCATGCAGTTCCACTGAGACACATTTCTGGTCACTTTTGGCCACAGTCAACAAGGTTAATGCAATTTCAAAAATGTTTAATAAAAAAACTACTATGACGGAGCAGCAGGATCAAGTCCTAATGGAAATACCAAATATATTGGTCATCAACATAAAAACAACCTTTTCTATAAAACCAAGCCTGTTTCTATGTTAACACTCACCATTAATGACGGCACCAACAAAGAGAGCTCGGCTTCTGGGATATTTTCTGAAAAGAGTAAGGATGCTTCTTCTTTAAAGGCAGAGCTGTTAGAAGGCTGTGTATTATATAGAACCTTCGGTAACAAGTTCCCGTACATGATGTATCGAGCTCAGATGATTTCTACCTAAACGGACCAATCAGAGCCGTGCATGGAAACAACTTTGGCCTTCAGCATTCACAAACTAAATCTTTAATTTCTTTTATCCTCATTAGTCAAACGTCTTTAATGATGCAGAGCACAGTTCTCCTCAACCGACAACACAAGCATCTCTTTCTATTTGCCTTAAACATTAAGCCTTCCTCTAGATTTGTTTATTCTTTTTGTAAGACGTACAAACAAGTCTGACATGCTAAAATGTGCTAAACATAATTGGACAGGTATTGACTATTATGATAGGATTTTGGCTGCATATTGCAAAGGGTTGCATAAACCAGACCTGATATTAAAATGATGTTTATATCCCTTTCATAAAGCAATGCAACTGAGAATCATTCAAACGGACATAGGGGTTTGAGCCATTGATGTTCTGTTCACCAGACAGATGCTTTACCCAACTAAGAAGATTTTCTGCTTTTAGTAAAATTTCAATGCCAATTTTCAATAAATAAATAAACATGTTAGTTAAGTACTTTGTACCGACATATACATATAAATAATGAGCATTCTTATTTGATTATAACTTATTAAGTCAGTCTGTTTTTTTATTTTTTTTTCAATTGTCATCAACATTTCTGTACATTACAGTGCGGAACTCTTTACTATTCTGGCAGGGAGAGTAATTATGAAAAAACATTATTGACATGTGTTTTTCCCAAGGCGACCGGTTGCTGTCACACAGCCAGTAGCTTCTAACAGCCCCAAATATCTGCTTAAATTCCCATATATAAATGCTTTGGATGAACTAATATAAGTATAGAAAGGGTAATCTGGAAGAGCCCTAGTACAGCCAAAGGCTAAATGGAAATGGTAAATGGACTCTATTTGTATATAGCTTTGTCCAGCATTTATGACCTCTCAAAGCACTTTACATTTAGCTAGTGAGGCAGGACAAGTAAATATATATTTACATTAAAATGCTATCAAACTATATTTGAAGTGTTTTTAAGAGAGTGTGCACAAGCTAACTAAAAAAGGGTATTGGAGAAAGAATGGAAAATACCTATTACTCAGGCTGACAAGTTGTATGTATTCAACCCGTCTATGACCCTAATTTCAGAACTTTTCTCAATGACAACATGTGACACCAAAAGACATCAGTATTCAAACCTGATATTCGTCTCAAATTTATTGACAGATCTTTTTATTTTAAGAAATGGAAGACAAGAACTTAATGTAACAATTTGAAGTTTTGAGGGTTTGTTTATATTTGTTTACCTATGAAGTTTTTATGAGGTATATCAGTCCTGGGCCAGGCACACCATGGACTGTAGGATCTAGAACGCCCCCAGATCAGGTGTGCCTTTGAAATGAGGAGAAAGAGAACCAGAAGGGGGAGCGCGTAACAATAAGGACTCCAAGGTGGCTATCCAATCTTGCTTTAGAAATGACAAGTTTGACCTGTTTGAATTTTTACATCTCCTTCCACTACAATCAGAAAATCATCTCAAACTATTTTAATCCATTTACAATATTTCTCCCATTCTTAAAACGCAAAGGTTAAACAGAACTAACAGCTAAGAGGCTAATCGCATAATATTTGTATTCTTGGCCCAAACATTAACAACACAACTAATCATATTCCTGTTATGGGCTTGACTCTCTACTAAATTGGCTCTATTTTTTAAATGAGTGTAGATAATCATAAGTAAATGTTTTCTCTCCCAGCGTTCACCATTTGATATCGCAGAGGAAGAATCTTCTCTCACTGCAGTTCAATGCCTTCAAGCGTACGGCATCATGAGCCACGGCACCACAGTGCTGCTGCTGATCAGGACACTCACGAAGTCTGCGCGGCGTTGCCCTCGCACCGTTCATCCACAGCCACTCACCAGCCATGAATCGCAGTCCGACCCACACCTACAGGAAACAATTGGTATTGGTATACACAGAAAACTACTTTTATACACACAATTACTGCTGCACACTCACTTTACATGATGCAGAAGTGAAGGAAGAGAGAGGAACCTGGTGTTCCCACTTAGAATGATTTTCTAGATGGCCAGCCTTCTTAAGAAGGAGGTAAATGCTGTTACCAGAGCCAGGCTAGCTGTTTCCAATTAATTCCAGTCTTTGCTAAGCTAACTGAAAAATGAGCCTAAGTGTTGAACTATTCCTTTTAACAAGACAGATACAGTGACAAAATCTGACAACAAAAACACACAAACAGAAAAACATCACACCTCATACGGTCGTAATGCAACTCTGTCCAACACAGTTTTGTTTTTGTTTGCCAGACTGGCGAGGTCGTACGTGTATGTAGGTGAAGCAAAATCCTGCAGCTCTCTACAGTGCTGCAAGGCCTCTTCCCATGTCTTCTCCTCCTGCACCAGATTCAGTCTTTCTTCACACAGGAAGATGCGGGCTTCAGAGCATTCATGACTATGCCATTCTGTTGCACTATGGCTCTCAGCGCAGTACCCATCAGAGGCTTCTGCGCCTACAAAAGCAAGAAGATAGAGACTGAAATTACAGTCTGTCTTGTTACATGGAAATGATTGCATTCAGGTAAACCTGATTGAAATAATTGGGCCAATTTTCATGAACATTTTTTCCCCTATACGGAAATAGAGAAGTCTTTGATTTTTGTACTTGCCATTCGGTTGCCATTAAAATAAAATAAAAAGCAAGTTTACACTGAATGGAAACAGAACAAACTCAGTAAGTATACTTATCTTTCTTCTAAACCCACCAGATCCAAACCTGTTGAAGACCGCTTTTTTCTCTCCTCTGGACAACGTCCACTGACCTGATTTCCATTTCATACCAATCCAGCCTTTGTACGGAGCAATCATGTCAGCCTGGGCTTGGTTGTTGATGTTGGCCAAGTCGCTATAGTGCTCTCTGCAGTATGTCTGAGCACCATACCAGTCAAGCTTGATGGCTATAGGGATAACTTTAAAATTGCTCACGCCTGAAGTCGATCCACATGGAGGAGTGGAGAGAAAGAAGAAGACAAAGGGGACTAGAAGAACGATCTTTTTCTCCATGTTGTCTGCAAAAAGGTTACAATTAATTTAAATATTTTAAATGAATTAGTCATCCTTTTATTTATGCAGTTCCACTGAGACACATTTCTGGTCACTTTTGGCCACAGTCAACAAGGTTAATGCAATTTCAAAAATGTTTAATAAAAAAACTACTATGACGGAGCAGCAGGATCAAGTCCTAATGGAAATACCAAATATATTGGTCATCAACATAAAAACAACCTTTTCTATAAAACCAAGCCTGTTTCTATGTTTAACACTCACCATTAATGACGGCACCAACAAAGAGAGCTCGGCTTCTGGGATATTTTCTGAAAAGAGTAAGGATGCTTCTTCTTTAAAGGCAGAGCTGTTAGAAGGCTGTGTATTATATAGAACCTTTGGTAACAAGTTCCCGTACATGATGTATCGAGCTCAGATGATTTCTACCTAAACGGACCAATCAGAGCCGTGCATGGAAACAACTTTGGCCTTCAGCATTCACAAACTAAATCTTTAATTTCTTTTATCCTCATTAGTCAAACGTCTTTAATGATGCAGAGCACAGTTCTCCTCAACCGACAACACAAGCATCTCTTTCTATTTGCCTTAAACATTAAGCCTTCCTCTAGATTTGTTTATTCTTTTTGTAAGACGTACAAACAAGTCTGACATGCTAAAATGTGCTAAACATAATTGGACAGGTATTGACTATTATGATAGGATTTTGGCTGCATATTGCAAAGGGTTGCATAAACCAGACCTGATATTAAAATGATGTTTATATCCCTTTCATAAAGCAATGCAACTGAGAATCATTCAAACGGACATAGGGGTTTGAGCCATTGATGTTCTGTTCACCAGACAGATGCTTTACCCAACTAAGAAGATTTTCTGCTTTTAGTAAAATTTCAATGCCAATTTTCAATAAATAAATAAACATGTTAGTTAAGTACTTTGTACCGACATATACATATAAATAATGAGCATTCTTATTTGATTATAACTTATTAAGTCAGTCTGTTTTTTTATTTTTTTTTCAATTGTCATCAACATTTCTGTACATTACAGTGCGGAACTCTTTACTATTCTGGCAGGGAGAGTAATTATGAAAAAACATTATTGACATGTGTTTTTCCCAAGGCGACCGGTTGCTGTCACACAGCCAGTAGCTTCTAACAGCCCCAAATATCTGCTTAAATTCCCATATATAAATGCTTTGGATGAACTAATATAAGTATAGAAAGGGTAATCTGGAAGAGCCCTAGTACAGCCAAAGGCTAAATGGAAATGGTAAATGGACTCTATTTGTATATAGCTTTGTCCAGCATTTATGACCTCTCAAAGCACTTTACATTTAGCTAGTGAGGCAGGACAAGTAAATATATATTTACATTAAAATGCTATCAAACTATATTTGAAGTGTTTTTAAGAGAGTGTGCACAAGCTAACTAAAAAAGGGTATTGGAGAAAGAATGGAAAATACCTATTACTCAGGCTGACAAGTTGTATGTATTCAACCCGTCTATGACCCTAATTTCAGAACTTTTCTCAATGACAACATGTGACACCAAAAGACATCAGTATTCAAACCTGATATTCGTCTCAAATTTATTGACAGATCTTTTTATTTTAAGAAATGGAAGACAAGAACTTAATGTAACAATTTGAAGTTTTGAGGGTTTGTTTATATTTGTTTACCTATGAAGTTTTTATGAGGTATATCAGTCCTGGGCCAGGCACACCATGGACTGTAGGATCTAGAACGCCCCCAGATCAGGTGTGCCTTTGAAATGAGGAGAAAGAGAACCAGAAGGGGGAGCGCGTAACAATAAGGACTCCAAGGTGGCTATCCAATCTTGCTTTAGAAATGACAAGTTTGACCTGTTTGAATTTTTACATCTCCTTCCACTACAATCAGAAAATCATCTCAAACTATTTTAATCCATTTACAATATTTCTCCCATTCTTAAAACGCAAAGGTTAAACAGAACTAACAGCTAAGAGGCTAATCGCATAATATTTGTATTCTTGGCCCAAACATTAACAACACAACTAATCATATTCCTGTTATGGGCTTGACTCTCTACTAAATTGGCTCTATTTTTTAAATGAGTGTAGATAATCATAAGTAAATGTTTTCTCTCCCAGCGTTCACCATTTGATATCGCAGAGGAAGAATCTTCTCTCACTGCAGTTAAATGCCTTCAAGCGTACGGCATCATGAGCCACGGCACCACAGTGCTGCTGCTGATCAGGACACTCACGAAGTCTGCGCGGCGTTGCCCTCGCACCGTTCATCCACAGCCACTCACCAGCCATGAATCGCAGTCCGACCCACACCTACAGGAAACAATTGGTATTGGTATACACAGAAAACTACTTTTATACACACAATTACTGCTGCACACTCACTTTACATGATGCAGAAGTGAAGGAAGAGAGAGGAACCTGGTGTTCCCACTTAGAATGATTTTCTAGATGGCCAGCCTTCTTAAGAAGGAGGTAAATGCTGTTACCAGAGCCAGGCTAGCTGTTTCCAATTAATTCCAGTCTTTGCTAAGCTAACTGAAAAATGAGCCTAAGTGTTGAACTATTCCTTTTAACAGGACAGATACAGTGACAAAATCTGACAACAAAAACACACAAACA
Organism: Eleginops maclovinus; assembly: GCF_036324505.1. Classification (NCBI taxonomy): domain Eukaryota; kingdom Metazoa; phylum Chordata; class Actinopteri; order Perciformes; family Eleginopidae; genus Eleginops; species Eleginops maclovinus. The sequence continues at coordinate 29,322,501 of NC_086352.1, read as the reverse complement.
GAAAAACATCACACCTCATACGGTCGTAATGCAACTCTGTCCAACACAGTTTTGTTTTTGTTTGCCAGACTGGCGAGGTCGTACGGGTATGTAGGTGAAGCAAAATCCTGCAGCTCTCTACAGTGCTGCAAGGCCTCTTCCCATGTCTTCTCCTCCTGCACCAGATTCAGTCTTTCTTCACACAGGAAGATGCGGGCTTCAGAGCATTCATGACTATGCCATTCTGTTGCACTATGGCTCTCAGCGCAGTACCCATCAGAGGCTTCTGCGCCTACAAAAGCAAGAAGATAGAGACTGAAATTACAGTCTGTCTTGTTACATGGAAATGATTGCATTCAGGTAAACCTGATTGAAATAATTGGGCCAATTTTCATGAACATTTTTTCCCCTATACGGAAATAGAGAAGTCTTTGATTTTTGTACTTGCCATTCGGTTGCCATTAAAATAAAATAAAAAGCAAGTTTACACTGAATGGAAACAGAACAAACTCAGTAAGTATACTTATCTTTCTTCTAAACCCACCAGATCCAAACCTGTTGAAGACCACTTTTTTCTCTCCTCTGGACAACGTCCACTGACCTGATTTCCATTTCATACCAATCCAGCCTTTGTACGGAGCAATCATGTCAGCCTGGGCTTGGTTGTTGATGTTGGCCAAGTCGCTATAGTGCTCTCTGCAGTATGTCCGAGCACCATACCAGTCAAGCTGGATGGCTATAGGGATAACTTTAAAATTGCTCACGCCTGAAGTCGATCCACATGGAGGAGTGGAGAGAAAGAAAAAGACAAAGGGGACTAGAAGAACGATCTTTTTCTCCATGTCTGCAAAAAGGTTACAAAGTACAGTTGGGTCACTTTTCAGGGATTACAATTTTGTTACTTACACAATTTTTTTATAAAAAACTGTCAAAACTACTATGACGGAGCAGCAGGATCAAGTCCTAACGGAAATACCAAATATATTGGTCATCAACATAAAAACAACCTTTTCTATAAAACCAAGCCTGTTTCTATGTTAACACTCACCATTAATGACGGCACCAACAAAGAGAGCTCGGCTTCGGGGATATTTTCTGAAAAGAGTAAGGATGCTTCTTCTTTAAAGGCAGAGCTGTTAGAAGGCTGTGTATTATAGAACCTTTTGTAACAAGTTCCCCAACATGACGTATCGGAACTCAGATGATTTCTACCTAAACGGACCAATCAGAGCCGTGCATGGAAACAACGTTGGCCTTCAGCATTCACAAACTAAATCTTTAATTTCTTTTATCCTCATGAGTCAAACGTCTTTAATTATGCAGAGCACAGTTCTCCTCAACCGACAACACAAGCATCTCTTTCTATTTAGATTTGTATTTTATTTTTTTAAGAAGTCCGGAAGCAGACTGAGATTTGCTTGAAATAAATTGGTTTGGATAGCATACAATATAGATTTGTGACTAGAGTTCATGCCACCAGGGCTAGTACCTTATTGACTGTTTGACAAATGGTCGCAAAATCTAAACCTGATATCAATGTGATGTTTGTGCGTATTGATAAGAACACAGAAAGAGACCACACTGGCGCCCTATAAAACACAGGATCACATTTTAAATTCGTCTTCTCGCCTACAAAGCCCTTAATGGGCAGGCGCCTATCTTAAAGAGCTCATTATACCCTACTGTCCCACTAGGGCATTGCATTCCAAGAAAGCAGGGTTTTTGGTTGTTACTAGAGTCTCTAAAAGTACAATGGGAGCGAGAGCCTTTTGCTATCAAGCTCCTCTTTTGTGGAATCAGTTTCCAGTCCATGTTCGGTGGGCAGACACCCTAAGAGTGTGCTTAAGACCTTAATTTTTGATAAAGCTTATAGTTAGGGATGATTAGATTCAGCCCCTAGTTTTGCTGCTATAAGCTGAGACTTTTGGGGTACGCCTTACTTCTTTCTTCTCTCTCTCTGTACTCTCATGTTCAAAATAACTTTGCTTCCCTAAAATTTCTTTTTGGTGTCTGTCTATGCCGGGATCCTGAGTCAGGGCTTTGATGGCTCCCACAGGATTGTTGACATTCACCTGGATCATCTTCTCATTTATAGACACATGCATTTTCCAGCATTTGGACTACCTACAGTATGGTGCATATGTATTATCTAGCACGATATCTATTGTCTGTCCATCTTAGGAGAGGGACACCTGCTCTGCTGCTCTCCCCAAGGTTTCTTTCATTTTTTCCCCCCGTTAACTCTGGGGTTTGTTAGGAAGTTTTTCCTTGTCTGGTGTGAGGGTGTAAGGACAGAGGGTGTGGTATTCATATTCTCTGCAAACTTTCAATTCCACTGACACAAATGTAAAACGTGTGATACTGGGCTATATAAATACACGTTGATCGATTGCGTGTTCGATTTTTGAAGCAGGCACAAATGGGATTTGAGCCAAAGGTGTTCTGTCACCATCTCGGGAGCTCAGATTTGAGTCATAACGATAATGTGGGATAGTAAACATACATTCTAAAATGGTATTTGATATTTATTTGAATTTGAACCTGATTCATTATTTTAAAAATGATGCAATTGACTAACCAAAAGAAAGCCCTGAAATAACCATACATTTTAACATAATAAAATATTGTAAACATAATTAGATCTTTGTTTTCAAGCTCCAATTTTGAACAATCAAAGCAGAATGACTTCCAACAGTGATGAGCACTGGATATTTGAAACCCTCTTGTTGATAGAGCTGGGATAATCTTTTTGAACAAGAATAACGTACTTTTTATGTATCCAACATAAATAATGAATTTGGAATATATCGAAACATTTTAACCACAAAACAACTTTGGTCAATCAAAAAAACTAACCAAAAAAATAAGAAATGTTAAAATCCTGATTATTATTATTTTTAAAGTTACTTTTGATTTGCCTCTCAACATTTCAAGACATCACAAGTGTGTTTTCATTTTTATTACACAGTAATACAGCTTTATTTTAGCATCACTTGAAGACAAATACAAACTGATGTTGGTGGACAAAGTAGTTGCAATAACTCAGGTATTTAATAAGTCCAGCCTGCCAGGGCACACTGAATGCCAATGTGCATCCTGCTCCATTTTCCCTCAGGCACATGTTGCTAAATTCTTCACTAAACCCAGACGCTTTGCTCTCCCAGAGAGGCCGCAGAAGATCTGGTCTGTGTGCACTGCAGCAGGTAGCATGAGGACAGAGTTTTTAGGAGGTTATGGACACCATTTTGTTAGGACTCAGGATCTCAATCCAGTATCCATCAGGGTCCTGAATGAATGCCAGGCCTTTCATTTTACCTGAAGTGCAAAAGAATACTGTATTAACAAATGTGAAGAAAAACTATTGTAAACTTCAGGTTTCAATAGGTGTGCAGTGAAGTGTAATCCTTCTGCTCCTCCCAGATCTATCACAATGAGTTAGTTCTTATGGATAAGCGCTAACAGCGTGTTAAACAATGAACTGAACTTGGGACTTTCACAGCTACACTGTATCTACAGATTGTTAAACAGCATTTATCCTCAGTTAGTGGCTGGTAGGATGACGTGATAATGCCCCGAGTTCTCATATGAGGACAACTTTATTTACTCTGTAGTATCTCTTGGTGTAGATTATTCCTCTTTGAGAAACTATGAAAGTACCAAAGCATTATCAGCTCACCGGCTGGTCAAATTCTGTAAACGCATGTCTACAGTGATTTTGTAATAACTATTACTAGAATGGTAGACAAAATGTCGACAAATGATGAGTGTGCCATTTAGATAACTACCAAACATTAGCTATCTAGCTACCAAACGTTTGCCATCTAATAAACAAGCTAGCTAACGTTAGTTATCCATCAAACAAGTCATCTAGGAAAAGTTTGTGTGCGATTAAGCTTGCTAGCAAACATTCGCTATCTATAAAACTACTTACCAAGCTAGCTTACGTTAGCTAGCCAACTTACATTGGTGACGTGCTTTTACTAATACTCTCACACAGCCAGCAGCTTCTAACTGCTCCAAACTTCAGTGAAAATTCCCCCATATGCGTTATTTGGATAAACTGAGCAGATATTAGTATCCAAATGACACAATTCTTGCAAAACCTAATAACATTTTTTGCAATTAGCAATGTAATAGCACCTCTGCTCACTGAAACACAAAATAAGGCAATGTGGAAGCGCCCTATTCAGTCCAAATAAGGTGATGCTTTCTGTTGTTATGTAGTGAGGCAGGACGGGTAAAGGTATATTCATATTTTTCAGTATATTAGGGAAATACATCATAACTAGATTGTTCATCTACATTAAAATGTGTATAAACACTTTTAACTATCTGTTTAAAAAGAAAGATATATATATATATTTAAATCACATTGCTTTAATATTATGGGGAGAAGTGAATAAAACTGAAGATAAAAAGAGACCAAAAATAATACTGACAATTTTAACATCTATTGTAATATATTTCCGTGCTCATTTTATTCTTGAATAAAATGGAATCAGCCCATATTCCTGTTTGAATGGTTTTTCATTTTAAGTGCAGAAGTCAACTAAAACAGTCTAGTGGAGAAAGAAAGAGAAATACCTACTACGCAGGCTGTCAGGTTTTATGTATTTAACCCGTCTGTGACCCTCATTTTCACAAATGCTTCACATCTTACCATCATCTGGCTTCTTGACAAACGTGACTCCTTGTCCTTCGAAAAATGTGCAGGCATCATAGACGTTAGGAACGGCAATTCCTATGTGTCCTGTTAAATGCCAGGTAGACATAGAGACACTGTTTACTATGCATACAGACTGGAGTTGCACATAGTTTGCGCCAGTGAGCCAAACAACTAACAACAGAAACGCAGCAGTTTATCCTTTAAATTCTTAAATGGACATTTTATAAAAGAGTGTTATACTATTCTGTACTACTTTCATTCCTACATTTCAAGTCTATGCCATCATATATATTGAATGCATTTAAACAAAGACTTTTTTTCACGTTAAAAACAGGGAGAAATCTTACCAAAGCCACGTGGATCTGAGTTTCCATTGTGATAGGACTGGCTCTCATCAGCCTCAGAGCCCCAGTTACTGAAAGACAGAAAGAGGGAGGAATACAAAAAGGTAAGAAAAGAACAGAAGAAAGGAAGCTGGAGACAAACAGGATGGGCATGTATTGTACAGCCTTACTGTGTCAGCTCAATGGTGGCTCTTCTTGAAAAAGTCCAGGCTGTCTTTTCCTTCAGCTCTGTAGGAATCTCCTTTTTGTCTTCATAGCCCAAGAAGAAGAGAGAGAAACGCATGGAGGGGAAGTCGAATTTTTGCAGGAGCCTGGAAGATTGAGATCATTCTTATGGAATTGATTTTGAAAGTGAATAAAAGTAAAGTCAAGACTTAAATACTAGTACTCACGTCATGCCAAGGATTCTGGTGTAAAAATCCAACGATTTAACTGGATCTTTAACTCGCAGCATAGTCTGCTGCATCATGAAATCCTGAAACACAGGAACACAGTACCAGAGCTTTACATACACAGAGCACTGAAAGTCTAGATATGTGTAGCACTAAGAAATAATAACCAAACTCTAACCCCCCAACCGTACAGAAGTGGGGGGTTATTTGATGTTAAATCCCCTAGAGGAGAAACACCCATTTTAATATCTTTTGATGAGAATGTGCATTTTTGTACCACAGTGGGATAAATGGAAACAGTAGCCAGATGCATTAGCCAATACAAAACAATAAAATACAAACTGTCATACAACTGCAAAAGCTTGCCAAAGTATGCAAAAGTTGAAAGCGTTTTTTGAATTTTAAATGTAAGTCTCCATCACTGATGCCCAACAAATCATTTGCATTATTATATTTCAGTGGGTTTGATTTTCCATCTTATGCTTTTCATTCTACATTCACTTTCATCTTATTATATTAGTTTTATATTTTTTATATTAGATTAATTTATTGCTCTCAGGTAGTGTGACAGATGGTATGTTGGTGTTTTGTTTTTTTATACCATTTAGGGCATTATTCGTTCATTCGATGGTGATGAAGACTGTGCTTCATTTATTATATGAGAGGTACTGTATGAGTCAAGTCTTCATTGTTAATGTTATTAATAAAATAATATTAAGCAGTGTTATATTTTAAATGTTTTTTTAAACTGAGACAAATGTTCACAGCAGATTCATTTGAAGGGTAGAAGATTCCTGCTTGTCGTGTCTGAGTTCAAGCAGGGGAAAATGTGTATCCTGGCACTGAGTCGTGAAGAAAGACATCAGCCAAACTACACCTCTGTGCAACTGAGCGCATAAACAAATCAAGGATGCCGTTCTTGGAGCCAAACATCATGAATAAATACAACAATACTATGATGTAATTCCTTGTTTTCTATGCAAAGACAATGATGAAGTACGATGATGTCCCATTTACTTCCATGCAAATGCAAAATGTGACAGACTGAAGTTTTAAAAAGGGTATTTTTTTCTAAATTGCATGTCACAAATTGTGCATGTCAATGGATGTATGGCTGGTCAATAATATATTGATATTTTACTCGTGGCAACTTCAGAGTAGATATCGTCTCTGATTTTGGATATTGTATTAACTTCTCCTGGTTTTAAAAGCTGCATTACAGTCAAATTATGTAATTTTCTGAAATTACCAGACCAGTAGAAATTCTTTTTTATAGTCCCTATATCCACATGTTTAGGATAATTTAACTAATTTCTCATTGTGTCAATTTGTGAAAATATCAATAGTCATTGTACTTTGATTGGTGAAACATATCGAAAACTAGCAGACGTATTATCTCATCATTTGCAGCTTTCATGTTACAATATTGGTGAGACCACTTTTCATTCTCCTCCTAAAATATTTATGTGTAGAGCCATTCTACAACTGTGTGTTCATTTCACAGTTGAGTGTTATCTCTGTGGTTAGCAGAGTTCCCTTTCCTGTGCTCTTCCTTCTACGGTGTCACATTTTTTAAGTGTACAAAAATATCAACACATCCATAGAAACCTTCCAAACACTGCCGTAGCGAAACCATTTACCCTGTAAGCTAAATCCATACGTTTAAACAGTTGTTTTTGTCACCTTTTAGCTAAATTCATTACCTCATGCAGACTTTCAAAAGACCAAATAAAGGTTGATGGGGGGAAACAGAAGCATTGCATTTATCCATATTAAGGCCAATTTAAGATTATGTGGAAAACTCGAAGCAAAGAAAACGCAGAGAAGAGGATTGTGCTGCAAGAGAGGTTATGAGGTTTCTCCAGTTGTTTATCTATCCAGTAGATTCTCTAAATTCTCAGGTCAAACTCAACAAAGGTGAACTTTGATTCTGCTTGAACTGCCAGGGCTCACGCTTAAACTGGAGACACATTCTTGGGTCTGTAAAGCAGTATTTGTGTTTAAACAAAGGCTTGCAGAGCAGAAGGAATCAGTAGAGCCCTGCCAATTTGGGAGATATTTGGGTGATGTGTATCCGTCCATCAGAAAGTAAAGATCCTTGTGTTACTGGGTACATGGTAGTGTCTATGTAGCAGAATAATAAATAAAGGTAGTTAGAAAAAGCCATTTAACCTTTAACTAGTTGGTGCATACTGAAGAGTTCACTTGCATAAAAAAAGGAAACAAGTATTTCTTAAAATAAGTAAACCAACACCTGTTTGATTTAGGGAAGCAAGAAACTGTTGTTTTCCTTAGCTGCTGATTATCTTCAAGATGTAAATCTAATGAATCCTTTGATTTATAAAATGTAATTTCAAAAAAAGTTCACTCGAAACAGGTCTTTCTTGTTTTGGTTTGTAATTCCAACAACATTACATTCAGTTTAAAACTTAACTGAGAAGGAAATATCCATTTATATTATATATATATTTTACAAATATATTAACTGGCAATTTATTTTTCAAAATCTCAACGTTAAAAAGCATTTTCTGACGTTTTCACGATAATCTAAGCAGTTTCTGTGGATCAAGAGGGAAATAGTCGACCAATTCATGGTTGATAGAGTTTGTTGGTATTTCCTTCAGTGTTTAATAAAATATATATATTTTTTTACAATCAATATATTTTTTTAGATTATCAAAACAACCACACGCCAGTTTGATTGATATTGCATTGACTGGAAATAAACATAAATACAAAGAGATATAGGTACATACTCTGGAAACGGAGATATTGATTATTGCAAATGCACACTTTTTGTCAGATTGACAGCATTTTATAATTTCGACAGTGCACACATTAGCCAGTCCCACACCCGCCGGCTTTTCACCGCAACATGACAGTAATTCAGGTCCGGCCGCGCCTTAACGCCACCTTTCTTCAGTGATCTGGAAGATTTAGCGTTCCTAACGTACTTGTTCCCACGCATGCTAAATCACGTTCCAACTTCTGAGTTTCTTTCCACGCGAGAACTGTGGCTGAGCATTAGCTAGCTTGTAAACGACTGTTACAAAAACAAGTGAGCAGTGCCACTCACCGTGAGCATTAGCAAATATGTTATCCATAACCGGCTTATATGTCACCGGTTGCCCAATGCAAATTTTGGAAGCAAACGTAGCTGACCGATAATGGAGGCAATGGGAATAGCTGGTTTACCTGTCTGCGAGTCGATGGCCTGTTGGGTGAGCAAGGTTTGACAGTGTATGGTAGAAGTTTAGTTGAACTTCAACAGGGACGACAATTATCTTACCTTAGTAACCGGGTCTGCATCTTTGCAAGCTGCCTCTGCTGCTTCGTCTGACAAACCTTTGTCGCTCATTTTTGCTCCGGGACTGTACAAAGTTGGGCCACAGCTCTGCGGGGCGGACTGACAGGGAAGTGAGGTTCAGCTCTGCTACTGACGGAAAATGAAGACAAACAGCTTCCGGTACAGGCCTTAAAGTAAAGGCACATCGATTTGAACTATACGACACAGTGCATTGACATATCTAAACATTTAGATTGACATTGTAAGGCATATAGAATGTCCTCTAAAATACAGTCATTTCCTATTCATAACTCTTTTCATTCCTGGTTTATTTTTGAATATTTATTGAGTACTTTATTATGTATTATTGTTATTATTATTGAAGATTCAAGATTCATGTGTGTAATTGCTCCTGTCAATTTCATAGACGTTACCACTTTGAAAAGCCCTCACAACATTTCCATGTCTTTACTTTGACTCTGGACATTTAAAGTGAGGTGTTCAAAATCTTCCCACTTCAGGTTTTATTTTGAAAATAAAGACAGGAAGTTCAGGTTTCTAACTGTTGGCACACCAGGCTCAGTATTATGTAATCTAGAACGCTTGCTACAGAAAGCATAATGATCAATCAATGACTGTACATATCCCACTGCATATACAGTTACTAGTTTATCTGCATAATGATATAAATTAAATACAATAAAACTGTAATTACTCAGACTGAAGCTCATTATGCTATAAAATATTTTATCAAATTACAAATTTACATTGTAACCCTTGTAGGCTATTGATTGCATTTTGCTAATATGATGTAATGCATTAGTCCAAAACAAATATCGAGAAACAAAAACAACAGTTTGCCATGTAAAGTACTTTATTGTAGACTAGAGTTATTTAACAGGAGTAGTAACAGAGAACTATATAACTGACTATTACCCACAGACAGTTTTTTTTCATTATGCTGTGGTAGAACTGAGGATTTTTAACAAGCTGTGAATCATGATCCCCATCCTGTAACCACTCCTATGGAGAGAGGACGGCTGATGAAGCTGAGAAAAACAAAACCAACTACAAGCCTGCAGAGTTCCTGAGACAGTTTTTGCTGCAAGAGAAGGGACAAGAGACTTTTACCCAGATGGCAGTAGATGGTGCGCTTCTCAGGATGTATTTCTTATCAGTATTTATTTATATTGCCACTCTATTTATGAGGGCTGACAAATATCTAAACTAAACGAATTAGGGTGAGCGTTATTTAAAAAAATCTGTTTTGAAAGGATAAGAAAGATTGAATAATATTATAATCAGCATTGCAGGAGATTAACAGCATGTCAAAAGTTTTCCCAGTAACGGAATTCTAAGAGTAAACAGCGCATACCCTCATCTTTTATAACAGAATACGAGTAAACTGTTCGTCTCACCTCCGCCTTCCTCCAGCTACATAATAACATTGCCAACATGTATTAAAAAACAAACAAAACACGAATTCCCATTTTAAATACCACAGTCCAATAAACGTGTACCCCTGTTAACCTATACATGGACAAGAGATGAGAGGAAAAAGAAATACATGAGAAAATGGAAGGAAAGCCCTTTTCACTGCGATGTTCGTCCTTGTTCTGCAGAGCGGGTGTTTAGTAGCTGCGTCCGAAGAGGGTGTAGTATTTGGCGGGCTCCTTCTCGCAGACACACTTCTGCCCTGGCTGCAGGGTCTTCAGGGGGGAGAAGGGGATGCAGAGGCTCTTGGCCCCCATAGACGGGGCTCCAGGCTCCAGGTCCTGATCCCTACAGGAAGACAAAGCACAAACATGTTGGAATTAAATATCTATGGAAGCCCAGAGGGGACATAATAATAATAATAATAATAATCCAATTTGCATTTTTTACACTTGCTGTGGCCATGATAAATTGTCATAGCATGATAGTTCACCTCAAAATAAATTCAATTTATAGAGGTCACTAGGGTTGGCTATCGTTTCGATTTTAACGATTCCTGTCCTGCTTTTCGCTACTCACAGGTAGCTTACCTTGTCATGGGTCTGTGTTTATTGTATCTTACCTAATTTAAACCAATGTTTGGACTGATGAAATCCATTTCTTGGGACCATTTAGTAGTCAGGATTTGTTTGGCTTTATTTTCAAGTATTTGGTAAGTGCTAGATGTTTTGTAGCTGGTAAATATTGCTGTATAAAACCTGATCTCTCTCCTATTCTAGATTTGTTTTTAATATACATTATAAATACTTTTCTGTTCTTGTAAAGTGCATGGGTGCCGATTCTAAAGCATTGGATAGTTTGTCTGGGTCTCCCATATCTCCATTACGTGTTATGATTGTACTTCCACTTGTGAAAAAAATAATTAGATTAAAATAAGTTGAATTAAAAATGGAAAAACTGACTGATTTTTAAAGTCATAGTCTGCTGAGGTGAAATTGAAGTGGCATAACTTATATCTATATAATCAACATTTTGTCAAGCATGATTTGTAATGAGAACAGCAGACAGTGAATTGTGTCCCACCCCATGACCAATGAACAATGTGACACTACTTATATTGCATATCTATATCTTCATCTGTAAAGACAATGATGTGCGTGACTTGGTTGGCTTTTGCTCCTTTACAAAATGTATGTAAAGCTTTAACTCTTGTCAGAGAGCATTACGCCGTGGCTACACTGGACGCAAAACTGAAGCACAGCGCATGTTGAGCGCACGTTGCAAAAATAGATTCCATTGTAATCAGTGAAAAGGGCTACACCAGACGTGAGAGCAGCGTGCAAGTGCTCCGCAAGCGCCGCGCAGATTTGCTCAACATGCGCTGCACTTCAGTTGCGCGTCCAGTGTAGCCACGGTGTTGTGTTGACAGTGTTGTGTTGGACGTACTTGGCAGTGGTTTTCTTGATGGAATCCTCGCAATCGATTTCCCCACAGAACGGGATCTGGACAATCTGTGAAGCGAGATAAATGTGTTATACATTTTTGACGGTTGTGAGGAGAGACATTTGCATGTTTGTAGTTTTTGTTACTCACCTTGCCCTGCTCCAACATTTTCTGGAACTCTTCCATTGTGTCAGCAGCCACCATGTTGCTGTTCAGGTCATCCAACGCTCTGACAAACAAACAAAATAGACTTGGTTAGTCCTCTTGTTTGTATATGGACCCCATGAAAGCATCTCTTCATTTTGCTGGCATTGTGTTGGTTCTCATTTCCAGCTGCATCTGTTACAGTCTCTGGGCATTATTTCACATTGTTGCCCCCAGCTGGTTTGGGAACAGGGGGATTTCAAACTCGAAACATTTTTTTTCAACCCCCTTGCATGACATATAACAATATGGCTCCTGTCTTAAGGAGAGTTCTTTACGTGCTGCTATTCTAAAGATTTAAAAGTAAACTATTTACCCTAAAAATAAATTAAAATAGGTTTTCAAAGGAAAATGAGAACAATTGTAGGAAAATTGTCATTCCTTCCAATGTCATAAATTAAAACCCAATTGCAATATCAGTCAAAATCATCACAATTAGATATGTTTTTCAAAATGGTTGTTTATAAGGGATAACAGTAAATTAAACCCTGAATGTGTCCAGTGAGATCACAGTGACGTTGATCTTTTACTACCCTAAAAAAATTAGTTCCTCCCCGTTTAAAAAATGGAAGTGTATTTTGCCAAAGAAATGACTTGCATTCTTGAGATATCGCATTTATGAGAATGATGCTGATGGACACGTGGAGAATGTTTGGCTGTAAGAGAGGCATTACAAAAAGCCCCTGGTGTGTAGTGCTGCATCTTACTTCTTGAACATGCTGCTCTGGATTTCCTCCAACAAGGCCACCAACTTCTTCTCCACCTCGGCCTCTGGAATGGTCACCTTGGCGCCAGAGTCTCTCCTCACCGCAACACACTGACGCTGCTGCATGTCTTTAGGACCCACCTCCAGACGGATAGGAACGCCCTAGACAAGAGACATGTAAAAACAGTTTGTCGTTATACGGCCTTTACAGAAATCTTGTTATATTTAATATAATTTAAGTAAAAACACTTCTTTAACTACGACTATCACTTTTGTGACCGCATTATTTCTGACCTTGAGCTCCCAGTGGTTGAACTTCCAGCCTGGGGAGTAGTTGTCTCGGAGGTCGCTCTTCACCCTGACGCCGGCATCCAGCAGCTTGCTCAGGTATTTCGAGCACTGGGCCAGCACAGCTTCCTTGTCCTGCTCCGGCAGCGAGGCAGTGAGCCCACATGGGATGATGACAACCTGAAACAGAGAAAAGAAATTAGAGCTTTACGATATTTTTACTTGTATGTACCAGTTTTTTTCATAGATCGCCTGTTTACACTAGCAGAGGGATTGTTCTTCATCTTTTCCTTTGTAAAAAAATATAAGATATTTGCATAATTGTCAGTCAATGCATTTTCCATCAGGTTTATCTACTGCATGCAACAGTCTTTGATGCTGGGGGTGATCGACCTATTGAGTCATTCTAAAAGGAATAGAAATCTCTTCGGCCCTTTCATCTCCAAAGATGAATGGCTGACATGATTACAGATGGAAAACAAACTCAATCAAAAAAAACAGGCTTGAGGAGTGTGAGTATAGCCTTTAAATGAAATACGTACATACAAAGAAAAGATCAAATAAGATGGACCTTTAATAATCCTCATAGGGACATTCACGTGTCAAGGCAGCAATAGAATATCTTAAAACACATTATAATAACTTTCCATGTGTCTGTGTGAGAAGGTGTGTCTACCTGGAGGCAGGCCACTTTGGGGGGCAGTACGAGTCCCATGTTGTCTCCGTGCACCATGGTGAGGACCCCGATGGTCCTGGTAGTGATTCCCCAGGAGTTCTGGTAAACAAACTGCTTCTCACCCGGCCTCTTGGGATCCTCAAACATGATCTCAAACATCTTGGCGAAGTTCTGACCAAGATGGTGAGATGTAGCACCCTGAGGAGGCCATGACAGATCCACAGTTACTTCATGTTTTTTTTTTAACAGAGCCATGTCCTTTAATCAACTCTAACAATCACCGACTGTCTGAATCATGTTTGGTTTCTCTGCTTGTCATTATAAAAAAATAACTATTATACTGTGATGGCTTTGGTGTGAACAGGATTAAATAAAGTGATCCAGTGCACACAATACCTGAATGGCGCGGCCGCTGGCAGAGATGAATGCCTCCACAGTGGTGGTGTAGTCTCCTCCTGCAAACTTCTCCTTCTCCGTCTTCCTCCCCTTCACCACAGGAATGGCCATCAGCTCTTCATACACCCTGGCGTACAGATCCAGGATTTGGAGCACCTACACATACAAAATGTGTAAAGCACACAAGTACTATTAGCTTTGTAGTCCTTTTACACTCATGTTGGGTTAGGGTTCGGTAATAATAGTTAGTAAAATACTGGAACTGTACATGTGCATCTCATCTATGATACATTAAAAAACAAGATGAGAAAATAAAGAGCTTTTTGTATATTAAAGCAATCATGTCACAGTAGAGACATAAAATACTAATAGGAACCTGAAAATTAGCATAATATGTCCTTTAAACTAAATGCATTGTTGGCCGGCGCTTACCTCCACAGCTGCCTCCTCTTTGGTGGCGAAAGCTGTATGTCCCTCCTGCCACAGGAACTCTCTTGTCCTCAGGAAAGGCTGGGGGTGTTTGAACTCCCACCTCTGGAGAAGAAAGTAAGGAAGCAACATGTGAGGAAAGAGAAAAATGCTTCTTCTCTGTACCAAAGTACGTATCATTTGGAAGAGGTGTGGAATAGAAACTGCAGATAAAAATGGTGCAGACGTGACAGGAGGAGGATACTCACCACAACGTTACACCACTGGTTGAGTTTGATGGGCAGGTCTCTGTGGGACTGGACCCATTTGGCGTAGGCAGGATACATCACTGAGGCAAAACAGAACAGAGCACAGGTTCATACCAGTTAGCAAAACCACGTCAAATTGTAAGATATTAGACATAGTGCAGGTTTACTGTTTGTGTCTGCATTAATTATTTATAGCCAAGTTAAAAGGCTGCATTACAGACCTGTCTCACTGGTAGGTCTGACTGCAATGGGCTCTGCCAGCTCAGTATTTCCAGACCGCGTTACCCATGCAACCTGACAAAGATAAAAAATAATCACTGTTAAATAATTTGATTAGATTTACTCTATTGAACCAGGATATTTGTTTAGCAGCATTGTTAAAATGGAATTGTATGAAACAAAGATTTGGTCAAATGAAAAATGTATGTAAACATGCAACTATAAAATATTAAACAATAGTGAGAATACAACACCACCAACCTACTGCAAAATAAACATAATGTTTGAGTCATTAGACTTGATAATAACAATACTATTGTTTGAACATTTGTCAAATGCTTAAGATCACATTTTCCTAAATATTGTTTATGTGAATTACACTTTACAAGTTAATTTGAGTCCCTCTTTGCTGTCAATTATTATGGGCTTTGACTTCAAAGAGGGAGGATATCACTGCAGAAATGACTGTGCTGCTGCAACAGGCTACCACTTATTCATTCATTATCCAGCTATATGCATTATCTTCTTGAGTCCGTAACGTCAATTCCTTTTATCGTTATTTTCATCCCTTCTCCCTCTATTGGTTAATGTGTTTTACCTCTGGAGCGAAGTCTTCAATGTGACTTTTTTCTTTCTCCAGAGCAGCCTGAGAGACGAACATGGGGAAGTAGCAGTTCTCCACACCCAATTTCTTTATCTCCACGTCAAAGAAGGTTTGGATGGACTGCCAGATGGAATAGGACCAGGGCCGCAGCACATAGCAGCCGCTGACATCGTAGTACTCAATCATCTCTGCCTTAGTGATGACCTGCAGGGTAGGAGACACATGACATTAAAAAAGGCATTTCAATAAAGAGCAATTTATGGTTTTGAATGGCTTTCCTGGAAGAAGAAAAATGTTTGGTTGGAGTCACTCACCTGAGAGTACCAGTCAGCCAGGTTCTCCTCTTTCTTAGCCTCCAAGCCCAACCTGTAAGGAAACAGACAGCCAAGTTAGCAAACCATGAGGACAATAACACGACAACAACACATCACTTGCTTAAATGTGTGTGACAGTGTTTTTTAGGAAGAAAAAAAGCTATGTTTGAACCAAAGCCTGTCTGTCTACCTGTTTTATTATCTTATTGCTCAGTGAACTATGTGTCAAATGTCAGGCAGTTGTTTCTAAATACATTGGAAGAGCATTTTTGGAAATTACCACAATACAAACACGAAATATCAGGCGTGATTAGTAAGTCTAGGTGCAGATACAAAAATACGACTCTAACACAATTCTCACAAAACACACATCCATGCATGCTGCACAATTTAATCAATAACTGTTACAATAGTTAGCACCTTCCCCATGAAAGATTACAGGTGATCTTGAAGGGGCCTTATTGTTCAAATTCTCTATTTTATTTAGTCTAGGAAAGTTTTTATTTATTTAAACAAGAATACATTCAAAGTAAAAACACACACAGAAACACACACATTCCCAGCCAACTGTGCAACTCAAAGCTCACAACAGTAGCTATGAAGCCAGCAAACCATCTGCTAACCGACAAAAAGGAGATATTTCGGTCACATTGTGATCATAGTTACAAATCTTTATCTGAGGAACAGAGTTTTTATCATACTTTTTGCATCTAATACCAACACCTTTTCATCGTCAGCAGGGTTTAAGGGTGCTGATGCATTCTGTACTTAGAATGGATAGAAAACCATGCAAAATATAGATATTTATGCTGTACATATAAGCAGTGCAGCACTATCATAGAGAGATCCAATTTCCTCCTAGAAGCTAACAGCAGACTACAAGCACTGATCAAGCAGATGAAAAACACACCAACCATTTAGAACTCACCAAATCTGAATACAAAAAGCTACAGTAGCAGAAGGGAAGGGCTTCCATCTTCAGTGTCCGAGTAAAAAAAATCCAAGTATGTCCCCATAATGCGTCACCGCTCTAGTGTTTGTTTAAAGACTAAGACCAACAACTCATAGCATTGTACGGTGTAAATAAAACTATCCATCAACAGCTAGGTAATTACCTAAGTAAATGATTGCCATTTAAAAAACATATATATTTTCTGAGCTTTGCGAGAGCATATATTGTGATTTATTACGCATTTTTCCACCACAAGTTTGCGAACATCCATTTAATCTAATGAGTAAACAGTTCAATTTGTGTTTGAAATATAAATAATTATATATTTCAAAAATACTTATAATTTGTGTTCGATACAACTGTGACACATTGAATACACCGATACCATGCAGGGTCAGTTTTTCCCATAATCCTAGAGTTAAGTGTGTTGGTCCTCTTTAAACAACAATGTATCCCTCTAAGAAAGAATCTCATTCAACCAGATATCATGTGACCGAAACAGAATTCTGAGAAGACATTCAAGTACAAGATTTTTTAATTGGCTCCTCCTCCGCCAAATAATTTTACAGCCAGCCAACAGCGACAGAATATGATCTAACTTCAGTGTACAGAGCATCGCTCCACATGTGGGATGAGGAAGAAATTGTTTCACTATGGTTAGCGACGGCAACAAGGAATTAGAAACAGATTTTGGATATAAATCTGCATTTACAGAGAGGAAGAGTACAGAGTAGGAAAGTTGACTTTGGATGCAAAAAGTAAAATAACAATTTGTTCCTCAGTATCCTTCAAATGATGGTTACAGTAATTATTGTATACTTTTAAATCATAAATCAGACAACATATTGCAATTAGGGAGGCCTGTACTTTACGTTGTCCTCAAACTTCTACCAGAGGACGAAAAAGCTTGTTTAATTATTTCTTGACCTCACTCCTCTTATGTCAGTTACCAGTCTCTCACCGTGTTTGTTTCTTGGGTCCTTGACCCTCTCCTCCTCCTGCTCCTCCTGCTGCCTCCTTTCCTTGGGCACCTTTGTCTCCTTTACCCTTCTTCCCTCCTCCTCCTCCTCCCTGTTTCTCAGACTTGTTCTCCCTCTCCTTGCGGTTCTTGTCCTCTCCTCCCGTGGCTCCGGCAGCAGCCACTGGTTTGTACTCCTGCCCTGTAAGCGTCTTGTACTGGCTCTTCAGGTCAAGCAGAGCCTTCACAGCTGCATCCACCTGGTCCTGAAACAGAAGGAAAGTCATCATTGTTATCCAGTCCTATTGTATTTAACCCCACTCTGTGATTGTTTCCTTACCTTGTGGGCCTTCTCGGACTTCAACTTCCTCACTAGCTCTCCCTGTTGGGACACCTGGGAGAACAGATCCTGGGCCTGTGGTGGAGAGCCGGCCTGGGTGGAGGGAGTGCTGGACGGTGTCTGGGCTTTCTGAGCAGGGGCTTGTGATCCAGGTTTGTAATCCTGTCCGGTCTGCTGCTTATACTCCGCCTTCAGAGCCAACAGCTGCTTCACCGCTGCATCGACCTGATCCTGATCAACAGCCAACAACAAGGGAAACATTTAGTCAGCGCCACAGAGACCGTTGAGGACAATTCCACAATAAAAAGAAAAGGCTGGTGCACTGCTGGTAGATGAATATGACAGCTATGGTCTCACCTTTGAGGCCTTTTCACCCTTCAGTTTCCGTACAACTTCTCCCTGCTCAGCGATCTTCTCATAGAGGCCAGAGGCAGCAGGAGCAGAACTGTTCTGGACTGATGCAGGGGCTTTTTGGACTGGTGCAGGGGCGGCAGCTTTTTGAACAGGTGCTGCTCCAGGCTTGTATTCCTGGCCTGTGGCCTCTTTGTATTCGGCCTTCAGGGCCAGCAGCTGTTTCACTGCTGCATCCACCTGATCCTGGGGACACGCAGACAAGGATGAAATGAATCATTTCCTGTTTTTAATAAAAGGAGCCTCTGATGGTTGGAAGAACACTACTAACATAAGCTAAGGGCCACAATTACATGTAATAATTAATATAATCAATTCTTTAAGCATAAAGTCTTATAGCTGTATCAGATCTATTTTCAAACAAAAGGGTTAAGTCCTAATAATGTTTTTTGTATATTTATTTATTTGATTTTATTTATTAGTTTACCTACTCTTAATCCTTGTTCTGACATTCTTTTGTATTCCCTTTTGCATTTTCCTTTAATATAATCATTAAATTCAACAGATTACAACTCAAACACTGCAAACACCTCCAGCATTTGTCACAGTGGCTGCTGGAATCAGAGTCGAACGTTATTTTGACCTTGGAAACACTATAAATGTTTGATTGTCGCCCAGAACAGTATGGATGGGTATTGCAGGTAAATTAGATTATTGAAACTTACATGCAGTTCAGTAGTCTGCTGTAACTAATAAGGCAACAATTAAAGTAGAGAACGAGAACCTTTTAAAGAAACTCTCAAATCGAACCTGCTTAATGTCAGTGTGAGTGTAATTTGTTTGACCAATTAGCTTAATGCTGATTTCTGCATAAACGTACGTAACCTCACCTTTGAAGTTCCACACACTTTAACCAGTGAGAAAAGCACAGAGAAAAAAATACTCTTATCTCTCAAGCGAAATAACAGTTGAACTGTGACAGAAAACTATGGAGGACATCAATACTAGTCGAAAAATCCTCGTTCTGATCAAAAGCCAGCAACAAGAGCTCCATTTAGGACTATTCAACAGTACAAACGCTGGTAGTAGATGTATATTTAGTAACTGTGATACAGCAGTCATTGTCTCACCTTTGAGGCTTTTTCACCCTTCAGTATCCGTACCACTTCTCCCTGCTTAGAGACCTTCTCATAGAGGCTGGAGGCAGCAGGAGCAGAACTGTTCTGGACTGGTGCAGGGGCTTTTTGGACTGGTGCAGGGGCGGCAGCTTTCTGGACTGGGGCTGCTCCAGGCTTGTAGTCCTGGCCTGTGGCCTCTTTGTATTCGGCCTTCAAGGCCAGCAGCTGTTTCACTGCTGCATCCACCTGATCCTGGGGACACGCGGACAAGGATGAAATGAATCATTTCCTGTTTCTACTATAATCCTGTCATGGGTTAACACTGTTCAGCACACCTAACATAAGCAGTGGGTAAAAATGTACTAAAGAAAAGAAATCGCTTGTTTGTAGCATTAAATGTAAAGCTACATGCAATGTATTTTCAACCAAAACTGTACCTTAGTGCCGCAGGAAGGAGTCCTAAAAACCGGAAGTGAGTTGTTAACAAGTGGCTGAATAGGACTACAGAAGTTGTCGAGGACGTTGTACGTCATTACGCCGAACAGCTAAACAATCCCGCTAAGTTTGTTTTCCCCTGTTCTGCTGAAATACTTCTAGTTAAATTCAGTGTGGCTAAAAGGAAAAGCTTTGTTAATATATGCGAGCGCACGAAAGTCAGTTGAAACTATCTTAAATTGGCGTGATGTTGAAGTCGTGCGACCCTGCTTTACTCCTATGTAGTTCGTTTATAGCATAACGTTAGCATTTTGATTCTGGCGATTAGATTTATGCTTCGAAAATTATAAAAGTAGGGTAGACATGTAGAGATTATCCAGCTGAACAAAACATACTTTTATCAAACAGGTTCGTTTACCACAGATGTTATTTTTTACAATATTCCAAAAGCCTATGGAGAAATTGCATTGCTTTTTTTGTCGAGGGAACCCATGCGCAGCTTACTTCCGGGTTGGCCTACAAAAATACATCATCCCTGGGGGGCTCTATTTTCTATTGTATTCAATTTTTACTCTTGACCACTGTTCCAACCATTTTTTACGTCTCTTTCTTATATATCCAACCATGTCTTACACATTTTTCCTACAATATTATCATCAAATACAACATATTACAACGTATACTATATTATCTGCCTAATGCCAAGGTCAGAAATTTGATGAGTTTTTACCAATGAGCTAAGATCCGATTTCTGTACATAACATCATTTTTATTTAACCACCCATTTTAAGTCAATGAAAAAGCAAAGAAAAGGAAAAATGCTGTCACCACTTGTGTGAAATAACACAAAACTGTTCCAACTGTGACAGAAAACTATGAAGGCCCTTCTTTCTCTTAGAAAGAGACAGATCATGACGTGATAAGTGACAATAAAGAGCTACTTGCAGCATTACCTTGGGGGCTTTTTCAGACTTCAGTTTCCTCACAAGCTCCCCCTGTTGAGAAACACGCTCATACACGCCCGACGAAGAGGAAGGGGTGGTTGTAGGAGAAGGAGCGGGTGAGGGAGGGGCCATCCCAGGTTTGTAATCCTGACCGGTCAGCTGTTTAAACTCTGCCTTGAGAGCGAGGAGCTGCTTCACTGCAGCATCAATCTGGTCCTGGTTCCATCAACAGACCAGTTCATTGGTGACGGTATTGAAGGATAAACTTTACTGGCATGCAGACAACGTGGAGACATGACCAATGGAGGGGACATGGGCAATGGATGGGACACGGGCAATGGAGGGGACACGGGCAATGGAGGGGACATGGGCAATGGATGGGACACGGGCAATGGTGTGTACACGGGCAATGGCAAGGACACGGGCAATGGCGGGGAGACGGGCAATGGCTGGACAAATCATTTCGGACACAAGTAGCGAACAACCACGCAGAACGAATTTGGATGCAAGACCGTGCTTGTCAACAAATGAGGACACGGGAAAAGACGGAAAGAAGACTTGACGAGATCAATGACTCACAGATGAGGACATGAACAGCGACAGGACAGGCGGATGGGGACAATTTACAGTAAGTATCGTACCTTAGGTGCCTTCTCTGCCTTTAGTTTCCTGACCAGTTCCCCCTGCTGGGTGATGCGGGTTAACGGACAGGAGGAGGCGGGGTTTGTTGCTGTGGTGGGAGGAGCTGCAGCAGATGTGGGAGGAGCCATGCCTGGCTTGTAGTCTGTTCCTGTTTGCTGCTTAAACTGTGCCTGCAGAGAGACAGTTACAATGAGTTTCCACACCATTTGTATGGATAACACTCTTTATCAGGTTTAATTTATTTTTATAACAGCTGACGTACCTTTAGGGAAAGCAGTTGTTGAACCGCCTTGTCCACTTCCTCTTTAGGGGCTTTGGCATCCTTAAGCTGACGTACAGCTTCACCTTGTGCTACAATGCTTGAGAATATGTCACCGGCTGAGGTAGAGACAGGTGCTGGGGTGGGGGTAGAGGCAGCCTTGGAGGAGGTAGAGGCAGGCTAAGACAAGAGGTAAGGCAGACAGCTTAAGGAGACTGAGGGTTCCTATAACTTTGAAACACCTTCCCTGTTGTGATCAAAGGCTCTCTATGCTTTGCTCAATCTTTGCAATAATGGCTTTACCAGCTTGGAATTAGATTCCTGCTACTGCTGTTGGATGTCCCAAATAGTGACTAGATACAAGAGTCCTTTTACATCAGAAACTGAAGACCAGAGTGTACTTGTATCTTAAAAGGTCCCCTTTTATGCAAATGCACTTTTTGTTCAGATTTAAAGCGACAGTCACAGAATCAGCACTCAGGAGCAGGGCTGAAATAGAGGGGTATGAGGCATGCTACAATGGCTGATCTGTTTGGTATTTTGAGCAAAACACTTCACAGACATGTTTTGTATAGATATTGCCCTACAATATATTGTTCAAATATAGCATTATAGGAGACCTTTTATAACCAACAAGCTGACTTGAAGTGAGGGTCTGTAGCTAGATTTGATTGTTTAAACATATTTTACACTGATATTAACTTTGATTTACAGATATAATTAGGGAAACAAGTGTTTGCCAGATCATTAAAAAAAAGTTTCAATGTGTGTCTTCACAAGCACTCACTTTGTTGCTGGGGGCCAGGCTCTTGCTCTTGTCCTTTGATCCAGCAGTAGGCATATCCTTAGTGTGTCCGTCAGGAATGTAGAACAGCACACAGGGGCTCTCCTTACAGCTGTTAGGACTGTGGATGGTAACCTCAGTTAAAGTAAGTGATCTCCATGTACTGGGGGGATGTTCAAAGTGAGTAATAAATTCCTCACCTGACGGGCTCGTAGGGCTGGTCGCAGATGTAGAAGCCCCGCCTCTGGAGCTGGAGGACGTCACCCTTCTTCAACGTCTTCAGGCAAGGATCTCCAAGCATCTTCTCTTCCAACTGAGAAAATGATGAGACATTAAACAAAAAGATGGGGAAATGGTTCAACGTATGCCATGAGATTTGCGTTGCAGAAACAAACCTTGCTGTTTTTATTGATGTAGTCCTTGAAGTCGTCCTCTTTGGTGATGACGGCTTTGGAGATGAGGGGCTGGTAGTTTATGCAGATGGCAGGCAGCAGGGGGGCGCTGTTTGTTTCAGCCAGCCACGTGATCTTTGTCGTCTTCTTGTAGTCCTTGTTGTCCAGGTTCAGGCGAGCTTCCATGGACACGACCTTGCCATCGGCCCCCCTGAGCAACGGGAAAAGGTGCATATAGTTACTTTAATGCGCCACCGCATGATTTTCAAACAACGATATGTAACAGTTCTCTTCATACTTGTTAATCTTGGTGATGATGAGGTTGCCCCAGTTGATGAAGGTGACCATCTCTCCCTCTGAGAAGGTCTCGGCGTCGGCTCCTTCAATCAGAACCCGAGGACCGTACCAAACCTCCTTCATGCCCACCTCTGCGTTCTGGATGGACACAGAAATGACTTCAGCACTTGCGTGTGTATTAAGACAATTTTGGTACTAAAGTAAGTGAGATATCCTCTAATAACTCATTGTGTCCTTTAAATATGGAATAGGATTCAGGGGAAAAAAACACAACATTGAATTTGTATATTTCTGAAAACATCCTGAATATTCTCATGATAAGAAATGTATAATATACAGTATCTCACAAAAGTGAGTACATCCCTCACATTTTTTAAAAATATGTTACTATATCTTTTCATGGGACAACACTGAAGATATGACACTTTGATACAATGTAAAGTAGTCGGTGTACAGCTTGGATAAGAGTGCCCTCAAAATAACTCAACACACAGCCATTCATGTCTAAACCGCTGGCAACAAAAGTGAGTACACCCCTAAGTGAAAATCAGAGACAGTCACAGGCTACATCACCAAGTGCATTGATGATGTAATCATCACCAGAGCCAAAACCATCCGAGCCAACCAGAAGCCATGGCTGACAGGGGAAGTCTGCACGCTGCTCAAGGCCCGCGACACCGCCTTCAGAGCTGGAGACCCAGCTGGGCTGAGAGCAGCCAGGGCTGACCTGTGCCGTGGCATCAGGAAAGCTAAACGTCTGTACACCAGGAAAATCACAGGACATTTCAAAGACAGCAGGGACTCACAGAGCCTGCGGCAGGGTATTAGGACCATAACGGACTACAAACTACCACCGCAGACCTGTGACAGTCACACCTCCCTGCTCAACAACCTCAACGGCTTCTTTGCACGCTTCGAAGCACAGAACAACACAACTGCGCAGAAAAGATTGTTGTTGACTTCAGGAGAACCCACTCCCAACCCCCACTCCCTCTGACCATCAATGGTGCTGCTGTAGAGCAGGTGAGCAGCACCAAACTCCTGGGTGTGACCATCACAGATGACCTCACCTGGAACAACACCACCACTGCACTGGCAAAGAAGGCCCATTCTATATTTGGCTTTTACCATGAGCATTCCTTTTTCACTTTTTTTCCTTTCAATGTATTAATGTATTCTTATAAAGTATAATGGGGAGGTAATATTTTTGAGGGTTTTTCTCAAAAAATAAAGTTATTAGTTGTTCTTTTATTGGCCTTTTTTCGCCATTGTATCAAATAGAAGATTTTTATCAATCAGATCTGTACCACAGGCAAAGACCCATAAAACATTTTCAAATCACATTGTGTGTGTGTGTGTGTGTGTGTGTGTGTGTGTGTGTGTGTGTGTGTGTGTGTGTGTGTGTGTGTGTGTGTGTGTGTGTGTGTGTGTGTGTGTGTGTGTGTGTGTGTGTGTGTGTGTGTGTGTGTGTGTGTGTGTGTGTGTGGGCATGATAGCGCTCTAACCTTGGGGTGCTTGGCCACTTCTTTCATCTCCTCCTTAGCCTCTGAGACCGTGACAGGAACCACATAGGAGCTGGACAGAGCTGTGAACCTCGGAGCCACTGGGTCGATAACCTAACACACAAACACATACCCACAAACAGGTGAGTAAAACAACAGCAGACTCAAGCTTTGCAACAATCTCTACATACAAAATGCTGAGTAATGGCAGGATAAAGCAGAACATGATGTAACTTAATTCAAAGAAAACTCTTTGAAAACAAACCAAAAACTGATACAAAAAACCCAGCTCAGTAATAAATACATACAAAGTAAGGCGCAAAAGAAGAAGGGAGTAAAAAGAAAAGCAGCTTTCATGAGTGATTCATGGTGGTATGCAGGTGAAGGTGAAAAAGCAAAATGAGCTTTTATTGAGCTGCTGATTCGGTCTTCATCCGCTCACACTATTTTACCAGCCAAAGGATGCTGCGTGATTTATAAAAGACAACCCAGCAAAAACAGATCAATACCACGCTTTAGATTACACCAGAAGAGCACAAAAAATCTGAAAACCATTAAATACAATGGACGTAAAAGGTGACAGATTTTCAGTATGCAGGCTCCAGTGGGGATATTAGTATTATAAGTAAATAGTCTCTATTTCTAAAACCATAGACTGGAACCACTTTAACCCAAAATATTTGTTTTTCGTGCATAAGGGGCGAAGCACTTTTGAAATCCTACATAAAAGAAATGAACATGCTAAATTAAGTATATATATGATTAAAAAACATCTCAAATTCTCTCTCAAAAAAAGGCAATGGACTAAAGGATTAAGTGAAGGGGCATGACGTAGAGGAACACATTCACGCTCCATGCTTTAATATTCAAAAAGCTCTTCATTTTTCTTTTACTTCCTGTACTGCAGCACCTCTTTCCACCCTCTGTCTGAAACCAGAGCCCAGTCTGCTCTGATTGGTTAACTGACCGGCTCTGTTGTGATTGGTCAACAGCTTAGAGAGGTTCCACCCCTAAGCCTATAATATATTGTGTTGGAGCGCTAGCCAATAGAAGCAGAGTGTGAGAGAAGAGTGTTACATAGTGATGTCATTATGTGACAGAAGTAAACAAAGGAGTCCAATGGAGGCATTTCAGGCAGGGGGGAGTGTGTGGGAGAGAAACTCCCTCTGTAGGGACCACAAGAATTTACCCTTTGCAGACCATTTACATGCACAAAAACCTGCATAGGACACTACAGGAAAGGGAAACCCCAAAGAGCCCTAAAAGGCCCTTTTAAATAGATTGTTAGCACTTTCAGTGGACAGGAAGCTTTGGTCAGGCTGGTTAAATCAAGACAACGCAATCAAACTGTGGAAGGCCAAATGATTCCCACAACTGGTTTGAAATCTGGTATAGTCAATTGGCCGCTCCATTTGACCTCCAGAAGCTTGATGTTTTTGGCACTCATGTCTTGAAAACTGAAGCATGCACACATCACTACTTTCAGTTCAAGATTGTTCACCATCAGTTTTAATCAGTGAGGATGGATAATAGAAAATGATTCACAAAACAACCAGGTAAAAAAACAACAATGTGTAAAGGTAAGCATCCATTATACTCATTTTGGTGCAACACTACTACATACATGTTCACGTGGGAGGGCAACTCAGAGATGTACAGAATCCAACCCAAAATAACTAGTTCACCAATCAGTTCAACTGACTTCATAGTTTCTCCCCTGCTCAATACATGCTAAGCTAATATCTCTGACTTCCTGCAAAACAAATATTCTGCCTTTTGCTTTTTAACTGTTGATTGGCTGGTAAAACAGTGAAGCTTTCAGATAAACCAACTCAACATGAAGCAGGAAGGGAGTGGATGAAAATGAGCAGGAGGTGGAGGAGAAGGGAGGAGGAGGAGTACCTTCAGACAGCTAATTGGCAGCTTGGAAACAGAAGAGTGAGATGCTGTTTAATGTTGGATACAAGGAGGGAACAAGAAGGAGGAAGAGAGAGGACAGAGGTAGACACATTTACATAGAATGGAACGTTTTACATTATTTCTCCTCACCACTTTGTTACACCTTCCTGTTTTTGTTTGTTTCTTACATTCCCACCACCAGCCACTTTAGCTTTCACTCTTGTGTTTAAAGCACATCAGGCTACACTCCATCTGTGATGCTAGTCTGTTATGAAGCAACGCTATTCACCAGACTAAGGAATCACAACCCAAATATAGGAAATGGATAAATTAAATGTAAATTAGATAAATAAATAAAACTACTATAGGGATAAAGATCTTAATATCCATACTTTTTCTGTTGCACACCAAAATGAAATGGCATCCAAATAATAAGATATCGTAAAAGCAGTGATCCCAGCAGAAGACGTTGGTTATGAAGATTAAAAGGACTACTACTGATTTACGTCGCTCCGTCTGTAGAGACCAATAATCTGAACACATATTCATCAACTCAGGGGAAGTGTGTTGATGAAAATTACTTCAAACCTGATTTACCTGATTTAAACCTGAGAGTCTGTAAACAAACCATTAAATATTCAATCAGTATCAGTGTAGCTCCATTGATGTTTTAGCTTGTGTTTTGCTAAATATTTCTGGCAGAAAATTAACTTAATACACTTGTGGCTAATTACTAGCAATGTTGTGGGGCAGCAGCAAGCAAACTTTCTTTGAAGTCAAAATACACCGATTTTTAGCTTCAACTTAAATAATTACAGAATCAGAGTTGACGCCACAATTTTTTTTTTAAAGCCTCACTTTCATGCTGCAATTCTGTCTACCACAGGGTACAATCTCCCGGGAAAATTAAGGCTCTATTAAAAGCAAACAGAAAGTGCTTTAACTATTGCGCTACCAAACAGGAAGAGGAAAGAAAATGAGTTTTCCGAGGTAGCTATTGGTAGTTATCCCAAGCCTCATGGAAGTGCGCTGGTCGTTGAAGCAAATTTCCGTAGTGGTCAAATGGATGTACTACACTCCCCGTCTTGTCTGTGACGTTAGTTTTGATCAAACATACTTTTTCCCATTGACTTACATTGGGAAAGAAACATCTGTAAATCAGAGTTTAATTTTATTTGAGATTAACAAACGACCCAATACGAACACTTTTATAGGAGGTGGGGGGTTAGGAAACTCAAGTGCGGGCAAAAGGCCCTAGATGATCCGGATACTTTCTGAATCTACAGTCAGAAAGTCATGCGACACTTAGGAAACAGGAATGAACGGTGCTCAGCATCCGACTCTTTGTCCAGCTCTTTAGATACATCCATGAGTTATCCAGAGTTAACAAAGAGTATCAATGTAATTTCTTTGCGGTAACTATCCCCAGCAGCATAAATGGCGGAGGCTAGAAGAAGTGTAGTTTAACAAATAAACAGCTGTGAGAGTGTTGCTCTCACATTTGCCGATGAAAGTAGCTAGCACTGGCTCCAAAAGTTGCCAAATGACACAGACGTTTAAACGCATAATGGGGGACGTCATTTTCCATTCATTTGCTTCAAACTTATTGATATTGTTAGTTTATCATGTGCAGAGTAAGAGCGCGAATGACCGCAGGCTGTGGGCAGAAGAGCTACAGTATGCACTGTAAAATATACTGAGCAGTATAAGAAATGAATGACAATTTTTACTGATTTCAGAATTCATTACATTTGTATTTAACTAAATATTGGACTATCCCAAACAAACTACTGTGACGTGTGTTTGCAACTGCATTCAAACATGAGCTGCTGTAACGGCAAATTCGAATATGGCCAAGTTGACTTGAAGGAACTTTGGAACCTTAACAGAGGAGAGTGTGTTAGTTGAACATGCATATCAAGCCAAAGGTCCTTAAATGTCAAACTGACCCCAACTGTCATCACTACTTTTAGAAGCTGTTTGATTCGAAGTACTTTGTCCCTGATGCGTCCAAAGAGTCTGTATACTACTCCACCAATCAGAAGTGATGCATGACCTTCAAACTTCAGACAAGCTTATTTGTTTGTTCCCTAGCATTAGATATGTATGCGGCCTTTGTTTAGATCATTTTTTTAAGCATTAGTTTCAAACATTCTACTCGATGGGATGAAGCAGCAAGTGCCAGCGAGGAAGACCAAACAGAGGAAGCAACAATGATGTCCAGACAGATGGAGGTGAGGACAACTGAAGTCAATCAAATGTGGGGCATGAAAAAAAGCAGCTGGTGTTTGAGGTTGTCAGAGTTATAAGGGGGGTGATATGGTGGGGTATAATGTTGCACGAAACTGGTTAGCAAAATAAAAGCGTTCAACAGAATGAGAACAGCAAAGCAGGAAGAAGCCATGCCAGCAGTGAACCTCATCAACACTAAATGACATCTTTCTCTAACATACATACAAAGAAACAAATAGCCCTTAATATACAAAACTGGCACATTATACACATGTCCACACATTAAAATGGCCTGCAGTTGTGTCTAAACTGAAGCATCCTTCAAAATGTTTGAATGTTTAAGTAAACAGCTATACAATCTGGTCTAGATGTGCAACAATAAAGGAAAAACGTACCTTCTTATTGAAGGCCCAGATCTTGTCCCACTCCATGTTCACCACTGACCGTGATCCACCCTGAAAAGAAAAGCACAATATTATGGAAACTATAATTCATTACAATTGCAAACAAGGAATCTGTGGCATCTGCAATATAAGTCTAGAAGAAATAGACTAAGTCATGGGTCTAAAACCTGTATTTTCTCTGGTTAAAAGAAGAGTTGAAAATGTCATCCCTCACATCATTATTTTGCAATCATCAACCCCTTATTTTCTTTTAGAGAGGTACCCAGGCTTTTCTCCTGTCCATTTCTAAATATGACTGATGTACCTGTGCTGCAATGAACTGTTTCAGACCCTCGACAGTCATCCCTCTCCTCAGGACTCCCCTGACAGTGGGGAAGCGGGGGTCATCCCTGGAGGACGAGATGAGAAAAGTCAAAAGATAACATAGATTTGAGAGAGAGAAAAGATAAAGTTATGGAGAGAGAATGAGGAGGAATACAGGGGGAACTGGAAGTCAGGAGGACTTTTTTATCCTTGTAACAGCTGCTTGATATTAGTATAAAATTAAGATGAAACATGTCAAACAGAAAAAAAGAGAAATATATTTACACAGAGGTTAAAGTAAGATGTGCAATAAGATACAAATATTTATTTACAAGAAACAGACACCTCATGCATTCCACCTTCCTAGGCATCAGTCAGGAGATAAACCCAACTCGACCTACCATCCGTCAACGTATCCCTGGTCCACGAACCAGGTGAGCTTCCTCTTGGAGAGCACCGTGTTGTTGAGGTTGAGGCGGGCATACTCCCAGATGTAGGGCTTCCTGAGGCGCAGAGCGTCGATGAACCAGTAAAACTGCTCGTCACGATCATGGTACTCGGTGGTCCTCAGAGCGTGGGTCACACCCTCCAAACTGTCCACGATGGGACAGGCGAAGTCGTACGTTGGGTAGACTCTGGAAGCAGGGAAAGTTTTGACGATGAATACTTGAATATATGATTAAAATATCCAGATTGGCTGCCACAAATGCTTGTTTCTCAGTGACCAGAGGTCCAGAGGTTCCTCATTTGGTTAAAATATTCAATTTAAAATATCTAGAAAGTGTATCGTAAAGAATTGCTTGGAAATGTATCAAAGGTCCATTTATGACAGATTCTGATAAAACCAATATGGTGAGGCATGTGCAAAGGAGATATGCATATTATTGGATATATTAGAAATAACCTGAATTCCTAACTCAAAAAATGTATAACACGTAGGTCTTGATCTTTAGACATTCTTAGCGGAAATGTCACATATTCTATCTTTAAGGTTAGTTACTTGTGGGTGCTTCCGGTGCGAGGGTGAGGGGTGTTCTTGCAGCGGTACAGGGTGGGGTCCCTCATGCAGCCATTGTTGGAGTTCATGTCCATCTTGGCCCTCATGCAGCAGGTCTGACCGCTCTCTGTCCCGGCTTTCATCTCAGCCCACATCTTCATGTTCTGCTCCACCGCTGCAGAGGAGAAAAGAGTTCCACTATAGCTTCAAAAAGTTCACAAATGTACACTTGAGCTTCCCGATTCACTGTGACAGATAAACAGAGCATGTTTTCCGAGACGTACTGTTATTTCTGTTCTTGGATTCAGCCCGCTGCTCCCTCTCCAGCTTCATCTGCTCGGGAGGCGTGTTGTCGATGTAGGCCTTTCCCTCAGTGAGCAGCTGCTCAGCGAATCGCATAATGGTGTCAAAATGGTCGCTGGTGTAGGTGTACTGGTCAGGGTGGATCTGGAGCATGGAAACGTCTTCCAGGATCACCTGAGGAGCAACAACGACGTGAGGAAATAAGAACACAACACCCTTTCTTTGGCAAATAACAAATTGACATGTATTTTTGAGTGTTTTACCTTCTCAAAGTCTTCCTTTTCCTTCTCAGGGTTGGTGTCGTCGAAGCGCATGATGAGTTTGCCTTTAAATGTGACCTGGTAGTGCTGGTTGAGCAGAGCAGCCTTGGCGTGGCCGATGTGAAGGTATCTAGTCATGGATCGACGGAAAAATGTAGTAAAGGTACTAAAGGACCATGTATAATCTGAACTCCTCTTTAAGACGATATATAAAGCCTCACCCGCTGGCCTCAGGAGGGAATCGAACCACCACCTTGCCCATCTCAGCTCCTGGCAGATCCACAAACTTGCCGACATCTTGCTTCTTCTCATCTGACTGTTGACCAGAGACACAAACAGTCAGTAAAACATCAACACAACTGCCTTTGTTTTAACCTCAATCTTTTTTGCAACAAAGCAAATTCAGGGAAGGTTAAACTGAGCTGAGGTGTAATTAGCAGAAATAGTTACTATGTTTATGAAAAATGCATTATTTTAAAAAGGTGGATATTTCCTGCATTGGGGCCTGAGTCCAAATAGCGCCTTTGGGTTTTGTAATAAGAAATACTAGATTTTTGAACAGTTAGTAACTGGAATGGACTTTTTTCACTATTTTCTGACATAACATTAATTAAACTAGGAAATAATCATCAAATGAATCTAATCAAAGTAGTGGTTAGTTACTAGCTGTCACTAATCACAATTATAATGACCAACTGAAGAATCTGAGGAGAATGAGTAGTGGTTTCATCTAGACAGTGTGACTATTAATTCAGATTCCTCCTGTCTTACTTCACATTGATTTTTTACATAATGTTAGAAACATTACAACACTTTATATCTGAAATGTCCCTTACGTTGGATTTGGTCATTGGAGCCTTCTTGCTGGCGTACTTGTTGCCGACAGCAGTGAAGGGAACCTGCGAGCTCAGGAAAAAGAACCAGCGGTTGACGTGGGAACAGGTTTTGCCATGGCTCGGCCATTCCGCGTGACCTGCAGAGAAACAACCTTTAGTGCTGCATTCCACCACATGTTTCAACAGACATCCTAACACAGACGGGGACAATAGAGTGGTGTGGGAATGAGTCTTAAAACACTGTAAATGTTCCTGCTGCGGGACAAATAAAGGAATTCTGACAAAAAAACTCATTTTACCTAATCTCAAACTCAATGGTTTTTGGTTAGATGCCAAAAATAGGGTCTGGCGATTTTACCATTGTGTTCAACGATAAAAAATATGCCAGTTATTCCCCAACTCGTGAATGTCAGAAGTTGCTCATTTTATAATTGCTCTTCAATTGGATGTTTTGTATTTTCTTTTTTGCATTTGTCTTGTCCTAAACTTGTGTTATAATAAATGGTGGTTGCTAAATAGTGTCTAAATGAGACTCCTAACTGCATCCCGCCAAACATTAGGTAACATAAGGTGAGCTGCAGTAGAGTTAACTTATAGACAGTGTTGTGCGTGAACGAGTTCAAAAGAACGCGTTCATTGAACACGCTCATTTTTTCGTGAACGTTGAACTGAACGCAACACATTTTTCAATAAAGAACTTGAACGTGAATTAGTTCACATTATGTGTCATGAACGGCAGACATCACTGTAAATGAACGTTGGCATTTGTTTTCCATTGAAAACTGAGTGACATCTGTTTTCTCTTTTGAAACGCAACAAGAGAGAAAGTTCCTCCCTCCTGTAGGGGCCGCTTAAATCATGTATCAACGCAGAAATAGTTTTGGCACTGTATGCGCAATGCATTGCGGGCAACGTAGTGTCCGGCTGAGAATAGTTGAGTTGAATAGTTGAAACGTACTGGCTTCCGCACAACGTTACCCATGATGAATTGCAGCAGAGCGGCTTAGGCATAGCAACGCCGAGAGCGCGGAGGGCTGGAGGCTCGAGAGAGAGAGATACAGAGACCAATGACGAGAGTGAGAGAAAGCGCTGCGATTTAAAAAAAAACAAAAAACAAGATGGCTAGTGGAAGTGATGGCACGGAGACGGACTCCGATTCTCCTCACGAACATTTAAAACAATTTTACACTCTTGCAAACCAAGACCCCGACGGCAAAAATCTTTCCTTCCTGTGTAAGATGTGTCCACCTGCGCAGCAAAAACAAGTTAGGACATCGACAACGTCCTTCTCGAATTTGAAACGGCACATTGAATTAAAACATCCATCCAGTGTGAATGCATATATGCAAGCCCTCGAGGATCATAAGGGAGGAAAGGGAAAAAAGACCCCCTGCCAACCCCAGATGCAAATGACACTGTCAGCAGCCTTCAAGAGGTCCGTGGTCTCACAGGAGACGGTAGATAAGAGAAGCTGATAATCGACTACATTGTGGAAGATTTACAACCTCTAAGCAAAGTTGAGAAACCCTCCTTCATCAGACTAGTGACAGGTTTGCAACCAACCAGACATGTGCCTTCAAGAAAACAAGTGCAGGGACTACTGAATAGAGAATTTCAGGAGGTTATCAATAAATTAAAAAGTGAACTTGCCGAGCTTGATTTTGTTTGCACAACAGCTGATTGCTGGTCTGCTGTCAACAAGGGATTCATGGGCATTACAGTTCATTGGCTTGACAAACATGATCCATCACTCAGGAAATCAGCTGCACTTGCATGCCGTCGTGTCAGGGGGGTCACACACATATGATGTACTGGCAAAAGTACTGGCAGAGGTGTACAAAGAATTTAAAATTCAGAACAAAATTGTGTGCACAGTGACAGACAATGCCTCAAATTTTGTTAAGGCATTTAACTGTTTTGGAGAGGGTGTTGCTATTACAGCTGCGGCTGCAGCTGCTGATGACACAGTGGAAGAGGCTTCTGTCCAGGCAATTGACCGTTTGGATGATGGTGATGATGATGATGGGCTTGAGCCAGCACCCCTCTCAGCCTTAGAGGATCCCTGCCTCCCCCCTCACAGAAGGTGCATGGCCCACACCTTAAATCTTGTTGCTGCAGACACAAAGAATGTAACTGACAGGCAGTACAACACACTGGCGAGGCCTGTGTTTTCCAAAGCATGCGCTCTGTGGAACAGAGTAAATCGACGGCATGTCGTCTTCTCATCCAAACCATGATTCAGGCAATCTGCAAAAGATTGGATGGCAGGCTTGAAGAAAAAGAGAGCATCCTGGCAGCTGTGCTACTCCCAATGTTCAAGTTGGACTGGGTGTCGGATGACATTCAGCGCTTGCAGTACAGAGTGATGCTGAAGCAAGAAGTGCAATCAATCTCTGTGGTGGAGTCTGAACAAGCGCAAACCTCTGCAACAGAGAAGAAAAGCAGTGCTTCCTCCTTTTTTAAATTCACTCGAAGCCCAGCAACAGTCACCAAGTCCGAGGTGGACATGTACTTGGATGCCCCAACTGCTGACAACTTCCATGAGTACACAGTCCTACCCAAGCTGAAAAAGCTGTTTGTGAAATACAACACAGCAATTCCCTCAAGTGCTCCAGTGGAGAGATTGTTCAGTACTGGTGGCCAGATATTTAGGCCCAGGAGAAACAGATTGGGAGATGCCAACTTTGAAAAACAGTTGGTGTTAAATGCCAACAAAAAACTCTTTGGACTGACCTGAGGGGAGAAAGAACAAAGAAGTATCCAGGGGGGGTGGGGTTCAGTTTTCAGTTCGTACTATAGTGTAGGCCTAACCATGTTCCTGACCCATGAACCATGTGCATGAAAGTTGAAGTTACCTACCTAAAGTTGCTTTAAGTTCCATCTTACACAAAGTTACATCTTAAAAATCATTGTATCAAATAAAGATACGCAGTTTC
The DNA here is from genome assembly GCF_036324505.1 of Eleginops maclovinus. Taxonomy (NCBI): domain Eukaryota; kingdom Metazoa; phylum Chordata; class Actinopteri; order Perciformes; family Eleginopidae; genus Eleginops; species Eleginops maclovinus. Next base: position 29,287,729 of record NC_086352.1, on the reverse strand, counting down.
CTTAAAAATAAAGTTTGTTGTGCCTTTGAGATTTGCCTTCATTACCTTCATTCAAGAGTTTTGCTCATTTCATACACACACATAGGTATATATAATATCATATATATCAAATAATATATTCATATTTCATATTATATATTCTTTATTTAATTGAATGCTAGTAGATTTCATTGCACTAAGTATAGAACTGGTCTATCTTGTCTGTATTGCTACAAGTTTCAGCACCTGTTAAGAAACCCACAACAGCAGTGTTATGAGCAAATGTCTACAATGAACAGTTTCAAAGAACGTATAGTGATTTCTAGCTCGTAGTGTGAAAAAAATATTTATTTGAATATCTCACGAAAAAAGTGAAATGAACTGAACTTTGAACTAGTTCAGAATTAAAATTGTGAACTTTGAACGTGAACTGTTCACTTTGAGCATGTATGAACTGAACTTGAACTAGTTCAGAAAAGCTGTGAACTGTCACAACACTGTTGCTAAATAGTGTCTAAATGAGACTCCTAACTGCATCCCGCCAAACATTAGCCGCATTTAGCTTAGAGGTTGTTAATGTATAGCCCAACTCTATCTGCCGATTGCATTTACGGTCCGAAATTGATAAAAGCAGAACCAATATGTGGGGATTATCCTGCTGAACAAGATGTGGAAGTATCATAAACCTGTGATGGCGACAAGGCTTATTTTATGCAATAATCCAATGGAAAATGTGTTTTTTGTCCAGGGACCTCTTGCAATGTTAACTTCTGGCTTGGTCTACAAAAATACTCCATCCCTGCACCAATCTATGGCACTGGTACATCCTTCATGGTACTGACCTTTGAGGGCAGCCCACACAGACAGGTCAGCCAGAGTGACAGCATGTCCAACCAGGAAGGTGCGCAGAGAAAGAGCCTTATCCAATTCCCCCAGCGCCGCGCTCAGACCAGACTGACCACACAGATGCCGAGCGCTGAACTCCAGCCAGTGGTCTACCTGCAGACACCAGACATCATCTCAAATGAGGAAAGCACTCTTAAAAACACAATAGAAAATCTCAAACACACACATGGGCACACACCTCGGTCTGCTCCATCATGTTGGCTCCGTAGAGGCCAAGAGCCGGAGCCACTCGGGCCAGGTACCGACTGATAGAGTTGTTGTCATTGAACTGGATCGCACTGAGGAAAGGAAGGAGAAATTTATGAAAAAAGACAACATTGCATATTCTATAACATATAAATCTTCTACAGTGAGATATTTAAAAAGGAACACTTCACCCATAAAATGTATATTCTTATAAATCAATAACTCACAATGTGCTAGCTTTAATATTTTAAAATCATTGTTGGGCCAATTTAGCATCTTTAGAGACACAGATTTGAAAGGGGGATGATATGGGATAGAATTTGTAAGGATTCCACAGGCCAGAATTTAACCAGTTTTTTGTTTGTTTTAATGAACGTGTTCTTGCCTCAGTATTTCATACTCAAGTCCACTATTTTTTATTTTGCCTTTTATCTGCCTTGTATCTCTTTTGTAACGCCGTAAATATCTCTGCTGAGTTACAGATAAAGGATTTCTGATTCTGATTTTGCTCCAGCAGGGACTGAGCACCAGGACATTGGCCCCCAGTTTACCAAGTAATGTATGCAGCAGTAGCTTTCATTCTTAACTCTCACCACTGACGAAGAATCCAAAAACCTTCTTGATAAAACGATGTGAATAGGGATTGGTTTAGCAAAAGCAAGAATTTATCAAATATCAAAATGCAGTATAGTGCAGTATAATCTCCATAACATACATGCATGATTGCTAAAAGCTTAGCATTTAAATCACCCTAGCATAAACGCAAAATAGCACGCTTGCACTAGCTGTTAATGCAGATGCTTTTAAAACAGGTAAGGTTTAGCAAAGAAATGCACGTTTGGAAAACAATTGAGACTTTGATTATACTGCATAAGATGTGTAATGTGAGAGTTTGGTAACATGTTTTGGTATAATTCTGTCATTGTTCAACCCCATTTACTTCAATTCATAAAGAATGGCATGCAAGAAAATGTTTCCTTCACAAACTCAGAGTAACACGTGGTGAATAATTGTTATAAAAATATTTATTTAAAGTATTACTTTAAGCTCATTCAGCAGTTTGAAACAATGGTGTCACCTACTCAGAGACTTGAAGCCGGGTGTCTTTGCCTTCCTCCACTGATAGCTGCACACTGGCCTTCACATGCTCTGCTGCCAGCAGCGCTCCTGCAGGAGAGAGGAAACAATTTAGTGTTTTCTTTGTCGCCCAAAAGAATAAGCCAACTTTAGTCAACTGCATCTAGAAAGATTATGTCAAATGGCACCTGGATGTGCTATGGAATCTTTAAACAGGTTTGGCATCTCATATTAAAGGTGCCTCGAGCGCAACATCACAACCTGTATGTCTGCAGGCAATCTTAACAGAATGTTTGTGAACCAGTTGAACTGGTCCTCTACACTGCCTTCCTAAAACAGTGGTTTTCAACGGGACACAAGTGTCTTTGCATAAACATTGTTGTAATGCCATGGACTTTTTTATCATATTCCCTAACAAACACAGGTAATGGGTTTTCTAAAAGCGGCAACCCATTGACCAAGGTTGCCCAGTATTACACTTCTAAGGACAAGTGTTGGTATTAAGCAAACGAAAAGAAATCAGGTTGCAAAAAACACAGCATTTCAAATACAAAACACCACGTTTCAGCTGCTTGCATCAGCCTGATGTACTCCGTATAAACGCAAGGGGCGCTATTACTATCTGTCAAAGCTAGTGGGTTAGCTCATTGTCGTACAGAGCAATGGCATACTAAACGTAGGAAAGCATTGTTCTGGATGTATTAAATACTGAATACGTTCTAGTATGAATACAATACGAAATAAGTTTTAACGCTATATACTTTTTATAGACATGTAACTCAGTATTCACCTAAACCCACCAGCTCCGCTAACATTTAAGCTTGTGTCATCGTGTCAACTGCTCATAATAAATGTGTGTTATTTGGCCATGTGCATTCCAAGCTCATGATGACTTTTTGCATGGTTATATGCATGCCATAGTGAACGTTCAAATGTGGAATATTAACATTGAACGTAGCTGCTGTCATTAAAAAGGACATGTTAACGAACTGTCCACATGCTGTGGTTCACTGCCACGACAGCAAGCTTTCTAACGTTAGCTTGTTAGCTAACTACACACCCAGTTTGAACTATATATGGACATACCGTCATACCAGTTTTAATTCATATATATATAGGTCATGTTACAGATGTAGCCTTTATTGCCAAATAAACAACTTAGCTGGTTCGAAAATCGTTCAATATTCGAGTTGCAAACATTAGCTATGTTATTGTGCTGATTTCTAACTTCGAACAATAACAACTTTTAATATATTATTTTAATTTGTCTATGTCTTCATATCTTCCAAATCACGCAAGCCCTAGCAACTGGTCCAGTGTCTTACTTTATAATACATAGTTGTCAATATTATTATTATTGTAATATAAAAAAAACATTGAGGTAGAGTTATACATATAGTTTGTCTCGGGTGACACGTAACAGTACTAGCTAACCAGCAGTCACTAAATTCATGCAAAGGACTCGATAAGTAAGTACTTATTCAGGCTGCAACTCACCTAGAGGCGGATTGCTCGTGTTGATGGTAAGGTTTAACGCCATGATTTGAAATCTTTCTTCTACAAAGGTGGTGAAACCTTTTCACGCAGAATACTAACAACAGACAGCCAAGACTACTCTCCACAGCGAGCAGCACCCCGAGGATCCAGAGCCTCAGCCAAGCATGACAGGATGCGACTTCTTCTGTGACTCCTAACCAACCACTTATTGCTGTAACACTGCCACCAAGTGTTTAGGAGGATCAACACACAGACACTAAACGACCACAAAACTAGGAGCCTCGAGGACTCTATTTCTGGGGCCCAATTATTTTTTATATAAGTTTTTAACTTAATGTTTGCTTTTTGATTTGATGTGTACGGAAGAGGATTAGGGCCACAAGGAAAAATGTGGGGGGATGTGAAAAAAAAGTCAGAATTCTTACTTTTTTCTCAGAACCAAAACATATTTTTTTTAAATCCACATCCCCCAAAAATTGTTTTTCGTGTGGCCCTAATCCTCTTCCGTATATGTGTGTTTGTTTTCAATTAAATACTCTCATGCTTCTGGTGCTAAACAGCCTTCTGAACGTGTGCCCACAGTGAAAATGTAGGTTGATTCTGGATATCCATTTTTTATTTATCATCCCTATCAACATTATTGTTGTTGCTTTTGTGGAGGAATAGCGACCAATTGAAGAAAGCTAATGGGGAATCATAAACATATACAATTTTAAAATGTGCTAAAAAGTGAGAAAAATCATAAGACTGGGCTTAATGGAACAAAGTGAGTTTACTCATAAATTTAAAGTTGAGCTGTGTGTAATTTTCTTGAACATGACCTTCTCGAAAACCCTGTATGTAGTCCAGTGGTTCCCAAACTTTTTTCAGTCAGGCCCCACTTGGTTATTTGGAAATATTTTCGAGCCCCTCCTATCCCAGTTCCAACCTACATTGGTAGGATTTATTCATGACCCTGAGCCACTGTGAAATAATTATTCATGATTAAAATTAGTAGGCTTACCTTTTTATCTATTTTTACGTCAGGTTGCAAATAATCACATCACTATTCTATTCCTATTCCACACATAGCCTATACCTATTAATGACCTGTGTGTAGGGATGGGTATCGTTAAGGTTTTAACAGTACTACTGGTATGATACTGCTTATCGATCCGGTACTTTAACCATATCTTTATCATTTGTTTTTGTTATTTTTTAGGGGGAAAAACTAAACAAATTGGAAACAGAATTAACATTTCTTTATTTTAGATATAGGGTGGATTCTGGGGTGCTAGGACACAAAGCATACCTGCAGGGGTAACTAAGTAAATTTACTCGTACTGTAGGTATTACTTTGTTTTACTTTATTATTTTGAGGTACTTGTACTTACTTAACTATTTCAACTTTTGCTACTTTGTACTTCTACTCCACTACAATCCGGAGGTAAATATGGTACTTTTATTCCACACCAAGTAAGTAATACCTTTAGTTACCTTACAAATTTGGATTAGTGATGTGAAATATAATCAACACTTAAATCAGACTTCAGTTACATCTGGAGTAAATACACAATTCACCCTGCAGTATACAAAGTCATTCAAACTAGCTGCACCTTTACCAGCTTTGATAACATTTTAATGCATTAATAATTATAATCAAAACATATCATATATTATTCTGAAATGGACCAATGACTACTTTTACTTTTGGTACTATAAGTATATTTTGATGCTATTACTTCTGTACTTGAGTAACATTTTCAATGCAGTACTCATACTTGTTTATACACTGTGGTATCGGTTCTTTTACTAAAGCAAGTTTTCTGAGTGATTTCTCCACCAATGTAGTTATATATAAAATCCAAAGCCTGCCACAACCATCTCATTCATTGTATGTACGTCATGTGAACTGAAGCCAAATATCTCGCGATACTTGTGGTGCTATAAAAACCCCTCCGCGGCCTCAGATCTGTCTTTCTTTCTCCCCTTTAGCCGTGAAGGTGCAACAGTAATCGGTCGTCCCGAGCCCGGGTTCATCCGACACCCTCACCAACCACGCTGAACTCAACCAACACAGCAGCAACATGCCTCCCAAATTCGACCCCAACGAGGTTAAAGTTGGTATGTTTTCAGTGTTACCTGGGTAATAAAAACAGAGTCTTGTTCACAGCAAGATGGAGTCGTTCTCTGACGGCTACCTCCGTGTCTGCCGGCCTGTGAATGGCCTAAAGAAAACGGTAAAGATGGGGCACGGAACGCGACGAGAAATGGGGATATCATTTTTACTTTATGATCGCATGCTTAAATTATGTTTTCCAGTTTGCAGTGTGAGTGATTTGTGATTCCAGCAGAGTAGTGTCTTGTGTGGGCTACATAGGAACCACGTGGATGAGTAGTAGCTAACGTTAGCTGCGTTAGCTAGTTTACCCAGCCTCGTAACCTTATTTAACTCGTTAAATGTATTTGTTTTGACTGCCATTTTGAGGGATTGCAACAATTAATGTTTTTGAATTTTAATGTTCTTTTGATAACAATAACCTTGTAGGGGTTTTACAAATGACTGATGTGCATTAACGTATATACTTCGCTTTTAATATATGAAGTCCTGCCCTTTATTTGCTTTATCAAGCATCAAGATATTATAACGATTATGGTTATTTACTTAATAGTGAAGTTACTGGATTTGCAAATGCGCAGTGCAATATTTAGCTTAGGGAGTTTACATATGATGTAGGATTAAAAAAAAAGAAAACGAGCCTTTATTCAATTAATCAGTAAGTAATATTTGACTTGATGATGCATGACTCAAAAGTATAGCATTTGCTATCAGTAAGTGAGGTGTCAATGGCGTTATTTTGCTTTTATCAATGTTTGGGGCTCACTTCCAGTCCCATAATGAGTCCAAACACAGGGATGCATTTTAAGTGTTTAGCCTTATTACTTCAGATTGCAAAATGTGATGTGTTGGTGCTGACCCGTTAATCACTTGTCAGTGGGTTTTGTAGACACGCCCCGATTATAACCGTTTAATAATAAGCATAGCGCATCTGATAACATTGAAGCATTAAAAATAACATGGCAAAATTCCTGTCTTAACCAACATTACTTGTAGTGTTGTCAGCCTCCCGCCACTATGCCTGGCTGTCAGAGTGACTGAGTATAATCCAGTGGAGGCTGAGATTGACCCAGCTTTAGGAAACAGGGATGCCCGAAAACCATGGACAACTTTGTGCCGAAAAGTCTGGAACAAATACCTGCAGATTTGATCAGTTATTTCAAGACTTAGTGAATATTTATGAGCTGTCTTAGAAAAGTTTTTGACACTGTGTATTGTCTTCCTCCTGGAACCATCAAAGAGATCCTGGGTAGCGCTCAGTCGGTCGGCTGCACAGAATATGCTCATTGTCTCTTTGTCTTGCAGTGTACATGAGATGCACTGGAGGAGAGGTTGGAGCAACATCAGCCCTGGCCCCCAAGATCGGACCTCTGGGTCTGGTGAGTGTGAAATAGTACTGTAACATAGTTTTTAAAAAACGACTACAAATCAGCCTCCCGCCACTATGCCTGTCTGTCAGAGTGACTGTGTATAATCCAGTGGAGGCTAAGATTGACCCAGCTTTAGGAAACAGGGATGCCCGAAAACCATGGACAACTTTGTGCCGAAAAGTCTGGAACATAAATTTAGGACGGCACCGCTGTAATCCAGAACATACATTTTTCTTGAAGCTTTATTTATTAGTTATGCATTTTAGCAATCTGGTGTGTGAAGCTGTTTTTTTTGCATCAGCTGTAATCTTATTTTAACCACGTTGTCTTTCCCCCACCAGTCTCCCAAGAAAGTTGGTGATGACATTGCCAAGGCAACAGGTGACTGGAAGGGTCTGAGGATCACTGTGAAGCTGACCATCCAGAACAGACAGGCAGCGGTATGTTTACATGAACACCAATAATGCTGAGGCAGGTTGACAAATTGCAGTAGTCATGACTGTTCTCTTATCGCTTTCGTAAGGTCGAGGTTGTTCCCTCTGCATCTGCGCTGATCATCAAGGCTCTGAAGGAGCCTCCCCGTGACAGGAAGAAGGTCAAGAACAGTAAGTGACCTTTGGAAACATATTAAGATGAACAAATATTGATTTAAAGTTCATTGACTAATTTCTCATCTTCTCATTCTCATTTACAGTCAAGCACACTGGATCTGTAACCTTTGATGAAATTGTGACCGTCGCTCGCACCATGAGGGCTCGCTCCATTGCCAGAGAACTCTCTGGTAAGAAAAATCTTTAATTGTACTTCTAACAGATGAAATTCCTGTCTGAACCAACATTACTAGTAGTGTTGTCAGCCTCCCGCCACTATGCCTGTCTGTCAGAGTGACTGAGTATAATCCAGTGGAGGCTAAGATTGACCCAGCTTTAGGAAACAGGGATGCCCGAAAACCATGGACAACTTTGTGCCGAAAAGTCTGGAACAAATACACCTGCAGCTTTGATCAGTTATTTCAAGATATAGTGAACAGTTCATAGCTGTAAATTAAATGACTGTAATTTAATGGTTTTATTATAGCTGTTGACAATTTGTATTGTATATCTCTCCAGGAACCATCAAAGAGATCCTGGGTACCGCTCAGTCTGTCGGCTGCACCATTGATGGACGTCCTCCCCATGATGTCATCGATGATATCAACGCAGGCAAAATCGAGTGTCCATCTGAGTAAAGAGTGACACCAATAAAAGTTTTTCACAAACTGAACTCTTTGTGTTGCATCTTTTTACAGTCTCAATGCTTAAGATGCATCCTCCCCAGTACAATATATATCCATTACTGAATCAAATCACTTGTAGTGCTGCAATATTACAGAGCCTAAACTTTAGCCTTAGAACTTAACTTTAACAACCATGGCAATTTTATACACTGCTCGGGACATTTTTATCAGCTCTATACAAACTAGTTGGAATTGTTCAGATAGTCAAATATTACTTCCAATGAAGTAACTTTTTAGTGGGCCAGTCTGCTGAAGTTCAGTGTGTTTGTTAGGTATTGTGGAAAGAGTGCTCAACTGTGTCATTTGTACAGTGTATTGCCTAGTGTACATTTGACTCATCAACATACTTTTTTGCACTACTGCCAGTTGTATCATAAAAAAAGAATGGCCTCTAGATAAAAAAATAAAAAGGCTAGACTGACATTTATGTTCTCTCAGGTCTGGGGAAGACATTACCCATAATGCAACATAACTCATTCAGGTGTGTAAGGCCTGCAGCAGGCTACAGGGGTCTGGTACAGTAGTGTTTGAACTCCAGATTTAACATTTTTAAAGTCAGTTCAGACTAAATGCTCTAGCTGGAGACAGGATTTCTTTTCTGCTTTTAAATCATTAAAGGGCCTTCCAAAGTTGTCCCCTGCAACATGACAAAGGATTCCATTAATTTAAAAATAATTAAACATTTGACTTCAAAATGTCAGATTTGTCATCAAAATGTCATCACTTAAACCGACCTATTTTGTAAATAATCACTCTGACGTATACAATTAAACAAACACATCAAGGGTAAAAGGGTGATTCAGGTCATGAGTCAATGAACAATGCATGCTTTAAATACAAAAGATTTATTGAAAATTTCATCCAGTCATTTACAATTCTAAAAAAATATAAATGGTTCAAAAATTGAACAAAAACAGAGGTGCAGCTTTTTATACTGAGGTCATGTAGTCCATCACAACAATTCAACAAAGTCTTTTAGTACATTAAGCTCTTGGTATTTTGTCTGAGAGTTTCAGTACAAGCACCTTGTTATGGTAAAATACAAAACTGATTTCGTACCAAAAGCTAGTAGTCAAATTTCAGGTCAGGGTTTTTTTTATCAAGAAATGTCCTATTTGAATGTATTTTTATTTTAATTATTTTGGAATAAATAATAGGCAGTTTGTTAACATTTTCATCTTTGAGAGTATCACAGTAATGCTGCCACTATCGAAACATTTCTATGATCATAACTGGACATGTATCAAACTACATTCTATGTTCTCCGTGATATATAACGGAAGCTCACGGGCAAATAATACACATCCTGAAACACTTCCATTAGGAAATTTGACGAAACATGCACATCATTTACAAAGAAACACAGCAAAACAAAATGCTTCGAATGAAAAAAAGCTTCAAGTGTCAGACAGTTGGATAACTTTATAATCCCCAAGTGTACATCACTTAGTTTTCAATGTCCCCCATTTCCGTTTTGTTTGAGCTTCTTGCGGCGTTTCCAGTGTTTGTTTTTTGCAGTTTTAGTATACGCTGCACATGTTTTCTCAAGTTGGTGAAGGTTTTATAAATGCTGCCTATGTGTCGTCAAGTTGGTTAAGATGTTTTTTCATTTGCATGTGTTCTGGAATATTTATTTTATTTTTTGCATCGTTTTTGAAGGAACAGCGCGTTTCTCCTAATGGAAGTGTTTGTAGGCCGTTGTAACATGTTTGCTCATCAGCCACCATAGGATATTGATTGAAAAGCTCATAAACCAATGCATTTAAGTCCAATGAGCCAGAATCAGTCACTTTGAATTTAACTTTCTGTCAACGGACACTTCTTACTGTATGTCCTTTACTGTAAAGAACACTATTTGTATCAAAAATGTGACAGATATATACACAACAAGTAAATAGAAAAAAAGGACGAAATATCAGGAAGTGTGTGACGTAGTTGTAGTTTCATTGTGCTGAAAACAGCAGCTGCCCTTTTTATAATTGAACCTCCACCCATTCATGGCTCACTGAACCTGGATGAATTGATTCAGTTTTGCTCAATGATGACTGAATCACTTGAGCGCAACACGCCGAGAGTGCATTTTTGTTTGTGTCATTAGTTCTCCACATCCTCCTCCTCTGCCTCATTCTCAGCTTCAGGTTCCTCGTCCATGCGCTCCTCCTCCTCATCTTCCTCTTCCCTGCTCTTATCATTCTCAGAGTCGGTCTTCTTCTCTTTGTCTTTACGTTTTTGCTCAGACACCTCTTTCTTTCCTTTCTGGCCCTTCTTGTACACTAGAAAAATAAAAAAAACATTGGTGTATTACGCAAACATTCTGGAAGTCTATATTGTTGGAAAGTGACTGACAGTGAGGATGAGCCTGAAAATTAACATTATATTTTCCCTTTAAAACTGACACACTGACCTTCTAGAGCTTCTCTGAGAGGTTCCAGGAATCGTTCAAACTCCATTTCCTCCATCGCAGATAAAACGTCTCCTGCGTTCAGAGTTTTCCTTTTGGCTTTCATGGCAAAGTTGTTTGCACTGGAACAAAAAACAGAAAAACATTTTTATTGACTTCGAGGTCAAATAAAAAAATGTCACAAATAATCTTCAAGGTGTTAAACCTAATAATGGTACCGGAAAGTTATTATAAGTCAGCTCCATTCTTTTTTCTTGAACTGTTTGTTGTGAAATCAAACAAAAATTGTTTTCAGTGAGTTTGTTTATACTTACCAGGACGTTGCATACAGCACAAACACACTGGCAGCTTGGGATATGGCTCTCCGAGCTTCTTTCGACACATTAACCCCATCTGGGAGCTGTGGGGAAAACAAACGGTGTGGAGTTAGAGCAGGGGTGTCCACACATTTTTCACTGATGGCCACATACAGAAAAAAATGCAAAGGTCTGGGCCAATCACTAGAGTTGAGGTATATTGCCTCTTAAAGTTAGAAGTTAGCTAAATCAATCAAACATAGGTCAATTATTCTTGATAATTGTATATCCTTAAAGAAAGAAAAAAGAGCCTACATCGGGGGAAAATATGAAGGGTATACTTTAAGCTTATTATGCAAATAAGTTATTGGGCTTTTATAGGACTGAGATTTGTTAGAAAAATGTTATCAAATGTATTGACTGTATGCATTTCAAAATTGGGCTTATTAACACTTGAATACTTTGTAATATAGTTTTACATATATTTAAGAAGTACAATGTATGAAAAGCACAAGTTTCATCTGGGGCCATATTTCCATATACTTTCAGTATTTGCTGCGGGGCTTATTAAAACGGAACATGTCAGTTAGAGCATATCTAGGCTGCAGAATTCACTCATTTTTGCAATATAAGTTTTACATCATTATTCACAAACATCTTTGGAAAACATATCAAATTTGATCATAGTGCGATATGTATTCTGGCTCTAATGAAACAAAAACTTATACTGAACATTAACATATATCATTTAGTAACTTTAAGTTTTTTTTTTTTAAATACTTGTACTTAAAATGGTAAATGGTTATTTATTTATGCTCTTCAGTGATACTATTTTCACTTCAGTCAAACATTTGATGACTTGTCAAACGGGATATTTACTGGTAATTTTGCATTTGTATGAACTTTTTTTTTTTTTTACACTAATAGTATTTGTACACTAACGCTCCGAGTATGTCTTGTTTATCCACTCACCGCTTCCTTGATGATGCGGGTGATCACCGCGTTGGGCAGGTTCAGATCTTCGGGTCTCTCCGCCATGTCTCTCGCCGGTTATCAAGTCCTTCACCCTGCCGTGTGCGCTGTCTGGATCCCCGTAACCTCTCGTGCTCACAGATTAGCACTGTTATGTTAGCCTGGAGCTACCTAAATAGCTAGCTAATGTAAGTAGCTTATTCAGCTTCACAGTAATATTTAATAATATTAGTACCACGTTTGAGGAAGACTTTACTATCAGAGTGGTTGACGGATTGGTGTTTCATATATAAGTTCAAACTTTGTTTGAAGCCGCTTGCGTTTCCACTAGATCCGATTTGTTTTGGGACGTTTCCCGCGAAGCTTCCAAGCACGAGCCCTCCTCCGTCAACTTTCAACTATAACCTCTCTGACCACGGCGTAACGTCCGTTTACGGTGCGTAGTTACGTAAACCTTCTTCCTCGTTGGGGTTTATTGGCGGTCGGCAAACAACAATTACGTGCATTACCGCCACATGTGGGACTGGAGTGTGAGGTACTTGACTTTTAGAAAAAAGAAGGGAAAAAAATGATAAAAGAAACTGCGATTACATGTTCTCTTTTATTTCGGTTGACTATTCGGGGGTTTTTTTTGTTGACAAACTGAATTATTTCTCTCCAATCTTCATTCGCAAATTCCCCAAAGTAAAGCTTAGTTTTCCATCAATTAACATCGCCATTTACTAACTTCTCTCGTCGTGCTCATTTGACAGTTTCTGGTGTTTGATTTGATTTAGCCATGTGTGTCCTATTCTTAGATGGGTGACCTTTTCTTCCCTTGGATTCCTGCTCCCTCTTCCATGTTTTTGAATGCGTAGAGCATTCAAAAACATGTCTTCCAGTCCCAGTATTCATGCCAAGTTTTGTATATAAAATATTTTATAATAATTATGTATTTTGCTTTACTTAAAGGTATTTTTATGTCTGTAAACTAAAGTGATTTACATACGCAATGCATCCACAATCTAGGACTACTATCATAAGAGCCCAGTAAATGTTTAATAAAGATGTCCTCTAGTGTCTGTCACATTCTCACACGGACAGACGTCCACAGTAAATTGTTAATCTTTCTGCACCTTGTTCTTACTTTGTCAATACGTTGACAACAGTAAACTTCTCGTGAAATAGAACTACAGCAATCTCGCTACCTTGACCGGTTTGAGGATTGGTCTATAAAACGTAATAGTTACTACTGCACAATCATCAGCAAAAAGGGATTTTCTTATGTTTCGCTCAACATGTTCAAAAATAATTTATATCATTTTATTAACTAACAGTGGACTACACACACTGCCCTGCGGGATTCTGTAGCCTTTACGTTTAATGGAGAATTTGGTACGCCTTAGCGTAGGCTACATTGTCCTCCAGACTCTAAAACAGCAAATCTGACACCCAGTTGTACATTTTACCATTTACACTTTATTATTACATATAAGTTTAATACGAAATTCCCTCTTTCCACAACATGTCGTAAACTTTTTCCACCTTAAAGAACACTGCAATCCTTCTTTCTTTTTTGTTTTGCATGAGCTTTCCTGACTCTAGATTCCAGACAAATGTACTCGCCTTTTCCGAAATCCCCCTTTGAAGAGAAGTTTTTACTTTGTCTCATCAGTATTTCGGAGTGGACGAGATCGGCTGTGTTTCATTTGCATTTTGGAGTGGACATTAAAACATCATTAAAACCATGAGACACCTGAAGTGATGAACTCCCACTTGCCTCGTCGCACATTATTTGCATTGTACAGATGATTAGTAAAACCCAGACCGGACAGACTTTTAGTTTTGTTTACACCTCCATTACTAACAGAGCGGAGAAGGTCAGGAATATTTAGGTGGTTTCCATGGCAGCTGGTTTCCTCGCACATGCAGGAGGTGAAGCAGCCCACACATTGTTAAGCGCTCCGTGGAGTAGGCTATGCAAAGAAAGGTGAACGTCTACTCCCACCAAGTTCAAGCTTCTGTTGCTGCTTTCTAGGCCGAGCTCCAGGATACTAAAGTTTCCTCAGTCTGGCCAACTGTGTTGTCGGAACAATCACTTCCATTGTTTCACCTGACATGTCCACAGTTCGCTGCAGATGTAATTTTTAATTCCCCAAAATGTCCAACCAGATCAATGGTACAAGAGAAATGAATGTTTTAAGTCAAGGAGTAATATTATATCTTGTTCAACAACAATCTACAAATGCACCAATTTCTTTCAGGAGAAAACTAAATAAAGTGGCAGAATCATAACACAAAAAAGCAACCTTTTAATTGGAACTTCGCAAACTTTGAACATGCCTTTAAACTAACCAGAACCCTACAAAAGGACTGAATAAAACATTAAGTACGATTTTCAAAAAACTCCTTAACTCACCAAAAAGGTGTAGGCTAACCGTTTATTAGTTCAACGTTTTGGTACCCATTAAAAGTTTGATTTAAATGAAACATTGCACATATATCAACAATGACAATTAACAACATCAATGTAAATGTGCTCAAAACCTCAACAAATGATTTGCACCTGTCAAATGTGCTTTTTATTCTCAAACTCACAGATGCATATTTATCAGCACGAAAGGATTTGTATGTCCACCTGATGAACATGGGTCGATAATGGGGACAGACTTGCAAAGGCCCCACCACCACTCTAACTTGAAAACAAGACAGATACTCAATAGTTTCTGTATTCATATTGTGTCTCTACAATTTGCCCATTTTTATATTTGTTGTGAGTCTTTTTGCAGCTGTTTTGCATCTGTTTATGTGTCTTTGTGAACACTTTAGGTTTCTTTCTTGTCATTCTGAGTCCTTTACTGGTTGGTATCTGTGGGACTTAGAATCATTTTTGTAGTTGAAGTCTAACAATGAAGGCCAGGGAGCCCTGACACTTTGGGCCCCTGTACCCCATAGTTGTCTATTCTTGCTGTAAGTCCTACATGGCTCTGTTTTTGGTATCCACCAGTGAAATCACTGTGTCTTTAGCTAATGTGGAGCTTTTTAAGAACAGCTGCTGTTAATGTCCAACTCAATCAGCGTTTAGATCGAAACCATGAAATTGTGGGACACTAAACACACACAAAAAAAATCATGACTATTCTTAAAATTACTACTATCATGACTTTCTTCATATTTAAAATGCCTAGTACTGTAGGTACTTCCAAAGCATTATCTTCCAAGTTTTTACTTTCACTCACAGTTTTAACATGGCTTGTGAGGCCATGGTTCAATGTCATTCATATTGTGTGGATTATTAAAATAAAATAACAATGTTTCATCAAAGAAAATAAGCCTTGAAGAGAGTTAAAACAAATAAGAAAAGAGGTGAAACTCAAATAAAATCATAAGTAAACTTAGATGGTCTTTTTTTTAATGGTAAATACAAAGCTTGAGAACTGCTTCTTTTCCATGTCTCCTAAACAGGTTTTCCCATATATTTCTTTCTATAGACTGTCATTGTGGGAATGGTAGTCGATAATTCAGTGAATCAAAGCTTCAGCCACTAGGGTTGGCAATGTTATTTCTACCTTTTTCCATAAAAAAAAAGGCGCTTACAGACGTTACAATTCTCTGAGGGGAAATGCGATTTCAACCTCAAACATCTACAGCAGGGGTTTACAAACTTTTTTCACTGAGGGCCACATACAGAAATAAATACCAAGGGCTGGGCCACTCATTCCAGGTGAAATAGTTGGCCTCATGAGTTAAGTTATAAGTTAGTAACTCAAGCAAATTTAGTTAATGATACTTGATTCTTCACAGCTCTCCATAGGGTTTCATTTATTTAATTACAAAAAGTGTTGGCTCATCCCTTAAAACAGAAGCTTCTGATTGCTTATAATAAGGGGAAATATGAAGAGTGTAGTTCAAGTTCAAGTTCATTTTTTAAAAATCAACTAACATTTGAAAAGTGGGTTTATTAAAACATGAAAACTACTGTGCAATATATGTTTACATACAGTATGTATTTAAGAAGTACAATTTAAGAAAAGTTTCAGGTTGGGGCCATATTCTGTGATACTTCTTGAACTTGCTGAGGGCCAATTCAGAATGGATAACGGCCCACATTTTGCCCCCGGGCCGTAGTTTGAACACCCTTGATCTACAGTATAAAAAAAACCCAAAAAGTCGGTATTTTAACTATTAAATAACTACTTCTATTAACTGCTAAACTTTTTTGATGAGCAATTATATAATAGAACAAAGAAGAAATAGAAAGAGAAAATTGTGCACAGGACCTCAAACATCTAATTTGTTTATATAGTAAAGTTACAAATCACAAATTTGCCTTGTCTTTTGGTGAAAGAGAAAATAAAAATAAAAGAATGAGTATTGAAAAAGTCAAGATTCATAAATATGCAATATGGGTTAGACTAAGTTACATACAAGAGAAGAAAATAAAGAAAAACTGATTGTTTTTGAAAATAAGAAGAATAAAAGCTAAGTGTGAATTTGGATATGAATTATCATTCAAAAATTGTAAATATTATTAGGTTTCCCTTCACATGTTTAACATTTTGAGATACCAAAACAAAGTGGTAAAAGACCTATAACCTATTAAATGACCTATAGATTTATACATTCTGAACTTAAACTACAGCTGCTAAGTTTTTTATTCAAATGTTAAGTATTGTTTTAACTCAGGAGAACACATGATAAATGCAAACTGTTTAAGCCACTGTTTAATTGTATGTCTTGTTTGTTGCTGAAAGCGGATTGTCGAATAACTTATTTCATTATTGTTGTACGTCTGTAGGCCTACTTAAATTAATTGTATACAGTATATAATCAGTCACAGCAGGTCACACTCATGTAAATTGATGTAGGCGTGACGTGGTTGTGTCCTTATAATATACGCTGTTATTGTTCTCTAAAAAAAAATAGCACACATTAGTCACAGTACAACATATGTTTTGATTTCAGTCATAAATGTTCGAGGGGGATATTGCAGCTTGAGGCAAACGTTTGTCTGTTAAATCTGTTGTCCACTATGCATCTAGACTTGACAAATTGGGGTAAGTGTCTTGTTTAAGGGCACATCAGTGAAAGTAAGGAATTCTGAGATGTAATGCATACATCGATTCATAAAAAAGTATACATTTCTTGTAGGTTGTTAACTTTTTGTAATTTAAAAATGATTTGATTATTGAAATATGTCCCAAATGTTTATAATTATGCTAATGCATTGTTGTTTGCTAATATATTTAGCAAATAACTAATACTTCTTCCAACACTGGATAAGCTACTTATTACTTAATAATTGTTTTTAACTTTTGTATATAATAATAATAATAATCATCATCATCATCATCATCAAAATCATCACAATCATAATGAGAAGAATAATTCAAACAGTTATAAAAAAGTAAATTATTTTAAAATAAATATGGTTTGGGTATTCATTAAAGAAAAAATAAGTAACTTCATTAAAGTAATGTCACTAACAATAATTCAATGATGTGGAACAATTAACAATGTCCAATGGGCTGGAAAATCGTATGGTTCTATAAAGGAAGAACTGAAGAACACCATTAACAAGTAATAGGTAAAGAAGAGGGACATCTCAATATCAGTGCAGTATAAGGAATAGGTTATAAGGTCTAGATGTGGTTATAAGTTCACTTGTTCTGTTGAGGTTCTGAATGGTACGGGAGAAAGGCAGGCAGTGTTGTCTGCCCACTACCGTTGGGTTCTTTAGGAAGAGGTTTGTTTATGCAGCACTACTTTTGTGTACATCCGACAATTACTGCCACAAACTAAATAGCATTTTTCGACCTCTTTTTTTGAAAAGAGACCTACGAAAAGTCTAAAACGGCGCTCACTTTTAAAGTTTCATACTATATTCTCAAGTACTGTCTCTCGTTTCGGCCCCGGCAGACGACAACGGCTGCGTTATTTGTTGGATCTATTTTCTTTTGGGGATGGCTGTGCTGCGCCTTTTTCTCCTTCTCTCCGCCATCTTGAATTTTAATGTTAGTTTCTAAAAAAAAAAAAAAAAAATGTGTTTCCTGTGATATTTTTCGTTTAGGGTGTCGTGCCAAATTTGGATGAGTTTGAAGGAGTTTGATTTCGTGATTGTTTTCACAAAATCACATTTGTGAGTATTACGTGTTTGTTCTGCGTCTGTTGTCGAGTGGAGACATTTAAACGCTACCAACGCGTTTCCAAAAATGCTTTCAGCTATCTAACTGCCTGCATTAATGATAAATAATGCCTAGACTGAGACTCTGGTTGTTCTACCCTTTGTACGACTACCGTGGATCGTGTGTACAAGGGTATTGATACACAAACTAACTTTTAATTTGCTTACAAATGATAGATTCAGCCTGCTAAGCTAACTAGCTAATGGTTTCCAAATCAAACAACCCAGGCTAACGCAGTGTGTGTTAGCTTGGGTTAGCCTGCTGTGGTCCTGTGTTTTGCAGGTAACGTAAGTTACAGGGCTGTATGTGCCTCTATCTATTGGCTCCTTGCCTCGAATATTTGAAGCACATACTTTATATTATTATTGTGATAAAGGGCAGCGGTGATGTGTTATTGTCGACTGTTGTTGACTGCTAGCTGACAAAGCTAGTCAGCTCACTGAAGTTAAGTTTGGTGCTAGCTAGCACAAACTAAGCAGTAATGTTAAATAATTCACTAATGTGTTCTCATAATTCCAGGAGACACGTTTTAGTAAACGCTAGCATAATACGGGGTTTTATTATGTGGGTGTAACGTGCTTAATGGAATACTGGAAGCTGCTTGAGATGTTGATGGAATTTATTATGGTGTAGTTTTGTTAAATATCTCCACCCGTGTGATACTCTGTTCCGGTCTTTGTGTTGAAATAGGAGTTATCTGACAGTGTTTTAGTGTGGGTGTGCAACGTCTACTCGGCATGGCACATTGCCGGCGTTTGCTGCAAGCTAACCACCACTACGGCCGAGAATCTCCCCGGCGTCGCCTTCTAATGGTTAGCTCCATGCTAACGGAGTATGCACGGCTATAGAAACGACAGTTAGCAAACAATGCAACGCTATATCTATAACTCTGAGACAATCTCGGCGTCAGCTGCCTTGCGTGGCATTTCCTGATCCCTTGTGGTTTTAAATATGGCTAACGTTAGCTTCTGAGCTAAAAAGAAAAAATGCGAAGATATTTTTTATGCATCGATTTACAAATTAGATGATGCTCATTGCGACGCTATAGCGCATTTGGAAACCACTTCACTCTTATGACAGCAGTATAAATATTTTATGATGTGTTTTATAAGAGTCTTTAAGTGCTTGGGAATGGGTGATCCATGAAGAAACAAAGCGATACTGTATGTGTGATGGCACCAACGTTGCTGTTGGTTGCACTTGACAATAAGCCAGTGCATTATGTGGGGTAAACACTAAGTGGCGCTACAGGATCATTTTAAACTTCATTCCTCAACACATCTTTTCCTGTTTGTGTCCAACCTAGTGGTGTAAGGAAAGTAGTAATACTTCAATGTATACATACTCTGTTATTACGTAAATAAGTACACGTCCTGCATTCAAAAACCCCCTGAAGGTAAAATATAAGAGTCAAAATATACTCCGTAATAATACATATTTTATTACTGGATTATACCAATTCATGTATAAACGTGTTAATTAGGCATATTTTATATACTTCTGGGTATCCTAACTTATATTAATACAACATACTTTGTTTTTGAATTGTATATGTTGACTGAATAATCAAAATTGGCATAGTATCTCGATATAACAAACATTTAATGGAGTAAAAATTACAATATTTTTCATTAGATGTAGTAAAGTAATAGTATAAAGTAGCAGCAAATGGAAACACACTCAAGTCAATTTAATGAGCCTCACGATTGTTCCTGAGTAAATTAACTTTTTGAACTAGTTGCATTCCACCACTGCTTAAATCTACTGCAGTGTAAACAATGACAGTCACCACTTGGGGAACTGACAGGTCACATTTTAACAACAGCTGCCAATTGTGAGCTTGACTGCCTGGAACCTCAACAATTCTAGTTATTTCATATTTAAAAAAGGTGTGGTGCACAATAGTGATTGGGAAATATGCAAAGGTTCATAATATAAAGTATAGACAAACATTAAATTACTTGTCCCCTGTTAGGTGATGAATTGATTTTGTTGGTTGAACAATAGTCATTTTCTGTGTTTGTCGTGGCAGCCTTTGAGCTGGTAACACATCCACCTGCTTTCCATCCCATCCATCTGTCTTGTATAATTAGAATTTGTGTCATCTAGTGACGTTTTGTTTTCGCTATGCTTCCAGGTTTCAAACTGTAGACCATATTCTTCCCCACTCAAGAGTGTTTCTTCATCTCGGAGACTAAATGCAACTGGACCAGGGGGATTGTGGGCATGAAGTGGCTAGGCGAATCCAAGAACATGGTATTAAATGGCAGACGACACGGAAACAAGTTGACCAGCGAGCAACATGTGAGCCAGACTCGCTCCCAGCACTCGCAGCGAGTGTCACTGCGACACAGCAAAAACAGAAGTCGAAGATGTAGCCGCAGTGAGTTACACGTGTTTGTTAACAACTGTGTTCATACTTCATTTGGCACATGCCCTAACACCAGGCTTGGTTTGGTGTTTACAGGGTTTAATGCAGCCAGCCTGGAGGCAGAGAGGCGCTATGTGCCCTCGTCAGGAATGACTGCCAAGGAGTTGTGTGAGAATGATGACCTGACCACAAGCCTCATTCTGGATCCATACCTGGGCTTTCAAACTCACAAAATGAACACCAGGTCAGCAGCTATATCACAGTGTAACTGATGATGCTGTAGCCTATTCCCACTCCTATAAAAGCATTATTATTGATTGTCCTGGATTAGGCTGTATGTTATTTTAGGTTTTTGTATTTGTGTTCCATTTGATTCATTCCCTTAATTTATCCCTGCAGATTTCGACCACTTAAGGGAAGACAAGAAGAGCTTAAGGACATCATCGAGCGCTTCAAGAAACACGACAACTTGGAGAAAGCTTTCAGAGCTTTGACGACAGGAGACTGGTCTCGAAATCAGTTTCTCCACAAGACGAAAGCTCAAGAAAAGCTCTTCAAGCAACATGTAAAAGAACATATTCCAAGATTTCCTGTGCTTTTTATTTTTCCTGAATCACAGACAATGACTTGACTAACTTTATGTTTTGCACAGGTATTTGTGTATCTGCGGATGTTTGCCACAGACAGCGGTTTTGAGATTCTGCCTTGTAATCGGTATTCATCAGAGCAAAATGGAGCTAAAATTGTTGCAACAAAGGAATGGTGAGGACGTGCTGCCACCTCTAATTTCTGATTATAACAGCACCACTAGTCCATGAGCTAATTGCATTAGCCCCCACTTGCTAAATGCGTATGACTCTTACAATTTGACTTTTTTGATGCATGAATATAAAACCCCCACCGGAGGTAATGCAGCCCATTTATGCATTGTTTAATAAACGTTTCCTACCATGTGTTCTTTAACAGGAAGAGAAATGACAAGATCGAGTACCTGGTGGGATGCATTGCCGAGCTTTCAGAGAGTGAGGAAAACATGCTGCTCCGGCACGGGGAGAATGACTTCAGCGTCATGTATTCAACCCGAAAAAACTGTGCGCAGCTCTGGCTGGGACCAGCTGCGTTCATCAATCACGGTACGAGTCCATATTGTTTGTCATTGTCAACATCATGAGAGGCCTCAGGGAAATGTTATTGTTAAATACATAATTTATGATCTCCACTAATTTCTTTGTTTTCCTTCCTTATTCAGATTGTCGACCAAACTGCAAGGTAGGTTCTCTAGAAAACCTATCTTTTAGGGAAAAAAAGTCTTGATTATCAGTTTTTTGTTCAAGCTCCTGTTAATAATCACATTTTTATTTTTCTGTTCAGTTTGTATCGACAGGACGGGACACAGCCTGTGTGAAGGTTTTGAGGGACATTGAACCAGGAGAGGAAATCTCTTGTTACTACGGAGACGGGTTTTTCGGGGAAAACAATGAATATTGTGAATGCTATACATGTGAACGGTAAGTGGATACATTAGTTGCTTTGAGCTAAAACGTAAAAACGTAATCTCGAACTTTATCACAATGTACAGCGAGCCGGTCGTGATTCAAAACCCTGAAGCAAACTGCTCACCTTGTCAGGGTAGATCAATAATGACCGGATGAATCTATGTGATTGTGCTATTTAAACAACTATTTACTAAATCAATCAATCATTTTGCACCACATATTGATTTGAAATGTGCTTCTATTGCTTCCATTAATAACTATATTCCTTTAGTTCGCAATCAGAACTGCACATATAGCCTAAAAGGAGATAATGGTCTGTTATTTCCTTTGTCATAATTAACCAATCCCAATTGAGTAACATGCAATGCCTTGGAATAAACAGTATTATTTTTGGGATAAATATTATTATTAGTATTTTGTTATTTTTCAGCAAAAATGTTTACACAAATAATAGACGTTAACAGTAAATAATAATTCAAAAGAGAAAATTAAAATAAACATAAATTATTTAAAACTATGTAAATGGAAATGTGAAATTGTGAAATGGTTTTATTAATAGTATCATAAATCACAAGTTCATTCCCAAATATTTAAAAATAATTTGCTCAGCTATTCACTTTTTTTTTTGTTGCAGACGAGGCACTGGTGCTTTCAAATCCAAAGCTGGGCTGCCAGTGGAAGTGCCAGTGATCAACAGCAAGTACGGGTTGCGGGAGACGGACAAGCGTCTCAACAGGCTGAAGAAACTGGGGGAAGGAAACCGGAGCTCAGATAGTCACTCTGTGGGCTCCCACACCGACGTTGACTCTCAGGAAATGCCAAAAACACATCAATGTAAGAGCTCCCTAAATATTCAATGCTGTTGCCATAGTTACTGCATGGGTTCAAATCCCAAACTCAAAAACTTGGGACAGAGAACAAATCCCACCTACCAGCGTGTCGTGGTAAAGGTAGCATTCTACTAAAGATTAGATGTAATTCTGTATCGTGATGAACAACCAGTCTTTATTTTAGGACTTCTTGCTGTCATTATTCAGTATTTTATCATTCTCTCTGAAGTTATAGTTTTAATTATTAATGTTGGCTCTGAGTCACTGTTCATTCTGTAAATATCACCCACCCAACAATGCAGGCAGGTTTTTTGAAATGTTATAAATATGTTATGCGCAACATTTTATCTTTATCTACCAGCTGCCAGAAAAAGAACATCCTCTTCTGGCCTGAAGTATAAAAACAGGACTCAATCCAGACAGACTTTGTCAAGAGCCCTTACTACCTCATGTTCAAAACAAGGTCGTGTAAACAATAACAGGGTACCAAAGAGACTAAAATCCCCATCCAAGCCTTCACTAAGTAAAGTCCAGTTGCGGAGTCGCAGGAGGGGTGCAGAGCCCAAGGCCTTGGCCAAAGGAGAGACTTGCCAGCTGGGTCTCAGGGACTCAAAAGTGTCGCTGTGTAAAGGCGTCACTGTGAAGAAGGAGAAGGATGGACAGGAGCTGGTGCAGCAGACATTGGGCCAGCGGGGCTGCCTCACCCGTCATGCTGCCAAGGAAAATGGCAATCTACAACATGTGCAAGGTAGTGAGGGCAGTCAGTGTTCGACGTACAGAACTCGCAGGTCTACAAGGACCCTGGTAACAGCCCAGGACGCTGCAGCTGGCGTTAAGCTAGAGCCCAGTGCTATGGACGGCTTGAGCCCAGTCCCTGGTGGAGTGGTCATTAAAACAGAGCCAGCTGACATGGAGGAGTACCTCCACCATGGTGTAGGACTGGAGCAACCATCGTTAGACTCTGGCTATGCCAGAAGAAGCTCATGCACCAGGCGGAAACGGCCAACACGGACAATTAAATGTGAGGACTCGTACGACGAGCCGTTCATGCCGGTGGCTGCTAGTCACAACACTAACTTCTCAGACTGTGGGAATGTCGTGTTGAACTTCGCCGACCGGCATAGGGACTACAACGGGGTTTCCAACGGCAGCAAATCCCTTCGCAGGGACAGAGACAAGGGCAAGAGTGGTTGCCGGTCACAGGACAAGGTGAAAAAGAAGCGTCAGATCACACGATACGACGCCCAGCTGATCCTGGAGAACAACACAGGTATCCCCAAACTGACCCTCCGCCGGCGGAGGGACAGCAGCAGTAGCAAGACCAACGACGCCAAGGACCCCATTGGCTCCTCCAACCTCTCTGCCTCTTCGGTCAACTCGGCCTCTTCCAGCAAAATCAGCATCAAGTTCAGCAAGGACCATGACAAGGACAAAGGCAGCTCATACATAGCCAAGCTGAATAACGGCTTTGCCCCCGGGGTCCACAGCAACTCCACCAAGCTGAAGATCCAGCTGAAGAGGGAGGACGACGCACGGAGGATATCCCAGACCAAGGCAGACCAGATGTCCTTTAACGGGGACATGGGCCAGAGTCTGGAGTCCAGGAATGGTGGACATCGGACTCAAAAGGTCATGGCAGAGCCCTCGTCGTCATCGTCATCATCATCATCGTCGTCTTCAGACGAGGACACGGACGACGAGGAAGAGGAGGATGACGATGACTACTTCGACAATGAGTTCGAAGATGATTTCATTCCACTTCCTCCAGCGAAGCGCCTCCGACTCATTGTGGGAAAAGACTCGATAGACATCGATATCTCCTCCAGGAGGAGAGAGGATCAGTCCCTGAGGCTCAATGCATAAGCTGTGGAGCTCATCACTCCCACCTTTCCCCTGTAAATAAAGATGACTCGCTAATCAACTGTTGTGTTGATGTAAAAGAAGTACAGTAATTTAAAGAAAAAAGAAATTGCTGAAAAGTTAAAATTTGAATGAACGTTACTAAAAGGTGCTGTTGACCTAAAACAAATGTCTGTTATTCACCTATGTTTATCATTTAGTTTCAATATGAGTTTTTTTTAAAGCAAATACTCAAATTAAGAAATAGTTTAACGACCAACTCCATTTTCCTGCATTTTGGCCCTGTCTACATGAATACAGATCATTTTGGAAACTGATTTTTTTTGCTCACGTTTTGCTCTCCTCCCCATGCAAACAGAACATTCAGTCACTTAAACAGAGATTTTCTAAAACTGTGGTTACTGTGTATCCATGATAAACGTAGTGTTTGAGAAATAAAGCTTTGTGTAATGAGCATGCGCGTGAAACAATGGCGGACTAACTGTCGGCTTTTGTAAAGTAACACTAAGCAGCAAACCCACCTCATTGTGCATCCCCATGTATGTTTTCCATTCACAAGACAAACTCGCTGCACATTCTTCTTAGCTGGTATTCGACGCATCGTTGACACAGCCTTGGTCGCCACCTATTGGTCCGACAAACATTTTGAGTTGTTTTGCGGAGGAGGTAGTTTGTGAACAAAGGCCAGATGGACAGCTTTTATTTTTTAAACTCAAGGTAAAATATACGTCTACATTTAGACAGAGCCAAAAAAAGTGCATTCTGCGCTATATGAAAAC
This sequence comes from Eleginops maclovinus, assembly GCF_036324505.1. NCBI lineage: Eukaryota > Metazoa > Chordata > Actinopteri > Perciformes > Eleginopidae > Eleginops > Eleginops maclovinus. The sequence goes on along the minus strand of NC_086352.1, from coordinate 29,262,171 downwards.
GACAGGAAGTGGTCCTCTTTATTGTTTCTGAATAATCTGGCCTCATCCTAACTGAAAAAGAAATGAGCATTTGTTTTAAGTTCAACTCTTCCTTTAAGTGAATGCACTTGTTATATTCATAATGGACATGGATATTGTAGAAAGTGTACAGTATGGTGACTATCCCCCTCTGTCTCATAGGCAGGTTTCTATTGACCTTTTGATTTCTGTCTCATAGTTTGTAATCTTTTGTGTGGAGAACCATGCAGTGTGGCGCGGTTTCTCCGGAGGCATTATAAGAACAGTCAGTCAGTTCATTTGGATTCAGGTGCCATGTTCTCATTATCCCAGTAGTTCTCCTGGTTAAAAGAACCACTTGAATTTCATGAATTATCAACATTATTTACTGTGTAAGTTAATCACGTGTCTCTCTGTAGAGTTCAATCATGCAATTTTAAGCCTTTAAACAAATATGTGCTATTGTGTTTTTCACCATAGAAGGAGAAGCAAACTGTTTTATATATGTTATTAACATGCATCAAAATGTGCTACCTACCACTTTGCAGTAACATTATGCATGTGTTTGTTTAGTTTGCCTGCAGTTGTCGCACATTCACGACACAAACGACACGATGGAGTTGCACAATGTTTTTTCTTTCCAGTGAATCGACTCCACAGCGCTGTAAATTAAGCTGCAGAAATCCAAGAAATAAAAGCACACAATTTTTATAATCAGTCGAGGAATAAATGGATGGGCTTTGTCTTTGGAGCTACTGTGATAATGGTAACATGGCACACATGGTAGTTCAAAGGTAAATCAAACCAAATCCATACATTGAGGCTACCTAAATGTGTTTTTTTTGTTTTGTTTTTTTGTTCTGAAAAGTAATGTACAGAAAGACTGGCTCGTCCCTCAGATTTATTTTCTCTAAATGTCCACTGTCACTTCTTATTAATCAGAAGTCAACAAAGATGTCCGTCTACACTAAAATCACATTGTCTGAAATGTTAGGGTAGAGTCATGTATTCTTTTCTCTATGGTGCTACTTTTGTTTCCTCGTCATCTTTGTTTGAGTTTCTGTCCTGTGTGACTCCTTACTGGTAGATGGTGGCAGCATTAACTTCAACAGGCCCAAAAATTCTGTAACACATGTTATCAGTTGTTTGTAGCCTTTTTTTTTGCAGAAACTTTAAGAAACTGTCTATCCTACAGCATTAGGTGCCTTAACAAATAGCTTTTTGACACATTACCACCAAATTTGAAGAATCAATGAAAAGTGACAATGCTAAAGCCATCTGCTCCCCCCTTGAAATTATTGAAAGTCCGCCGTCAGTCCTTCTGTATATTATTTTATTTGTGTTGTGTGGAAGTTAATGAACTGTCTAATAGATTCAAGGGATCAACAGAGTTTGAATGTTAACCCACTTCTCCTTGTGTTGAATATGTACTGTTCATATCACCAGCAGATAATCACCGTTCTGATCCTGGCTCAGTTCCCCCCTTTGTTGGACGTCTCCATCCTACACTGTAAACTGTTCCAGGTGTACCGTCTGTGTGGTCTTTGTCCAATAGACAGCTGTCAAGATTCCCAATTGATTCAAAAAGTTAAAGCAAAAAAACAAAAAAAAAGGAAAAACAAATGTGAATAGTTTGCGGACATTTTAGCGTGTAACGTGGGTAGTGGGAAACGTAAAGAGAATTAAAAATGGACAGTGCGTATATTGTCCGATATGTAAATCATGTGAACACATCTTGTACTTATTTAACAGTTTTGAATACTTGAAAACTATATAAAGTTTCTTTGTGAATCTTGTTTCCGGAGCCTGTTTTGAAGTCGGCTGGATGTTGATGTCCAAGTTTGGCTTTTAATGTGTTCGGTGTCTATATAAATTTAACATATCTATTGTCAACAAATCCCATGAATAGACCAACACCAGCAATGTGTCACATTGGTTAATACTGAAGACACACACGGTTGAAAACAGCTTACAGATTTGTTGGGGACTATTTTAAGGTGCGGATGAATTCACATTTGGTGGTATGTGAGTATTTATGGCAGCAGGACAGTGTTTGTGGATATTCAGTGTAACCTGGATTATATCACCATAGTTTTCATTTAAAAGAATCAGACTTTAATATTTTAACAAACTTTACCAGTAGTTTCAGTTTGAACGGGAGAGAGTGGCAAATTGTGATTTGTATTTCGGTTTCTCTTGGCAACATCTGTGATCACATAAACAGGTAAGCTCCAGCACATGAAACTTTACTGCATACATACTTTATAGTTTGTTCATTTTGTTTTGTAGTTTTGGTAAACAAAAAAACATTTGTATGGCAACCTTAGAGTAGGTACAAAAGTTCATTTGAACCAGTCTTGTTTAACCAGCAGTTTGCATCTTCCAAGTGTTTTCCTGATCTTGCAGGATGCAGGTTTTTACCATCTGCCCTGGGACAACAACTTCTTGGCAGATGTTCACAGATTCCTTTGGCCTTTTACAGTCACACACAGAGCCCAGTTTTTTAATCAACAGCACAACCAACATGCTATTCCTTTCTCCTCACTGTATAAACTATGCATCCATTTCTAATTTTTACACAATTATATTTTGTAAAAAAATCTGTTTTATAAATCATACTATAATCATTTTAAAGTAGCATTCAATTGAAGTATTCAAATTGTGTAGGAAAATTGTAGCAAAGTACATTACTTAGAACAGTGTGTACAAGGGGCATGATAGGCTACTGGTTTTAAATGACAGGCCAATCAACGTCATTCTAAATTAACTAAAACTTGTAACCCATTGTAGATTAACAATGCTAGCTATTCATGCGTATACTTTATTACTTAACAAAACATATTTGTGTTATTTTCTGAATTTAAATATCACCAGGATTCTACCTTTGACCTCATGCTGGGCTGAAAAGCCAATCAGGAGCGTCCTATTGAAGCAGCATCCAATCGGATTAGACGGAGCGCTATTTGAAAGCCGCTTGCCTCTGTCTTGTTTACCTGCTGAAATCGGTGTTCAAGGAGCCTGTTTGTAAATCGTGCTGTTTGGTGCTAAAAACATATCATCGTATTTTCTTGAATCTGTTTGGCCTCGTTGCTGCCGACTTTAAACATGTCTTCTGTTGGAGTTCGTGCTGTGGTGAGTAAACTTGAGTTATTTCACTGTTTTACTGCCTGTAACGTCAATTGTTTGCGAAGCAGCTGCTGTTAGCTTCGCCAGCCAGCATTAGCGTCTGCTCCTTGGCCTGGCTTTTAGTTTGCCGTAGCTTTTATTTAATTACATGTGTAGTACTTAAGCTTCTTCGTAGTTTGTGATTTTGTTCCCTTTTCTCTTAAAGCAGCTCCCAGCCGCAGAGAACCCCGTGAGGATGGTTAAAGCCACCGCGGGTGTGAGGAGAGCTGCTCTCGGAGAGATCACCAACTTTAAAGCAGCAGCAGCAGTCAACACCAAGGTAAGTTATTTCATCATAGAAGAACAGTTTGGGTCAGCTACTGCTCTCCATGTTGTTTCACACCTCCTTTTTTTTTTAGCTCTATAAAGTTTTATTTGAGCCAAAAATAACAAAAGGATGATTTCTGCTACTTTAACATAAACTTGTATCATCAGAGGACGGGCCCTGCCAAAGCTTCATCCAAAGCCTCAGTGAAAGCCTCCAGTGCCCCTAAAGCTGTGGTGCACCCTATGGCCCCAGCACCGGCCCCTGCAGATCCCCTCCCCACAGTCTCAGAGGAGTCCGCTGATGTGTCCATGAAGGAGGAGGAGGAGGCGGCAGAGGAGGAGCTGTGCCAGGCTTTCTCTGATGCGCTGCTCAATGTGCAGGATGTTGACGAGGAGGACGCAGACCTGCCGCAGCTCTGCTCAGAATATGTCAAAGATATCTACAACTACCTGCACGTCCTGGAGGTAATTCACGCCTCCATCAGACATGCTCTCTTCTCCCACCCTGCATTGCTTAGTGTTACATCGGTTTGTCTCTACAGGTGGAACAGGCTGTACGACCCAACTACATGCAGGGTTATGAGATCACTGAACGCATGCGTGCTCTCCTGGTGGACTGGCTGGTCCAGGTGCACTCCAGGTTCCAGCTGCTGCAGGAGACTCTGTACCTCACAGTTGCCATCTTGGATCGATTCCTCCAGGTAAGAACTGTCTAAACTGTCTTTGTGTTTGAAACTTGTGAGCTGTTTTCTAATCTCTGCCGCTGTGCTGTAGGTCCAGCCGGTCTCTCCCAGGAAGCTGCAGCTTGTCGGTGTGACGGCTATGCTGTTGGCCTGTAAATATGAGGAGATGTACGCCCCAGAGGTGGGAGACTTCGCCTACATCACAGACAATGCTTTCACAAAGGCTCAGATTCTGGAGATGGAGCAGCTGGTTCTGAGGACCCTCAACTTTGAGCTGGGACGCCCTCTTCCTCTGCACTTCCTCAGACGGGCTTCCAAAGTGGCTGATGTGAGTTGTGGATTTGTTTGGGACGCTACTTTTAGCGTTGTATGCTTCCACCCAAATTTCTTTACTCTTAAAATGTGCTAGGTCTGCAGCCTAATGCATACAAACTAGCATTCTAGACGTTTCTGCTAAATCCACTGGCAACAATGTGTACAATGTGTCTTAAGACTGTACTGGATGTTGTTTTGTGTCTCAGTCTGATCTAGAGAGACACACGCTAGCCAAGTACCTGATGGAGTTGACGCTCCTTGACTACAACATGGTGCACTATCGGCCCTCTGAGATCGCTGCCGCTGCTCTCGCGCTCTCCCAGCTGCTCCTTAAAGCCCTGCCCTGGGTGAGTGTGATGGCATTAAAGGGGCATCTATGCTTAAAATGTGTAATTGTCCTGATGTTAATTATTCTGTCTTGTCTCAGTCGCCTACGCAGCAGCACTACTCCACTTATGACGCCGCCCACCTGAAGCCCATCATGCAGCACATTGCCAAAAATGTAGTGATGGTCAATGAAGGGAAGACAAAGTTCCAGGTGAGTCTACAACAATGTAGAAGCATTAAGGATTTGCTTTTAGCAAAATAAAACAATTTTCGTCTGCAGGCTATGAAGAACAAGTACTCGAGCAGCAAGCTGATGAAGATCAGCCATATTCCTCAGCTGAAGTCGTCCATCATCAAGACCATGGCGGTCACTCTGCTCAGCAATCCTTGAACTTTTACACTGTGTCATCGGAGGACATTTCACTTGCACTTTATGTATTATTGATTACAATCTGTGGATGAACTTTAGTACTTTTTTAATAAAATGTTTTTAAAATTTTAATTTGAGCATTGTGGTTTTGTTCATGGCTTTTGTGCAATACATTTTTAGTGTCAAATATTTGTTGGCTACCAGATTGCTTCCAGTGCACTTTTAAATGTGAAGTAGCCTCTCAGAGCCTTCTGTTTTTAAAGAGGGTATATGCACATTTTTACGTTATCTATTTGTATTTTGTGACTGCTGTGACATGTTTCCTGTAATGTTCAAAAAAGTCTTTTTTTTTCTTTCTCATGACCTTTTGCAGCCTTGGTTTTTTTCTGCTTGGTTAGCTGGCTGGTTGTTGGGTTGGTCAACCACTTGGAGATGTCCCGTCCTGTCCCGTCCCTTAGCCTATCACAAAAGAACTTTAGCCAATAGAAGTGCGAGTATTTCATAGTGTTTTCAATGTTACGGAAGTAAAGAAAATAGTCCAATGACACTCTCGGGCATGATGGGGGGTATTGTGTGGGAAAACTCCCTTTGTAGGGAACATGGTGGGTTCTTAAACTTTGCAGACCATTTGCATGCACAAACATAACACGTACCCAAAAAGTATATTGGGCCTCTTAAGGCGAGCTTTCCTAGTTTTAAGCCAGTTGTTTCCCTTAGATTTTAAACAAGGAACTTGACTATCTTCCCTCTGGCATAGAATCTTACCTCCATAGAGTGGTTTTGAACTGGACTTAAATGCTGAACTTTGACACTATCTCATCTGCTTTGTGGGTCAAAGAGGTTTTCTTGTAAAATGTGCCTGGATGCAGTAGAAAATCCTGGCTTTTTTTTCTTTTACCTGTGTATTGTGAAGTACTAAATATTTGACATGCTTAATAGGATAAGGACTTATTCATAAGGCGTCAGTGTCTGACATTACTTTGAAGCTTTCCTATGTACTCTTTTTTAATTTATTTTCCAGTTCAGAATTTCATCACAGGATGGATATAGAAACACACATTGGCAATGTGTTCCAGTCTTGTGGTTGCAATATCTTAGGAATGCATTGAGGGAATTTCTTTTCAAATTTGGAACAACCGTGATTAGATTTTGGATAATAAAGGTCAGTGACCTCTCAACGACACATGTGGGCCCTAACTCAAGAAGGAATTTGCCCATTATGACAATTTCAGACTTGTGTAATAGCCTAAGTATTGACATTTGGGACAGCCAAGGTTGGGAACTGCAACCAGACTGGTTTGCAGAATCGTACAATCCTGATTCTGTGATTTATTATACTTTCCCATCTGTTGTAGTACTCCACTCCTGTGGACTACTGTGAATTCAGTGGAGTTCCCCGTTTAGTAAAGCTCAAATATCTGGGTACTTCACTCTGACTGTGACGTGTGATGTTTCTTTTGTGGTTAAGTAGAAGAAGAAATAAATGAGGCCACTGATGTGATGCAACCACTAGAATGATTCCCTAGTGTGAGGTCCCAGTGTCATTAATCCACAGCGTCACTCGTCTGTCATGAAACCATCTGAAGTCCGAAAGAAGCTGTCTTCTGTTTTTGCGTTGTCCAAAGCGTGCAGCAGCGTCACACATTACTCACAAAGACGGTTAGCTCACGCAGAATAATGCCATTTATAGTCCTGCGTTCCCTCGCACACTGAGCTGGACTGACTGTGTGTCCTGGTGTGTGGAGGAGCATTGTACTCGTCAGACTGACTCTGACTTCACCACTACCCCCCCCCCCCCCCTCCTCCTCCTTACCACTGACTGAATGGTGCTGAGCAGCAACACAACAAACATATCACATCTGTTTGTAGAAAAAGGTTAGAGAAAGTTTTTATGCAAATAGTAAGGGTTCTACTGTTCAATAATATTTGTTATATCTTGTTAGGTGTTTATAGGCTAATTTCAGTCTTTTCAGAAACTTAAATTTCACTGACCAAAAAATAAATATAATATTATTTCTCAACTTGACTTTTATTTCTGTGCAGTGCAGGCTTTGAAACACAATTGAAACATTAGAAAATGTAGCTTTATAAATGTAATGCCTGATTTAAAAATACTTCATTATATTTTATCATTAAATTATACTTACTAACACCTTAATGTTAAAGCAGGATTGTATTGTTGAAGTGGATTATTTTGTCAGTTAATGAACGGTTTTTTTTTTTTTTAATAGTGAGAAATGCTGTCATAATTACCCCGAGTCAAAATTACAACAACAGTTCAAACCTTAGGAGTATTAGCAGAACATACAACAATTAACAGTAAATGTTCCTACAGAAGATGTTCAGGGCCACATCAGCCAATAGATATCTAATATCTATTGGATCTTCTAGCCCTTCTAGGGACGAGTGTTGCAAACTAGCATTCGCTATAAACACTATGATACTTGCATCAGATAGCTGTTTTCAGTCTGTCAATGTATATTGTATCTGTCCCTACCAAATAAACGATAAAAAAAATAAAAAAATAAAAAGTAATAATAATATATATTGAATATATCAATATTTAATATATATGATTAGATACTTATTGGTTGAGTTCAGTCTTTTTTTAAATGAGTATGTAACTACTCTTTGACTACTTTAGGACCGATAGATAAATACATAAAACATATTGTTGATATAAATGCAGATCAGTCGATGATCATTTGATTTAGAAAAATTATAATGCAATTTGTGTAATCTCTGTGGCTACGGAAGATGATTAAAGCCAAATTATATACACAAAATCTCTGGGGAAAAAAACATGCAAATTAAGGTTAAGGGTCCAAAACCTATAGTAGGCTATATTGTGAAATATTTATGTTTATTGGATTTTCTTAATTTACAACATTTAAGTGTTACGACTTAAAGACCATTTAATAAATAACAAGAGTTTAACGTCAGAAAAGTTGAAACATTTATCTGGTCAAAATGTAGATCAGACGATTAAATCATTTGGTCAAAAAAATAAATAACACAACAAATGTCTATGGATTATCTCCACTATATCTGTTTTTTTGTAAACTGCTTAATAAACTCGCAGGTTGTCGTAGAACAGCCTGTTTTTAATCCTCTTTTTCTGTGGTGCTGATGCTCTGCGGGGATTTAGGGGTTAAAGCGGGGCATTATTTGACTCGCTAATTCCCATATCTGCCACACGGTGGGGACCGGAGGAGCCTCTCCTGCTGCTGCCTGTCCGCCTTCAGTCTCACTTACTGCTGCTGCTTTGTTGTCCAGCCCGAGGAGGTCACTCAGTCCGATCAGCAGTCCGCTCACAGCGCACTTAGGAGCCGCAAAGGAGCCACCGACTCTCCGCAGAGAACACTTCTCTCCGCAGTTTGACAAAACAACTACGTAAGTCAACCTACGACTCTTGCTCTGTAAACAGAAGCTTTTTTTCTCTTAATTTTCGCGAACACGAGGCATGTGAGGCTGCTGTGTTGAGATCTTTCATCATGTTAAAGATTAATCGCTATAGGGACCATCGGCCACATTTCAGAGATGTTTATGACTTTAATTGAGTAAACAGGATTGGTGATGTGGCGCATGGTGCATGATTTATGTGGCATATCTGACACGATGAGCAGCTTCAGTATCAGACCACTTGTTTGGCCACTAAGAGAGACACTGAAGTACAACTTTCAAGTTTTAACTCGACTAAAAAATATTAATATTAACAGTACTTTTTAGTGTCCAAGTATCAACTAGGCTCTTGTTGGAAAGTACGCAAAACAAGTTAAAAGATCACGTGAAAAAAGTCAAATAAAAAACTTAACTAACTTTTTAGGACCCTTAAGCCCTTTAGGACAAGCATCAATTGAGCAGATTTGGTTAAAAAAAAAAGATTTGCGCATGTAATCTGGTGCAAACAGAAACTGAAGGTAAAGTTAATCAACTTTCTCGGACTTTGACCCACACTGTTGAACCTTTACACAGAGCAATTTGACAGATATCAGTTCTATGAAGCTGATCCAGGCAGTAATCTAATATTTAAGACGTAATTTGATAGAAAGTTAAAAGGTTGTATTGATTTATAGTGCCTTTCATTCCCATGGTGTCAAAGCCTTTCAATATGCCACAAGAAAAAAGAGAATAGGAAAGTCTGAAAGACGTTTACATAATTTGAGGTAGCAGAAACGGTTCTGGTTCCTGTTGTGGTAAGTAATAATTGATACCATCATGGGACACTCAAACTCTAGGCTATGCTTTATTCAGTAAAACTCCAACTCTGGAACACGTAACTGCCTTTAGTTAAAGAAAAAAACAGAAACATGCTTAAGAAATAAAATAAAACGGAAAAACATGTGCAAAGAAAATACATTTTGACTGCAGGACTTCCAGGCTGTTAATTGAAAAAGCTAAAACGATTGTATATGTGGACTGTTTTTACATTTAAAAACAGTCATAAATGAAGGGACAATCATCAAATCTTTTACTTAGTTTGGTATTTTGTCTGATCAACAGTCTAAAACCGAAAAATAATAATAATTTAAGAAACAGCAAGTTTTCCAACAAGCCACCAAATGAAACGCCAAAATGTATTATTTTTATACTACCATTTTCTGATCTAATGTCCATATTAGCAAGAGAATGCTATTTGTTTGTACTTTCAATTGTTATAGCCTGAATTACAGTTTTAAAACATCTATATCTGTTTTGGGAAAAGGACCTATTGGAGGTTGTTGGATGTCTGTTTTTTCCTCAATACTGTTTTCTTATGAATCACATAGCGTTTTTGTTTAAAGCCCAGGAAGACTAGACTAAAATGCTCCCATTAGATAAGCTAGTTAATGGTTGGCATCAACTGATCGACAATTCGTTTTAGGCCTGAGCTGAATCCCGAGGCAAACCTGACTGACCCATGTCGGCTCAATATTTAATCAATTTACAAAACATTGAGTGGTTCTTCTGCAGGGTGATTGTCTGCATTACAGATATATGGGGTCAGATCAGTCTCATAATACACAAATGCACACAGCAGGATTCACACTTGTATTTCATGATCCGCAAAGCATCCACTGTAATTCAGAAGGTTTTTCAATGTACACACAAATGTGTTCCATTTCACATACATGTAAGTAAAATCCAAACACAGAAAAAAGTTTTATATATGTATTTTTGATCCACACATACTGTATTTGTTTTCCGTTTCAAACCTCTGAACCTGCATACACAAACCGCTCTCTGTGCATGGATCGCTGTGCATTCGTGTGTGGGTTTTTTGAGACTCCCCTGATGGTCACCCGATTCGTACTTGTAATGTTTTCTATCTATAGCCAATCAGATGTCTCCTCCATTCTAAGCCAATCACAAGAGCGTATGATTTCTTGCGTTCAGGGTATGATTTCTTGCGTTCATGACATAGCACTTCATAAAGGCTACGCATTTTGCTAAACGCCATGTTGAAGTTGACCTGTCAGCTCCGGACAGCGCAAATCTGGCTATAGATAGAAAACATTACAAGTACGAATCGGGCGACCGTCAGGGGAGTCTCAAAAAACCCACACACGAATGCACAGCGATCCATGCACAGAGAGCGGTTTGTGTATGCAGGTTCAGAGGTTTGAAATGGAAAACAAATTTGTGTACATTTAAAAAGAAGACTTTTGCGGATCATGAAATACAAGTGTGAATTCATTGGGTGCATTTGTGTATTATGAGACTGATCTGACCCCCTATAGATATGGATGTTGGTCAGTGTTGTGCATGCTGGCATCAGTCAATATTTCAGTTTTCTCTCCCCCTTCCTCCTGTCCCCTTTTGCACACTGGTGAATCTTGTCCTGAACTTGCGATGCAATAAATCAGTCCAGCTGCAGGTCGAGCTTCACTGCTGCGTGACCTTAATTACCTTTCCATACACAGGGAACAGAAGTCTTGTTGAAGGGCTTCTACCAGAGTTAGCAGCTGTTTGGATGTCTATCAGACAAGAATGTTCTCACCCACAGAACCAGTTAATCTGCATTCTGAGATCTTTATCACAACACCAGGTCTGTGTGTTTTTAAGTGTTGGAGCAATGTAGAAAAACCTAATTCTGTTTGCTTCTCAGTAGAAAAGAGTGTAGTCTGTTTGTTTGCCAGAGACTCACCCTTAGTGAGTCTATAACCTGTTTACCCTGTTTAGTGGAATTGCCCTGAGGGGTAATTATGGTTTAATAATGTTTGAGCCTTTGGAGCTGCTCACATTTCTCCTGCAGAAAAAACAACCTGGTGGACTTGAGATGAAAGGCCGTAGCTGTCAGGGTTAATTTTCTTAACTTAACTATTTTCATGACAACGAGAATTTACTTTCTACTATCAACAAATCCCATGAACAGACCAAAACCAATGAATGTATCTACTTTTAGGTATTGTATTTGTATTTTCACTTGAATATTGTTATTCTTTGTTAATAAAAATAACAAAAAACCTGTTATTTTGCCTAAACTAAGAAATTTGCCAGAGAAAATGCAATGTATTTGTTAATAGGGATCCGTGTTTAGGTGAAAACGCTGATGAGTTTGAGAGTCAGAGGAAATTAGATTTCTGTTTACATGCTTCACGTTGTGGGAGTGAGCGCCTGAGTTTGGCTCTAAACAAGCATTAGATTTGAGTGACTCCATTTTCCCACACGCCCCCCACCTCCCTGCTGCAGCGTTGTCATGGAAACGTGCACAGCTTGCTCCTTTCAGTTGAAGTCTGGGAAGCCCGAACTGGTTTTGCCACGACCGAGTGCTAAAACACTGAATTAATTATGGTGGTGGGTGGGGTTCCAGCCACCACCATAAAAAAATATAGTTCTTTGTGACTCCCTCCTTTTGTTCTTACTGTGTCCTCCATCGTCCTCACCCCACACACAAGCAGACAAGTTGTTGTCACCGCAGCACTACGTTTTAGAAACTGTCAGGATCGTCTCTTAAAAAACTACTCTATTGTCTGAGATTGTGTCAGTGGTGAAAGTAGTACTCGGGTCAGAAAGTAGCGAAAGCACAGGGTACAAACACTCCTTGACAGTGATGTGAACGCACTATTAGTACAGTATTATTGGCTAGATGTACTTAAAATATCAAATTTGTTGAACACTGGTGTTAAACTCTGTTTTAATGAAACCATGTGAAAAATTAAGATGAGCATTTTCTCTTTGGTGGAAACATGAAAACTGCTTGACATTTGGTGTGCCAACGGGCAGGGTTGGGAGGGTTACTTTAAAAATGTATTAATTTACAATCAACAGTTGCACGTAAAAACGATGAATTAAAACATATATTTCTTAGACAATCATTTTAGATTTCAGACTGACTGGACTAGAATATTGTGATGGACATTCCACTTTGATGAGTTGAACCAAAACATAATGATAATATCTCTTGCAGAATCAGCTACTGTATGTATTGAGCATTCATTGTCGATTATATATTGTGGATTAATTTAGCAGTGCATCCATGATTTATATTTTTTTAGTTGGCTTTAGTCACTTTCCACGAGGTGTTAAACATCTTTACATCACCTAAAGTAAACTCAAGCTGCCATTGTTGAGGTGTCCCGTCAGAGTGGGACTGTGAGAGCCTCGGTGTTATTAAAAGGGTTTGTGGGTGGGGTTTATTTCAGGTGGAGGGAGGATGAGAAGGGGCGTCAGAATGATTCATCGTTTTAGTCATTTTTACTTCAACCATTTGGTTCTGAAATGCGATGTTTTTCAGTTTGTCTTTGTCATATCTTTTTGTAAACTTAGTATGATTTTAGTTTCCATTAGTGGTAAGACAAAAGTAGCAATTTAATACATAACCTTGGATTTTGATAAAATGTGATGTGCGTATTTCTTTTCCCCAACGTATAATAGAATTGATTAATGAATAATAAGTTATTGTTATACACATCTGGCTGGATTCTATAGATAACACCTTTACAGGGAGTTTTAGTCTCTCTCAGCATGTTGTTTTGGTTTTCTCGCTCACTAACCTTTTTTACACTCTGACCTCAAAAAACCCACATTGACAACAAATTGACAGTTTAACATTTACTTAGCTACTTTTGACACATCGTTAGATAAATGTTTGAACTTTGGTCAAAGCCAGACATAATGTTTATCTATGCTTCCAGTCTTTATGCTAAGCTAACATAATTCCCCTAATTATTGCCTTATTTTAAACCAAAATATATCACAATGAAAATTTCACAGATGTTTAAAACAATTATTCTCTGTATTTAGCGTTTTTGCTAAATGTTGCGTGATAATATGCAAATGAGGCATATTGTGTGCTAACTTTTGGCGGAATTTGGAGAATTATACAACTGCTTATTGACAAAGTGAGTCAAACAAACACCTGAATGAAGTGTTATTGATGTTACTATCTGACTCAAAAAAGCTAACTGTTTCTATAAAAGGCAAGTAGTTTGACAAACACTGACTGTTTGTGTGAGGGGCCAGTCGACCAATATTAAACTGTAAATTCTAAACACAAAAAAGTGTCAGATAAACGCCTCTTTTGTTAATCTCTGCATTCCTAATATGAGATTTAAAATTCAGAAATTCTACAAATAGATTCTGTTAAAGAGAACAGTGAGGGAAGAGTGGCGACAAAAGAGTGTATTGTCTTGTTTGTTGTTGTTGCTGTTGCCCCACGCACCTCCTGCACATTTCTGCATGAGTCAAAGAGTGTGTAAGAGTCTTGGATGACATGTCTGTCTGACGCATTCAGCACTGTCTCTGACAGAAGAACAATGATTATGAGGAGAAAAGGCCTACCTTTTAGTCATAAATGTCAAATTAACACCAAAAATGGCTAAAAATGTTTGTTGAATAAAGCATTTATTGCCAAAGTTCACTTATAGCAGTATATTGCATGAGCACTTGCCTTGTCACACATTTAATAGACCTGTATTTAACTATTATTTGTATTATCAATTCATTTTGCATCTTCTATATAAATTATGTTTTTGTATGTAAAAACAGTGCCAGCTCTCACTCCCAACAGCCGAGGATATTTTTGTATTAATTTGCAGTGTGCCTGTGTGAGTAGTTTTTTGTATTCACACATCTTTTGTAACCAAACAATAACGTGGTCAGAGCGAGCGTGAAGTGAACTGCTGCCGTGGATTATAACGGGATTGTAAATAAAAAGATGTAAAGTTGTTTGCCAGGGAAAGACTTTAGGAGGGATTATCCCAGACACTGGGAATCACAGAAAGCGACTGATATGAAAACACAGCTCAGTAAAAAATGAAACTGAAACTTGCTTTGTGTTAACTTCTGATTATCTCAGCTTGCTTTATGGAGCAGAGGTGACACAGTTATACAGGAGGAATTTAACCAATGTTTTAGACTCACCTCATTACAATAGTGGCTGGCTCATCTGCATTTTCTCACAAGTGCGTGGTAAACGGAAACCTGCCAAAATATACAATTCAGATTTATGACACATACTGAAATGAAGGGGGAAACCCATTGTTAGACTGTTCGGAAATCCATACAGAATGCAAAATAGAAACAAGCATTGAAATGGAACATATTTAATCCCATGAATTGAAACTTCACATTCTAAATAAAAGAAAAAACATATCAAATCTACGCAGACACTATTTTTATTTGTTTATCGTAAAATGTTGGTTTGCCATCTACACACAGAGAAGAAGAAGCCTGTGAATTAACTACAGGTTATTTACTTCCTTTTTAAAATAAAGTAAAGTTATCGGTTCACTTATGTCAACCCTAACCATAGCCCCATAAACCACGAGAAGCAGGTCTTTATCTTTTATTGGTATCGGCTAATAAATAGATGTTTGCATGGAACAAGGCACCATAATTGAAAATGTGAACATACTATATGTTATTTATGTGAATCTCAGAAAGGTCTCCAGGTTAATGAGCTCTTTTTGTGCACTCTCAGTAAGAAAAGCTCAGTCTCGCTCTTGTGTTGAAGTAGATTTTGTCATTGTGCCAACTGTCTCTGTGCGTATTGGCGATGTTGACCTCTGTGTTGTGACAGGATGTTTAATGTTGTAAAAGAACCCAGATAATAAATATATAGAAATTGGGTCAAAAACTTCTGAGGGCTCAGATCAGATTGCAGAACTTCTGTATACAGTGTGTGTCCAATAATCATTTTTTATAACATTTTATGACTTTGTTTCAGTTCATGACATTCACTGCCTGTGTAATGTGCTCCAGATTGTGTTGAAATATGTCTGTGGAAATAATTAAGATGGCATGTTTCTATTTTTGTTCTTCTACTTGTTGCACATTTTTGCACAGATGTGGGAAAAGCAGCTGCTGTGAATAGTGTGCTCCCATTTGAAAAAATGTGCCATAATCAACAACTTTTAGGATGAAAAAGTTAATTGAACCATTGTGTACTTTTCAGAAGCAGACATGTTTCTATTCACTCGGCAGCTGTAGCACAAAGGGGCTCTGCGTGGCACTACTCATTTTTAAGAAACCCTTTGTTTCTGGATCTTTTTTCCTACCAGATGTGCATAAGTGCATTTTTTTTTTATGTTCACAAGCTCGGGTCCAACAGTTAAAACTCTGTTAAAATAAACCTTAATACCATTTTCATTTCAAAAGCTTACTGGTGATATCTTTATATTTTTCCTTCTGTCGACAAATCCAATGGAAAGACCAAAAACAATACTTTTTGAACCATTGCAGCTGGTGAGTTAACAGCCATCACACTAGCCAGCCAGGAAAATAGTAGTCCAGTTTTTTTTTCAACTGTTTTTTTTTCTTCTACTGACCTGTTAACTCATCCTGATATGATATTCATTCAATAAAGAGATTTATATTTGTGTGTGTGTGGTAGTCGCAGCTACTCGCTTGGCTAAATGATAAAGGAGTATGGCATGCTAACTGCTAACATGCTAGTAATTCAAATAGCTTTGATGGCATGACCATACTGACATGCACTATTGCCATTGCTAGCACTATCTAAGAAGTGTACATAGTGGGAATTTTATTGAAGAAGGAAAGAAATATCTCTCTTGCTTACTCTTGATTAGCAAGTACATAAGATGTTAGCATAGCACTGTCGCTGTGACAAAACCAATTTAAATGGCATGTTTGTACCTTCAACGTCTGTCACAAACTAAACAAAAGAGAGGTTAAGGGACATTTGACGGGGACACAGCTACAACCTCTTCATCAATTTTGGACACTGGTTCAACATTTTTTCTGTAACATTTAGCTTTTTTTTGACACCGTAAAACACCATAAAATCTCCTTTTTTTCAACTGAGAGCAACAGACAGAAAGTCAGGAAGTTTTGAAAGACAAACTAAGACGTTGTTTTGGTCTTGTGTTTAACAGTTTTTCTTGTAAGAAATATGGACAGTGTAATTGTTATACTTTTATTTGCATGTTTCTTTTAGTTTAGACCTGATATATATTATAGTATAGTAAAGACATTTACCCAAAGTTTAGGCCTAAACAACTTAAATGTATAATCTTAGTATCAGAGGCCAACCTGTTCTTTGTTAAGGCTTCAGCCTGCTCTCTTTAACGTTTATAATACCTTACATCTGGCTTTGCTGAAACCGCCAAAATGTCTTTCCTATTGCATATTCTCTTTCCTGCAGGTGCACCCCCCCCTAACCCACTAAACTGGCACAGGCAACCATGTAACAGTAACCCATTTACAGTGATGGGAATATGGGTTGGATACATGAGTGCTGAGCTCACGCTACGGGGCTTCACTGCCGGGAGGAAACATCGAACCGGGCCGCCATATTTCACCCAGATTTTCATAGATTTATTGGACAGTAAGAGGCCATTACTGTATGGAGGGGGGGGGGTCTGCATGGAGGTGAAGAGAAGATGGAAAACCATTCAGATATACTGCTGCGTTTATGTTAGGCTAGATTTTCTGTAAATATGAAAAACTACATGGAAGATGAAAGGTCATTGACATTTTCTTGGTGTTGAATACGAGTTGGAGGCACTTTTTGCTCTTTCCAATCTGCACTAGTTGAACTGAACTTGAACTGTTAACTTTTTTTGAAAGTGAAACTCCTATTCTACATATAACTTGTGATTTGAGACCAGGGGAAGGCGGGTGTTAAGAATAAATAAAGACTAATACTGTAATTGAAAAACAGCTAATTTACGAACAAGTTCTTAAAACATCTCTAGACTTACATTTCAAACTGATAACTTGAATCTCTAAGAGGCGAAAGATAGCATTACCACAATATAACAAAAGCCTTATCTGCTGTAATTGTAAAGTTACCACATTACTCCGCATTACAGAAATGTAGACGTACTGATTTCCCTAGGACATCTTTAGATATGTATGGATCCGGAGCTCAGGAACAGTCTTGGAGAGGGCGGTACATCCAGAGTGAGCAGGTCACAGATGGTATGACCTCTCTGCTCACAGATTGAGGTTGTGATTGCACTGGTTGTTTTTGCGGGTCTAATCCTTGAGGATTTGAGCCCCCCAGTTCCTTATCATGATCAGCCGGACCAGCTTAGCCTCCGAGGTCTGTGCCTCTATAGCATCTGTCACCACTTGTTCACATCACGCTCTTCTCAACAGCAGATCTGTAAACACAATCCTGCTCTGCTCTCATAACCTAACTTCACTTGCACTCTGTTTATGGAAATTATAGCATTACATTTTGTTCAGTACATTGGATCTTTTGGACAGATTTTTCACTACTGTAAGATGTTTTATTAAAGGTATAATAATGTAATCTAATCATGAAAATAATATGTTGAGTAGCTTTGTCAAACCAATAATCCATCACCCAAACACAACGACAATTTACCATTATGCAGATCAGAAAAATATAGCAAAAGCATTTGGTAATTTTTCTTGACAAACGACTTCAATCATTATATGAATTTCACAAATATTTGATGTAATATTAAGAACATGATGGAGTCTGAAAGCCCATACATTTATAGGTCTTCAAATCCATTTAAAAAAAAAGGAAATTCTTCTGAGGTGATGAGAAGTGAATGTAAGAAGGCAGAACAAATCCAGCGTTTGACCTCTGAGAAATGAAAAGAAAAAGATCTCCAAGTTTTAATTAATTGGGTAGTTAATTAACAAATAATGGCTTAAGAAATGATCAATATTTACAATCACAATCAAATGATACTGAGAAAAGGAAAAAACGCTGTCTGACAGACCTGTGAGATTATACACTATGTTTATGTTTAACAAATATTGTGACTTTCTTATGTTTACAGATCCAGCATCATGGGGAAAGGCTGCCTCACAGCTACCAAGTACTTCCTGTTCCTCTTCAACCTCATCTTCTTTGTGAGTATACTCATGATAAATAATAGAAATGTGCCATTAATAATGGCACATGCTGTTAAACAGCATCTCAGTGCTCATCAAGTTTTATGTTTTTTAATCACAATCATATGATTATAAAGCAAATTGATATAAATAATGTATACATTATACTATAATTACTTCAGTGGAACATTACATTGCTTAGCATGTGATTCACTCACACAAAATCTTAATGTACTTTAGTTTAATATTTCTTTAACATTAACACTATCAAAGTTATCTTCTGGCTATTAACAACATCAGTCAGAAATGTCTAACTTCTATTTGACTAGATGTACAACTTTTCCCAGCAGATTCTATTCACTAGCTTGCCTATAAATGTATAACTGAGCTCCATTAATTTGGTGAAAGTCTCTGTGGTTACAGGTTTTAAAACAGAATCCTGTAAAATAAATCTGTTGCTTGCTACAGTTCTCGACAAGAGTTTTTAAACAGCTTGAAAGGACAAGATGTCAGCCATTCAGGATCTCTTTCTCTGACTCTTAAGTTTTAATTGCTGTGTCTTTAGTAGCCATGGTGATTCTCACTTTCTTGTTTCCTCTCTTCTGTGGAAATGAAATGTACGATCTGAGGGTTAGAGGTTCTTAGCAACAGATAAACACTGTGTGTGTATGTTTGTACTTCTCTGTATTGAGAGCATCGCCCTACGCTGTGCTTTCCTGCAAAGTACATTCAGTTCTTACTGAGAGAAACGTGATGTCATTAGGTTACATCGATGTTTGGTTTGCCCCAAGACTACTCACTTACAGTATGTCCTGCCCGTACCACGCATGAAGGTACAGATCATGGCTGTAGCTACTACTGACGTCATGATCTCACTTTGTTTGAATTCAGCAAATGGTTACATTGCAAGAGTGATCTTTCAGAATATTTTTAGATTTGAGATACATTAAAGAAACATGAAACTCAAATGTTAAAGTGTAAGGTGTTGACCTGGGAAAATCCTGGAACATAAGAAATTGAAATGTATTGGGTATTAATTATCAGGCCTTTGCAGAGGATTTTTTTCTTAACTGTATACAAAAAATGCAATGCAAGCGCCTAAAAGATCTTGAATAGTACTTCAACATATTGTATGTGATAGGTTAGGGGCACCAATCACGAGCCAGCCAGCTAACAAATCAGAGCAGATTGGGTTCTGGTTTCAGACACAGGATGAAAAGAGCAGGCAGTTTGAGAAAAATGAATTAAATCACAATGAAGGCACAAAATACAAATATAAACCTGAAAATTAGCAAAATAAGGACCCTTTAAAATTGAATGCAAGTCCCATATTTTGGATTTTGCCATTCAGAGAAAACCTTGTTTTTTTAGTCCTTTGTGCTTTTAAAACTTTTTACAGAATCTCTGGTTTTGGACATTTAAGCTTTTTATGTTGAACATGTATACTGAACATGTCTGCTGCTGCCTTCTCACATTAAAAGCCTCTGAAAGACAAACCAGCAGGAGGCTTTTATTTTGAACCATGTATTAATAGTTCATGTTAATTAATGTCCCTCTTGATATTATTCAATAAAAATAGATCCACACCAAAAGGTGTGGACGTATTTGGTGCTATGTGATCAGAAGATCAGTTTTTAGTTTGGGAGCAAGGTAGCCACAGCAAGATGTTGGATAAGAGAAAAACACTTGAACTTGAATGGTTCAGCATTCCTGCAAAACCTGGAAGAAGGAATTAGAGAAACACAAACTGGGATACAAATGTATAAAACCTGTATAAAAAACTGAGCTAAATGCGCTTCATCTGTTACGGTTTATATGTGCTTGGTCGCAGCATGTCTGAAACATTGTTTATGGCTGACCTGTGTTTGTGTATGTTTGTTCTCCAGCTGTGTGGGGTCATCATCATGGGCTTCGGGCTATGGCTCCTGCTGGACAATCAGAGCTTCATCGTCGTCCTGAGTAAGTTCGTCCTTTATTCTGCTGATGATCGTTTATTTCTACCACGTATACTTTGTGTGACATGACTCTTTTCTTATTTGCACATTTTGTTGAAGTTATCGCTGCAGGGAAGTCTGTTGTTTCGAGTTAAAATGGGATAAATTATATCTCAGTGGTTAGAGCTGGCGGCTCAGTAACTGCTGCAGGAATAGCAGGTTTCAATCCAGCCAGCGGTCCCTTTTACATGTGTCTTCCCTCTATCTCCCCCTTTCAACTATGTAATTCTCTTAAAAAGGCAAATCAGGCCTAAAAAAAGATGCATAATACATAGAGCCATTATTAACAGGCTGAAAACAACTTCTGACTGCAGGCTAACAGTGTGAGTGTGTGTATTTAAATATATATTTGTGTGTGTGAGAGATAGAAGGGAAACAGGCGGCAGACGTTGAAAACTTCACCTGTTATTAGTTTGAACTGTTGACATATGCCATCTAGACAAGCCCTTATAACTGCACTGCACTACAACCTGTGTACAGCACTGTAATGCATACAAAGGATTTTGAAAAGCCTTTGTCTAGAGATGCGTCAAACAGATCCTCGGAAGCATTAGTTTTTGGAAACCTAATCCTCAAATAGTTTTAAAATAAAGTTGTATGCAAAAAAACATGTACATTGTTAGAAAGGACTCCAACAACAATCTGAGACCTGGGGCGGAAAACGGAAAGTAAAAGTCATAAAATTCTGCTCCACGAATTTTATATAAATCTGTTATCATATCATTTGGAGGACTTTGGATTCAAAGACACAGGGTCATATGTGCATATGCTGATGTTTCCCTGTCCAACTATTTCAGATTAGTATTGAATGATGCATTTCTTCTCATGGATGATTTAAATGTTATGTGAGCAAGTGCTTAGTTTAAAGCTGTCATAGTAAAGTGTAAGTGTGTAATGTAAAAAATAACCAGGATTAAGAAAAAAGTGTCTCACATTTGAACAGGTTTCCAGTTGTGTCATATTTAATTCCGTAAGAACTTCTTATTACAGAATTGTCATTTCATAGAATCTCTACACAATAAGAATGGTCAGAATGATTGACTTAAGGAAGCAAATCTTTTTCCACGCTTCAGCTTGCTTTAAAATGCATTCTAAACAAAGTCCTCCACTCAGCTATCAGACAGATATAATCTATATTGCTGTTGTTAATGCAAAAACAGCAATATAGTTAGTTTAATCATTCCTTCTGATTTGGTCTCAGCATAAAAGTTAAGCTCTCTGTGTGTTCACTGGTTGTAGAGGCTGTTGAGTTTAACACAAGTGTCCAGCAGATTTCTTCCACGTTTTGTCTGCCTGCTTCTCTGGACTGTGTTTAAAAAAAGAAATTCCTTTAAGCCACAAATCTTGCCTTTGTGTTTGTCCTCCTCTGTATCCTGTCATCGTGGCTTCATTTACTCTCCTGCTACTGAGTGTTCAAAGACATCTGCCTTTAACAGGATTAAAGAGCTCATTTGACATTTAGGGAACATTTATTTTTCCTAATAAAAATCATCTAGTGAGCTTAAGAGGGGTTTGTTTATTCAGATTCTTTAAAGTGCTTGTGTTTGAGTTTCCCCTTTTCTGACACTGTTTTTTGTGCATGTGAATGGTCTGCAATAGCTAAAATCCCTCTATTCCATCCAGAGGGATTTTCTCTCCCACACACTCCCCTCTGCCTGAAATGTTTTTCCTAACATAGTGACATCACCATGTCACACACGCACTTCTATTGGCTAGCGCTATAACACGTTGTATGTTGTAGTCAAAGGGAAATCTCTAAGCGGCTAACCAATCACAGCAGACTGGGCTCTGGTTTCAGACAGAGGGTGAAAAGAGGTGCTGCAGCACAGGCAGTATGAGAAAAATAAAGAGCTTCTTGAATATTAGAGCATGGAGACATGACACAGTAGCGGCACAATACAAATATGAACCTGAAAATGAGCAGAATAGGGCCTCTTTAAATTGCCTTATGTTGAAGTGCTGCATTGAAGTACTTAACTGTGATATGGAAAATGTACTTAAAGCTTTAAAAATATACGGTTTTTTTTAACTCGTGCATTAATGTCAAATCAAGAATGTTTTGTTGTAGCTTGTGTTTTGTTTTAAAATATAAAAGACAGCAACACATGCTGTCACAATTCCACCTCAACATTTCTTAACAATACAATTACATAAGCAAATCTCATGCTCTTTTTTCATCTACTAAAGTTTAACAGAAAGTAAAAGTCATAGAATAGCTGCTCCATGGAACCAGTTTTAATTGATCTCAATTGCTGTTACAAAAAGAAAAATATTCTCTCCCCATCAATTTACATAAAATGTAAAGTACAAGTATGTCCAATTGTGCTTTAGTACATTTCACAAACTAAAACTATTGTACACTGTCCTTAACTCCAAAACATTTTGAACTATTTCTTTAATTCTAAACTCTGTATACAGAAACAGTCAGTTTGTCAGTGAGAGAAGAAGAAGAAAGAGACCATCAGTGTGAGCGAGACAGAAAGTCTCAGACACCACTGAAGAAGTGTCGATGCAGCAATATAGAGACAGACATTGAGCAATTGTCATTGTGTGTGTGTGTGTGTGTGTGTGTGTGTGTGTGTGTGTGTGTGTGTGTGTGTGTGTGTGTGTGTGTGTGTGTGTGTGTGTGTGTGTGTGTGTGTGTGTGTGTGTGTGTGTGTGTGTGTGTGTGTGTGTGTGTGTGTGTGTGTGTGTGTGTGTGTGTGTGTGTGTGTGTGTGTGTGTGTGTGTGTGTGTGTGTGTGTGTGTGTGTGTGTGTGTGTGTGAGACAAGCCAGTGCACTGAGGACATTTGTCCCCCATCCTCGTGGGCTCCCTGCAGGTGTCGTCCCCTCAGACACTGGGCTCTTTCTGCTCCGTCCAGCATCAGCATGCATCACATCAGCCCAGTGCGCTCACCGCCTTACTCATCACACAGACACACTACATCACAGTCAGTCAGATAGTCCAGCCATTTTATCGGGGACGGGGATGCGGTCATACGACACTAACCGTCGGAGCACATGGTTAAAGTACAGTGCACAGTTTAGCTTTGTGTTCACACATAAACGAGAAGTATTGATGCTCCATGGAACGTTTTCTCAGAGCGGCCCGTCACTGCTCATCACAAGTGCGTGAATGAATGCTCAGGCTGATCGTACAAAGAAAGCGCTGACTCACAACCACATCATTCTTGTTTCAACACGTCTGAAATCATCCAGTTTTATGGGACTGAAGAGGTTTTAAACATTACTTCATGTGGAGCAGGTAAACCACGTGGAACACTTCCACTGACTGAAGCCATTCCATAGGTTGGAGTGTAACTATGGACATTAAGTTAAATATTAACTTAAGAGTGTTTCCATTTTATACCACTTTGTACTTCTAATCCACTACATTTCCCAGGGAAGTATTGTACTTTTACTTCCAGATTTAATTCAAACATTTTGAAAGAAGACATGTAATGCGAATTTTCAGGTTCATATTTGTATTTTGTGCCTCTACTGAGCCCATTATGTACAATGTGTTGGAGCGCTAGCCAATAGACATGTGAGTGTGACATAGTTGTGTCACAATGTTGCAGAACATGACGTATCCCAAGTGGAATTGTTACAAAATGTAAAAGAGTGCAAATGCATTGATGGAAATAAAGTGTATGAGTACAATATTATTTATCTGAGATGTAGTTGATTAGAAGTATATAGTAGCAGAAAAAGGAAATAATCAAGTAAAGTATATATTTAAGTACAGTACTTTGTTAATTTGTTATATTGTGACGAATATAAAGTATCTCTTTATATTGAATTGATTCAAACAATATTTAAGAAAAATAAGGGGCTTTTACTTCTAAATTTAAGCATATAAGACCAATTTAAAGTATGTTCAGAAATCTTATTAGGTAATCTATCCAAAGGGACCCTAAAACATGTACATGTCTGTAAGAGCAAATGACACCCCCCCACCCACCCTGTAACCTAATTTTCCATCATAAACTCCCCTCGTTTCTCGTTTTCTTGCTTTGGAGCAGCATGCCCTGGTTCACTGATCCCCCGGGAATATCCCATGATGCCTTGAGGCCATGAGGACCCAGCAAGGAGGGGCTTGTCTTTTAAAATGGTTCATTGGCAGACTTCTACACGCTTCTTGTTCACAACCTCTTGTGACTAAACGTTTTGTAGAGCGGTAGCAGATTCTATATTTCTGTCTTGAATCATTTGGAACTGGCTCTGTTTTTGATGAGTCATACTCCATCAATAAAGGGAGCTCATCAAATCGCACCCCAGGCTTTGGATTGTAACTGAATTCTTGTTTCAGTTCCCAGCGTTTCTTTGGGCCCTGATAACTTGCTATATATAAAGCGCATTTCTTTAGTTTTTTGATGATCACACATGTTGCTCGTCTGGATCATTTTTCGCAGGTTTGTAGATTTCAGAGACTTGTATATTGTGTTGAAATCTGTGAAGTTGAATCATTTAAAAAAATACATGTTGATCAAACGTGACACAGCCACTGACCGGGTTTTATAGCTGATTGGGTAGATGAAACATCTAGTCAGTGTTTCTGATTGTGTTGTAGACTTGTGTATATAGTTGAAAAGTGCATTTTAAAGAAAAGCCAAATGAGAAGACATGAATTCACACGTATTGTGCAGTCAAACTTTGTATATATTTATACAAAGCACTTTTGGCCATACTTTGTATTATCACGGTGCTTGCCAATCCCCTTTTTGAAGTTGCATGTCATTTGACACTGGTTGTTGACATGGAGTTTGTTTTTAGTTCTGAACTGAACTCTTGACAGATGTCTGGATTCGAACTCGATGACATGAACGAGATGTTTCCCACTTCTGGACCCTCTATGTTGGACTGTTGTGTAGACCGTGATGTTGCACAGAGACGCCTTTGTTTGCCAATGCTGAAGTACACACTCTTCAGAAAACACTTTTCTTTTTGTCCACACTCAACAAGAGTTTTTTGCTACTTGTTTAATAGCTATTGTATTAGAAAATACTGAAAAAAGAAAATACTCAAATTTCCGACTGGTCGATTAGCGACCTACTCACATTTTCTTCTTTTCAGTTTTTTTTCTCAGATTTGTTTTACATCACATTACACAGAGGCCCAACGCACAACCAGAGTGTGGTTCTGCCAATGGTTTGGCACCTGGATGTGGGGGTTTTGGTTTATTGCTCAAGTTCACGTTGGCAGTGCCCAACATGTACCAGAACAACTCTGTACTTGATCCAATCAGGACTTGAACCTGCGACCCTTCAGTTCCCAAACAATAACACATACTTTCTGTCCATGCAGATAACTCCACATCTGTGAAGGTGGCCTGCTACATCCTGATTGGCGTCGGGGCCTTCTCCATGCTCATGGGCTTCCTCGGCTGCCTGGGGGCCATTTACGAGATCCGGTGTCTGCTCGGCCTGGTGAGTGACACTTCTACACCTGTATGAATGTATGTACGCTCTGATCATTTAAACATGATGATGAGTAATGCAGGCACGGTGTGAGTGGAGGATTTATTGTATAAATAGTTGAACTAACTTCTCCTAAAGGAGCAAAAACAGGTCTCTGCCTTACTTCATCACACACACGCATGCACACACACACACACACACACACACACACACACACACACACACACACACACACACACACACACACACACCACTTGCAAGTAGGCACATTTATAGTTGTTTTGTTGCCAGTAAGATCTCTTTTTTTTCAAAGATTTTATCGGGATCCTGCTGTACCAACATGTTTTACCTCTCAGATGTTTCACATGAGTTTACCATCTGCTGTGTCTCCACAGTACTTTACCTGCCTCCTGCTGATCCTCATCGCTCAGGTAGCAGCCTGTGTCCTCATCTACTTCCAGAAAGAGACGGTGAGTGATGTCACTTCCTCTTCCTCTGTCCTCCATTCCATAGAGTGGTGCAGTGATGACGTATTTTTGTAGGCCGATCTGAAAGTTAGCGTCCTAAGGGCTACTTCGCCAAAAAAGCAAATTGCCCGCATGACTTCATGTCACCACCGCTAAGCTAAAGGTGCCTAATATTCAATGTGATGGCGTTTAGTAATCACTTATAGTTTGAAAGGTTCGGACAATCACAAGTTTGGTATTTACTGACTTGTTTTATGTTTTACAACAAAACGTGAAAATTGTTGAACTTGTGTCAACCATAGAAAAGTTGAGAGGCGAGTGAACAGGTGAAAGGCCTAATCATTTCTGGGTTTTAGGACTCATTCCTGCACCACTCTGACAAAATCATGGTAGTTTCCCTCTTGTTTTCTTTTGTTAGTGGAATGAGAAGGGTTGCAGCACATGTATGGATAACACACCTTCCTCTTCTTGTTATGTGTGTCCACACCCACAATATGTCATAACAGGCATAACTATGAGTTGTCACATAAAGACACCGCATGCTGTGAATACAAAATGTATTCTACGCCTCCAACAAGTATTCAGCTGTAACCGAGAGTGACATATGGTCATGTGACACCAGACAACTGGAATTAAAACTGATGCCTTTATGTAGCATCGCCCTCTGGTGTTTTAATCTGAGACATTTTACAGATGAACAGAAAGGGCAGAAAAGGGGATAATAATAATAGTGTTGGCTTCATTATTTTAGCTTGTGTAACTTAATACCATAATAATTTATATTTGTTTGCTGATGAGTTCTAGATCACATTTGACCTACAAGGCCAAACAATATTTATCTGCGTCTTTAAAGAGTTCTGTTAGCTTCAGTTTGGCATGTATTGCACTTTATCTTTTATTCAGAATAACAAGGGCAGTTTCAGAATGAGGATGTATTTTCATGAAGAGTTCAATTCATGATTTTTCTTGAATAACTTACACTTGTCTGTAAACATCTTATCAGAATACCCTTTAAGGTTCTCGATAATGATATCTATTTGCAGAAACATAATCCAACTAATGAGTCAGGTCTGTGAAGTTTTTGGTGAAATTGACACTGAAACCTTTGGGTAACAACAGCTTCAAAAACAAAAGTTAAAGTAATGAGACCAAGTTAACAAATGTTTTATGACAAATACATGCAGAAGCAGGGTAATGCATTTTGGCTCACCTTCCAATGTGGTAGTGTAAGGAGAAATGAATTGCTGATGGCCTTAATCATTTCTCATAACCAATAGATGTGCGTGTGCGACTATTTAGTGAACTCTTCCCTCTATTGGCAGAAACATACCCAGATAAACATAGCTTACAGAACACACAAGAAGGAGTTGTACATTTGACTGACAGAGATCTAATAACCTGTTCGTGTTCGAGTCTCACTGACACAATGCGCCTGGTCCATGGAGTAATGCTTAACCTGTGGACCTCCCTTCCTTTGTAAATAGTTGTGTTTTAGTACATTCATTGTATACAGCAGCACTGTAATAGCAAGAGGATTTTTTGCACTCTTTTCTCTGCTCACTACTTCAGACTTAGATGTTCAAATGGCAATGACATTCTTAAAAAAAGAAAGAAAAGCTCTTTAAAAGGTTAGCTTAGGCCTTGTTACTAATTCATCAGCACTAACAATGGTATGACTCGCTTCAAGTCAACATATCTGCACTTTCCTTGTTGTTTGGAGTTTCATTGTCTGTTTTTTGCAATGATTGTAAGTCACTTTGGATAAAAGCCTCAGCTAAATGAAACGTAATGTAAATGGATGTTATGGTAATTAACTCCAATGCAAAACATTTGTTTCCCTGAGACAAGACTTTATGCTGCGTTCACATCATACAAATGACCATAATTACCAGTTTCAACTTCTAAGTACCGTTTATGTCAACATCCAGGTTGTAATTACAATCGTGAAACTAAGATTTATCTAATAGCTTTTATATAAGTGCATAAAAATGTAAGAGGATGTTTTCTTTTGGTTGAACCCACTTTTTTTTAAGCTCTTCAGGTGAGGCATATCGTCATTAGCCATTATTTATTTTTTTTATTTTTTTATTCATTTTCATGCTGCTTCTGTAAACAGTGAAACAACTCGGGTTAAAATGTTTCGATTATATAAAATAACAGTTTTTCCATAGTACATCAGTACTTTTACCTCAACGTTCAATAAAGTAGCAGAAACTTTAGTTATTGTTTTTTTTACTCCCAACTGGGCCTGGAGCGTAGTGTGATTGAAAATGCATAGTGAACGTTTTTGGGCGAATAAGTCTAAAATTTGTTCTACTTACGCTAGCTGGGCAGTGACATTATAGATTCTGACCCACACATATACAGATATAAAATAGTTATTGGCACTTTTATGATTCAAAAAGCTACAACAAAATCTCAGAAGCTTGCTAATACACATTTTCCACTGCATAATTCATCTGACTCAATAAAAAGGCTACAAAAGGAGAAATTCAGTTCTTGGGAGTGCAGGCAGTATCTGAACGTTTGTTGGAAGCAGTTTTCAGCCACTTCGCTTTTTCTGCCAAAAATAATTTCAAGGCAAAACCTCCACTTAAAAAATAAAAAGAGTATATCTGCTTTTTCAGCATGTGTTCACTGGAGACCTTGGGTGTCTCAACATTCTTGGAGTAAAGATTTAAGCAACAATTACTCTCCGATCTGTGTCTGGTCTGCAGTGATTTGGATAATGTGATCCATTAAAGGGTGCTGCTGTATTTGGCTTCTGATTTGAAATGTTTCTGGATATCCTAAAGATTTGTCTAATCTATAAACCATTTGAGTTTTGTTTAACACCCAGATAATTCCCTCTTTGTTAAGGAACGCTGCCGTTTTTGTAAAAATTCCTTAAACGTAAAGGAAAGTAGCTAACAACTACTGATTAATTGTTTATTTTTTTAGAATTAGACAAAGCGTCTGGTTATGCTAAGCTATCTAGCTGCAAGATGTAGCTTCAAATTTATCATGACATTTGTGATATCTTATTGTTTAACTCAGTAAGTTCATGGTGGGAAAAAAATACAAAATAAACAAACCATAAATGGTGAATAGCAAACTAAAGGAAGCAAAGTCTTTGCTTCAGACCAAGCCAGCACAAGCAGATTTTGCCTCTTCACATTGCTGAATATATACTTTGCATTAAAAGATGTTTATTTTATGCACATAAATGTTTTCTTTCAGTTAAATGATGAGATGTCAAAGATTGTGACCAAGGTGCTGAACAATTACACCGGCAACAACTCGACCACGGAGCAGGCCTGGGACTTCATCCAGAGGAATGTGAGTTTGGAAAACTGATCTGGGCTTCGATTCAAGATGCTCTTTTAAAATCGTATTCATTTTTATAAAAATGCTTTTTTATCATGATGGATTACTACAAACTAAATTACAGAAAAGAAGTGTTCTGTTAATTGAAGATTAACCTACATGCAATAGATTTATTAATGAATATTAATAATGAAAAACATCAAAACGTTCTCTGCCACACCACATACTGTAGGAAAATATCAAAATCAAACTGATTAATGAAAAATGTATTGGAGACTTAAACACAGGAAACACATTTCATCAGCAGAACCCGTCAACTATCATTATCTTTTACTACTGACCACAAAACTGCAGAATGCAGGCGACCTCTGAATAAGGCCACTTAAAGGAGAAGTTCACATTTTATCAACAGAAAACCGTTCTTAAATTAAACACATTAAGGGGCTGCAATACTGATACTAGTTGACTTGTGGCTAGTATGTTGGCTGAATTATCTTGTATGACACAGAAGGTGTGCAAAGATCTAATTTCTAAATAAAGTAACTAAAGCTGAGTAGAAATAGAAAATGGCATTAAAGGTACATGCCTAAGTAGAGGTAAGATCAGTCATCAAA
The DNA here is from genome assembly GCF_036324505.1 of Eleginops maclovinus. Classification (NCBI taxonomy): domain Eukaryota; kingdom Metazoa; phylum Chordata; class Actinopteri; order Perciformes; family Eleginopidae; genus Eleginops; species Eleginops maclovinus. Next base: position 29,232,006 of record NC_086352.1, on the reverse strand, counting down.
ACAACATATATGAGCCTTCTAGTTAACAAAGTAAAACTGCACAATTTTGGAAAGTTTAAACGACAAAACTTCTTGGTGAGGTTTGGAAAAGTATTGTTGTTTGGGTTGAAATTAGAAAGTTCATTATGTAACGTAGTGACATGTGTGACTTGACGTAAAATAACCTAATGTATGTACTTTAAGTTTCTAATGGCACACATTTCCTGGATAATAGTGTTGGGTTTGTCAGGCCAAACCTTGAACCTTGACATCTTTCGTGTGTGTGGACTTTGATCGACTTTATACTACGGCAAATGACTTCCTCCTTTGCTCCCGTCATAATTACTTCAACCACTAGAGGTCATAATGAGCTGCATTCAATGACGACCTATAGGTGAAGTTTGATAAGTAAGGACAGCTTATAAGTGTCTGGTGTGTTTGTAGATGGAGTGCTGTGGCTGGACCGGCCGCCTGGACTGGAGCGGTAACATGGTGATCGTCAACAGCTCCCAGCTGCTGTTTCCCTGCTCCTGCCAGAACATCTCGGCTTCCACCTGGAACTTCTCCGACAGCAGCTTCTGTGAGGCTCAGACACCCGACTGGCCAGTATACGACACGGTAAACAATGTTTTTCTATTACTAAAAGTTACTTTAGTTTCCTGTGTAGGCTACTGTTACTTTATTATGTTCTTCATGTATTCATTCTTCTCTCTTCTGATAACTCAACTTCAGGGTTGTTCTGCCAGCGTGGAGAGCTGGCTGCTCACCAACATCGGGGTCGTTCTGGGGATCTGCCTTGGAGTAGCTCTGATTGAGGTACATTGTCATTGATACATTTATTATAGTGGAACATCTCTCAGTACAACTCTGGTGTGGATAAAACAATCAACCAAGACTCTTAGGCAATAAAACAGAACAACCACACAAACATGAGATTGCAGATATGTTTGATTTTCCAAGAATAAAAAAACAACACTATTGTTTAATACAGCCGCTGAGCTGTCAAGGAAGTACTTGAACAACCCCCCAAACATCATGTTACAGTTCAATGTGACAAACAGCATTTCATAGTGAGGCTGCAGCTAGCTTTCAACCAAAAAACGCTTCTTTGTTTTTAAAAGAAAAAACATTTTCTAGAGATGTGAGTACATGGTTTTAATATAAAATGAATATAGATAGAAAACGTTTAAATATGTCATATGTTTCATAGATCTAACATAAAGATGAAAATGGTTTTAATGAAGTATTGATCGATGTCTTTATTTTGTTTGACAGTTGGTGGGGATGATCTTGTCCATCTGCCTGTGCAGGAACGTTCACACAGAAGACTACACCAAAGTGCCAAAGTACTAAAGCAGCTCACGGGAGGAAGCTAACTGTGGACCTGAACGGCAAGGAAGAGAGGAAACCGTAAAATAATGCTTTTTCTTTGCCATCCTGTATTTGGTGAAACATTTTGTCCAAATGTAAAATAATTAGTTTGTTTTATAACTTGTTAGATTATTCTTCTCGAGCAAATTCCATCTTTTTGTCGTTTTTTTTTTTTTTTGGTGCACTTTAGAGAAAGAGTTTTTGATTAAATTCATATAGAACTACAGTTTATTAGGAACCTGTTAGAGAAATCCCAGTTTTATCGTCTGTAGCGTAAGAAGCTAAGCTAATGTTAGCATGACAACTGATTTGGACAACTGGAAAAATCTCCTTTGTGAGGTGTGTTGTTTTTTTGTTTTGTTTATTTTATACACCTGCATTCTTATGAGTTTTTGTGAAATGTCTTAAGTCTTTTGTATATAAGTTAAGCCATTTTGTTGTATGAATTTGAATACAGAAAAATGTCCTCCAGTAGTTTATTTAGCAGCTGTTATTTTAAAGTTGTCAGTTTTTGTGTATTTTTGTTCTTAAATTCAGTCCTGGAAATAATAGAAATAATGAGGTACTAAAGAGGAATTTATGATACTTGTTTTGTGAAAGTATCACTCCGAGTTTACAATTGTCTTCGACAAGCAAAAACCAGATTTTCCTTTTTTTTAAGGTAGCTTTAAATTTATATTTGACTTAAAATAGATCATGTTTAAGGAGTGACATCTTTCTTTTAACTACTTTTTGAAACATGTGAACTTAAATGTGGAAAGGGAGGTGAAATTATTTAGGCAGAAGACATATTTTTGGAATCATCCAGTCTGGAAATTTGTTTATAAAGAAAAATCATTTGAAATCCATTTATGTACACTTTTTAATTCTCATCCAAGATGTTGTGTTGTTTTTATAATGTACAAATCCACTTCTTGACTTTCTTTTTATGTACAGTCTGTATGAAAAACAACCCATTAACCTTTATAATAGTTTCTTAGACGGAAAGGGTACGTATGTTTGTAACTAGATGGACTTTTGGTAGCTTGACACGTAAGTGTGTACTCACAATATTCATCCTTTCATTTGACCAATAAACTGATTACAGTCCCTTGTTGTGTTTAATCCACTTTCTGATGTTGTAAAGCTGCAATAACCAAAATTGTATATTATTTACAGATCAAATAGGTGTATTGTGTAAAAGACATTGTTTGTAGCCTTTCAGAGCTTTGAGCTATAGGCCGTAGGAATAACCTGTAGGCCTTAAAATGGGTTTAGCTCGCCTTAAAATAGTAGCAGTAGTAGCCTGCCAGAAATATACCAATCTTGGCAAAAGGCAATACCCATGGGCAGGATGGCATGATTCTTAACCCCAAATTGGATAATAGTCTTTGGGGTATTTCAGCGTTCTATTTCTTTCTATTTTCTATGAATATTTTATGAAAAAAGGCTATTTTTATTTTTAAAAAACCCTATTTTTTTTCAAAAGGTTAGAAATGGAAATATAAAATCTTGTTTTTTCTTGAATAAGTTTTGTGTAATGTGACCAAGAGACTCCAAATCTATGCAGCATTGTATAATTACTGTACAAGAATAGGCCACATCTGTTTTTATTGGATTTTGTACCACCCTTTCTATTAATAAACAAACAATGCACATGAATAAGTGGACACATAAATTGTGCAGTTCCTATGCAAACCACCAGAGGGTAATGTCACTTTGCTTAAAAACTAGACCAAATACAGAATGAGAGAGAAATAAATAAAGTGAAGAGACAAAAGAATAACTTGGCTCTGAGAGTTGGAAAGTAATCTGAAATGTTTATTAATTTAGAGATGCATATGCCTACTAATAGGCATAGTCAGTTCCTTGCTAAGATGTTATAAAGAGGGGGAGATGCTGCAGAAAGTAGATAGACACAATGTAGTTATTTAAATGAAGGTAAGACATATGATCCATACTTTATTGAATAAAGCTTCTCTTGATAAAGACTCGGAATTAGAGACCTGAGTACAAGGACCCGAATTCTTCTCCTATGTATAACAACACATATATATATATATATATATATATATATATATATATATATATATATATATATATATATATATATATATATATATATATATATATATATATGCGTTTGGTTACTTGACTGATTTCATGCTGCTTTCTGACATAATTCATCTTTAAAACACATTATATAATCATTCCTCCTTACTACAGATTATTGATAAAATGTGGATTAATCAAAGGAGAGGAATTTTTCCATCTTATGTTTTATTTTATTACTTTTTGAAGTCTTGTTTTTAGAACAAAACTTAAGAAAAATAGTGTTAGTACTTCACAAAAAAATTCCAAAATGGTCCAAAAAAAAAGTAAAGCCTTATCTTATGAAACTAGATACTTATGAAGTATCCTACAAACAAAACCTGTGCAAACAACTAAGTTATGAAAGAATTACAGTCAAAGTCAAAAGTGCCTTGGCCTACCTCAAGAATATACAGTACCGTATGTAATGTTAATTTAGCTTATACTGGTGATCATGTGCATAACCTACTGTCCATATGTGAATATAAGCTGAAATGAGATAATACATACAATAGTTTAGCCACTGTACCTGAAGGTGGTGACAGAATAGTGATGCATGGTTGATTGGTTAGTTGTTCCAGATGTGTTCTCTTCCCTGGAACATGTGACAATATGCTGCTCAGGAAACGACTAAACAAGGTTACACTCTCACAATCATACCAGACGTCCTTCAACGCAGACGTAAGAAACAACAGCTGACAGGAAACAGGCAAGACACACACACGGTCCAGACCAGTGAGATCACCGTCAGCCATGTTAAGCATAATGTGATTTCACCTCACAATGAGGGGCGTTGAATGCACAGAGAGGAAGTCATTAGTGGTGGGGATGTGAGTCTGTGTGGGGTCCTTATTTCATTCCCACTCCGTCAAAGCTTGGTGATGAATCTCTGATGGTGGTTCAGTTAGGAACCAACACTCAGGAAAAAAGTTTTCAGAGATATATGGCTCTCACAGCTATACAACATTTGATGATCTTAGAATATGATGCCTTGTAAAAGAAACTTATAGAAAAATTCCTTTTGGCAGTCAGCCTTTTCCTAGTTGGCATTCCTGGAACACAATAGAGTGGTGCAGGAATGAGTCCCAAAACCAGTATATTACTGGTATTACTTTCTTTTAAAAACGTCTCTAGGGTCTGTGGTTATCACAAGCAGAAGATATTTTTACTTTTTGTTCTACACCATAAAATGAGTCAGTAATTACTCCACTTTTGATCTTCCGAAGCTTCTGTGTCGAAAAAAATGGCAGATGCTAACAAGTGGCTAAATGACACATTAAACATTAAGGTTTGGCTGCCTTTAGCTTAGCGGTGTTGATGTGCAGCAATGCAACCAGGATGTAGTTTGTTCATGGCCTAACGTTAGCTTTTTACTTCTGGAGATTCAATTTACGCTTTAACTATTATTAAAGTGACGATAATAGGTGGAGATGTCCTGCTGAACAAAAGTGTAGAGTATCATAAATGTATGTTTGCCTCAGAACTTATTTTCAGCAATATTCCAAAATCCATTGGAAGTTGTCGAGGGAGCCCTTGCGTTATAGTATAATTTCCTGGTCGAACTGCAATAATATGTCATAACTGCACCTCTATTACATATGATTGAAAGAACACATCTCTTATCTCTGTAAACAGACATTGGTCATAAACTGTAATACGGGTTATATCATTCTTTTTCATTAATTGTCTGTGCCTGTTAGCTTGTAACTGTGCTATGTACTATGTGCTTTTGTGTCTGTTGTGTGTTTATGGGTTTGTATTCATGTGTATTTCATTGAAGTATGTGCTTCAATATGTGCTGTAATTGTGCTTGTATGTTTTCGTTTCATGCCATATACCTGCCAGAGACTGCAGGATAAAGAAAAGGCTACATTGCTAAATCGGGCACATTTACATGATGGTGTGTTTTTGTCTTTTCTTAGATAAATAAATAAAATAAATTGCGGTGGATTGAACTACATAATGTACACAGCAGTAAATTAAGTATTTAAATATAGCACAATGTTAAACACCTTCATCAGTAAAATGCAACAAACTCAGCAGAAATATTAATCCAAAGACATCATAATAGTAAAACACATTTTACGTCACTAACCATACTTTTCATACTTTAACTAACTAAATTTATCTGACAACCCTTATATACTTTAGCATAGGTGAGGTTTTGAAAGCATAATCATGTTTTCTGACCACACACAATTTATGCTTTGGTTTGGGAAATGGGTAAAAATGCAGTTTTTGTTTACCTCATGTTTATTTTCAAACAGGGGAGGATTTTATTTAAGTTGAAGCTTCATGGACTCATGGCAACAAAAATGGTTTGGAAAAATCCTTTCATATCAGCGGCTGCTATGTAGGTTGTTTTTTGATGGATTGGCCCTTGAAGTGCTGCATGAATAATTTTTTCGGTTCCTTCGGGCTTTAAGTCCTACACTCTGCTGCTCCTCCTGCCATGTTCAGGAGGGCAATGTAGCATGGAGGACCTCACCTGGCGTTATTGACATAGCTGTATAACGCCCACAGGGTCTGCAAGGTGTCTTTCCCTGCAGCAGAGTGTTTGTTATTCTGTATGTGCTGAGTCTTCCTCCTCCCCCTCCTCCTCCTCCTCCTCGTCATCCTCCTCTTCCTCCTGCAGCATCAGAACGAGAGGACTCATCCGCATGACAGGGAAGGTTTTGGTTTCTGTTTTCCTACAACATCTTTAATGACACCCTTAATATCTGGAGTGAAATGATGCAATGAGCTCATTTTGTCATTAAGGTGGTTGCTAATGTGTTTTTCCATCTCGTTAACCTAATTAAGAAGTCAAGCTTCACTTCCCTCCCTCAGCTGACAGTGAAACATCAACACTGACAGTGAGGGAGAAAAAAGTGCCACGCTCATAGACTGTAGCTCCATTGCAGGGTTTTGATAGTGTTATCCTCCAAAAATCCTTTTATGTTTGTGTCTGATCATTTTGTTGGGTTTTTCTGTTGCATCACTTGAGTGGGCACTGAGTGGGTGAGAAAATACAAACGATGTAAACACTTTCATGTTTGAAGCTTAACACAAATCTCAGTGTTATAATTAAAATATGCTTCCCCATTAATGTAACACTAAAAGCTTACCCATAAAAGCATTGGAGGGTTTTTATCATAGGTTATCAGCATTTGTAGAATGTAACTAAGTACATTTACTCAAGCACAGTCCAGTAGAACATGTGAGGTACTTGAGTATATTATACTCAAGTACCTCAAGTATATATATCAATTTGCTAACGAGATCGCCGTTTAGACTTTGAGTCAGTAAGTGTGTTGGAAAGTCAGTTTGAGTGAAAACACTGATAATCAAAAATATCTCAAAGAAGTTTTTCCTCTTTGTCTGAGATAGAAAATGTGCAATAGTGACAGAAAAACTAAATAACTCAAGATGTAGGAAGTATCTACCACTGAAGAGAAACTCCTTCTGGAGGGAACTTTGGGATTTTAGTCTTTGCAGACCATTTACATGCACAAAAGCCTGTATGGCGGCTGAGAGGACGCTGGCGTGAATGTCGCCGCTTCTCAGTTCTCCAAAGTTCTCCAACTCGCTAAAATTATCAGACTCCAAACTTGGATTCCTACCTCTGAATCGCGGGTCTACAGGTTGCTGCTACAGGGATTTGCAAATCGCTGTTGTTTACGAGTTGACCTGCTTACTAGTAGGCATCAATCTCGCGTCGCTACATTCTCGTCAGCCTGTGTAATCTGCGTATACTTTTCATTCATTTCAAGACGATCTGTGGACTACCACCAACGAGAGTGTTCGTGTTACGGATACCCTGCTTGACACAGATCAACAGTGCTGCAACTGACCTGGTTCACCCGGACTGCCTCCTCCATAATAGTCTTGCTGAAGTTTTCCTGTTCGTAGTTAGCCGCCGCGCTAGCAGGCTAACACTTTCTGGTGCTCTTAGCTGGATAGCTAGGATGCGCTGTCTCGCTGCCATGACTCTCTACTCTGCGGCTGAACTTCTAAAACTCAGCACTCTCTCTTCTCCGAACTGTCTTGAGGTCATCAGATCTCTCTGCCTACTTCGTCGCCCCCGCTACGTGCATAGGGCTGCCAGGCACAAGTTTGTTTACATGGATAATACTCTTGCTGTCCCCTCAGTTAGGTGCACCGCTTCTCTGCTGCAACGTCATCATAACAAACCACGCCCACTTGCTGTCAACCGGTGTCCTCTGCTCCCCATCAATTGCACTGTGACCCCTGCTGCTGCCTCCATGAATAGGGCTGCCACATTTATGTTATTAAACACTCGCTCACTAAATAACAAAGCCCCACTAATTTATGAAGTTATTCTGGATAAAAAGCTGGACTTCCTATGTCTGACAGAGACATGGCAGAGCCAGCAGGACTTCGTAACTCTTAACCAAGCCACTCCCCCAGACTATGTGTATCTTCATAAGGCCCGTAGCCTTGGCCGTGGGCTAGCTGTTATTCATCGATCTAATATACTGGTCAAAGAATTTCCAGTCAGCTCCACTTCCTTCGAAAGTCTCCATTTTGCATTGGCAGGCGCTACACAGCTCCAAGTGCTGCTTATCTACCGGCCGCCTAAAGCCTCCACCCACTTCTTGTCAGAGCTCTCCGGGTTGCTTGCCACCATCTGCCCCATGTACCCATCTACTATTTTAATGGGTGACTTTAACATTCATGTGGACTCGGCTAACTGCCCCTTTGCCTCTGACTTTTTGTCACTATTGGACTGTTTTAGTATTGCGCAACATGTGCATGTTCCAACACACACCAAGGGGCACACCCTTGACCTTGTGTGCTCCACTGGAATCACCCCCTGTCATCTCCAGTGTGATGACCTGGCTATTTCGGACCATCTCGCCATCTCATTCTCTGTTTCTGTGCCCCTTCCCAGTCAGCCCAGTAAACGAACCATCACATTTCGGAAAACCAAACAGGTCTGCACATCCCTGTTGTCTTCCACCCTTGTGACCCACCTGGCCACTCCCCCTCTTAACACCACCGTGGATGGTCTGGTGGAACACTACAATACTGCTCTCTCCCTCAGTCTGGACTCAGTTGCCCCTCCCATAACCCGGTTGGTCTCATTTGCACGCCCCGCTCCCTGGTTTACTCCTGAGCTCCGCCTCATGAAAGCAGCCGGCCGCCAGCTTGAGAGGCGCTACAGGACATCTGGCCTCACCGTACACCATGAGGCCTACAAAGACCACATCAGGGACTACAAGGAGGCTCTCTTGAAGGCGAAGACACTCTACTACTCCATACTTATTAATAACCAACAAAACCACCCTAAAAAGCTTTTCATAACAATCAACCGACTACTGCGCCCTCCTGATTCCCCCCAACCCTCTGATGCAGCTGATCTGTGTTCCAGGTTCCTGGACTTCTTTCAGAAAAAAGTGGAAACTATTCATAATCACCTTCTGCAATATTCTACGCCACCCCCCCCTTCTCCCCACCATCCTGGTGCCGACACCCCTACTGCCTGCCCACTGCAGTGTTGCCTCTCCTCCTTCACCATGTTGGACACTGACCAGGTGCATGACTTGGTGTCCAAAGCGAAGACCTCCTCCAGCCAGCTGGACCCCATGCCTACCACCCTGGTGAAGACCTGCCTCCCTGTCATCTCTGCCTCTATTGCCGCCATCATAAACTGCTCACTGGACTCTGGTGTGGTGCCCTCAGGCTTCAAAACAGCTGCAGTCATTCCCACCTTGAAAAAGCCCGGTCTGGACCCTGACGACCCTAACAACTATCGTCCAATCTCCAACCTTCCTTTCCTAAGTAAAATTCTGGAAAGAGCAGTGGCTTCCCAGCTTCAACATCACATGTCACACCATGAGCTCTTTGAACCCCTCCAATCTGGCTTCAGAACTCAACACAGCACCGAGACCGCCCTCATTAAAATCACTAACGACCTGCTCACTGCCGCCGACAATGGCCTCATCTCCATCTTCATCCTCCTCGACCTCTCTGCAGCCTTTGACACAGTGTCCCACTCCATCCTCCTCTCCCGTCTCACTGAGCTCATCGGCCTCAGGGGCTCAGCTCTCTCCTGGTTTCAGTCCTACCTTTCCAACCGCAAACAATATGTCACCCTGAAAGATGCCAACTCCATCCTGGCCCCAGTCAATCATGGCGTACCCCAGGGATCTGTGCTCGGCCCTCTCCTCTTCACCATCTACATGCTCCCCCTCGGCCAAATTATTCGTCACCACGGCCTCAGTTTCCACTGCTACGCCGACGACACTCAACTGTACATCAGCACCAAACCCTCCACTCTGCTCCCACCTGGCCCACTCATCAACTGTCTGCAAGAACTAAAAACCTGGATGACCTCTAACCTCCTCAAACTCAACAGCAATAAAACTGAGCTCATGGTTGTGGCGCCCAAGCCACTGCTCAGGAAGGTTGGGGATCTTCTCCTGGAAGTGGATGGCTGCTACATCACCCCATCACCCGTTGTCCGCAACCTGGGTGTCATTCTCGACCCCACTCTATCATTCCAGTCCCACATTAACAACATCACTAAATCTGCATTCTACCACCTGAAAAACATCTCAAGACTCCGACCCTCACTTTCAGCCTCAGTAACCGAAACCCTCATTCACTGCTTCATCTCCACCCGCCTGGATTATTGCAATGCCATCCTCACAGGTCTCCCCTCAAAAACCCTGGACAGACTGCAATATGTACAGAACTCTGCTGCTAGGGTCTTAACTGGCATTAAGCCCTGGCAGCACATCACCCCCACCCTCATGCAGCTCCACTGGTTACCTGTCAAATTCCGCATCAAATTCAAAATCCTATTACTCACCTACAAGTCCCTCCACGCCCTTGCCCCCCGTTACCTCTCCGACCTCCTACACCCCTACACCCCCCTGCGGTCCCTCAGGTCCTCTGTCAAGGACCAGCTGGCAGTACCCCGCACCCGACTTAAGACTTTTGGGGACAGGGCCTTTTGTGTGTCTGCCCCTACCATGTGGAACCAACTCCCCCCACACATCCGCTGTGCCCCCTCAGTTGATTCATTTAAAAAGCACCTCAAGGCACACCTTTTCTCTGAGGCCTATGGACTTTAACCCCCTCACAACCCCACCTGGCGCCCTGCGCACTTGCACCCTCACTCACTCTCACACACGCACTCACACACACACACACACACACACACACACACACACACTCTTTGTAAAGCGACCTTGAGAGTCCTGAAAGGCGCTATATAAAATTAATTTATTATTATTATTATTATTATTACTATAAAACACACTACAGGAAATGGAAACCACAAAAAGCACAATAGGGCCTCTTTAATGAAAAGTAAATCATCCTCCCTCAACATTAGTTTCTTAAGTTTAAGAAAAGTTTCTCTGCTGCAGAAGACGTCATATTGTGTAAAATATTTATTCCAACAACATCAAACTGACTGTTTCCAGCACTCTCTCAATCACAGCAGAGACACACATCTACCCCCTGCTCGCGCCTCAGCGGGTGACCTTTCTTTGCTGAAAGTCCTTCATGCCTGCAGCTCCTCCTGAGGCCTGTCAGGGTTCATACATCAGACACCTCCGGCGGGGATCGCTGTGCCCATCACATGTGACAGGGGAACACGCTGAGGTAATGGACAGCGACAGAGCAAGACTCAAACACACAACTCACTGCGCCACGTCTAACTTCCATTCTTCAGAGGCCAGCCACACACAGCCAGAATCTCAATTTCACTGGTGGTGGGCGGCTGATTTGAGACGGACAAGCTGTCTTGCTGGATGGCAGCTGATGTTTTGGGACGAGGAAGAAAAGAGCAATTTGTATGCAGTGTGAGTTTTTTTCTGTTTGACTTCTACGGAGAGGCTGAAGTGCTTTATCTAATCTGTGCGGTCTGACATTCTGTTCTTTAAACAAAAACTGCTGCTTTGTTAGTCTGCACCATATGTCTCTGTGTATTAAGCAGAAGGTGCTATGACCTTGGACACACATACACATTTCTTCACACATACAATTTCTGGGAACACAGGTATATTTTTTGTACTGCGATCAATGATTTTTTTTAAAGAAGTGGCTGTAGCCAACCGTTGTGCTTCCAGAGAAATCACAATCGTTATAAACTGAATACAAATCCTCAAGATGTGTTATGGTTTCCCACTGTGACTGACATCTCACCCACTGTGAGAGCGGGAAGTCTTCTGCATTATTTAAAAAATGACGTTACCAGTCCATGTAGGTTGAGCAAAAAACAAAACTGTTCATCTGTGTGTTTAGATGAGGAGAGAAGGTGCCTCAAAATTACAAATGGATGGCCCACACATGGAGAAGGTTGTGAGGTTTGAGTCATCGCTGTCCCTGAACAAGCTCCCTTGTGTCCTGCACACTCTGCCAGACGGTGTTCTTCACTCAGTGGAGGGAACAGAGGTGTTCACGGCTCAGCAGCAGGAGGATGACAATGCTTATCTGCAGTTAGCTGTGTGGGCTGTATACTAAAAACCTTCATCCAACAATACCAAGCTGAGTTTTTGGAATATTTTTAATGTATCAGAAAGGACCTTGCACAAAGCAAGAAAAGGAAAAAATAATCTTCATTTGTGCAGCATGGTGCAGTGAGATTCAATGAAAACCAGGATACAGACAACCTACAAGCAAGATTAAAAAAGGATATTAAAAAGGTTTAGTTTTACTTTTCCATGGATGGAGGTGTGAAACCATTTAGAACTTAGTGATAACACTTCAATGTCTTTGTTATCGAGTCAAGAAGCCCTTTTAAAGATTCTGAAATAGGTGTGATGTGGTCTCTTTTGCTTAAAGCTCTGCTGCAGCTTCATGTTCTGCAAGCTGAGATCTGTAAATGAAGAGAGGATTGCAACAGTCCAGAAGACAGAACAAAGACAAATGGTTCAATATCTTTGCATCACAAAGAGTAAGATTCAGTAAAATTATATTAAAACATCCAGGACCATCAGACAGCTACAATATGTACAGGTGTGTGTCATCCACTTAGTTTACCACTGTGTAATCATATAAATCGTAATTTAAGGCTGAATAAAGAAAATACTCTTAGGCACACTATCAAGCTTCTCATCTTTAACCTTCTATTGAAAAACATCTATTGTATATTATTTTTTATTGTATAATCCGAAAATAATTAACTGTTTTAAAGCAGGACTACTATACATTACACTTATTTTCTTTCATGTTTTCATTTGCCGATCAAAACAAGATACATGAATGGCTGAATGAAGCTATCCATTTGATCAGCTGCTTGAAACTATCCATTGGCCAAATTAATCAAGTCTATTGTTTGGCCAATCCAAATCAGCCGTTTGATATTTCAATGTAAAGAAGCCACTCGATTGACTCCTTTAAACAAGCAATGGGATTGGCCCGTAGTCATTTGATTGCCCGATTGAAACAAGTCCTTTTTGTTTATCTGATTAAAAGAGGCCGTTTGACTGGTTAAATGAAACCATCCATTTGGCTAGCCTATTGTCTATTTGTGTCTGATTCTTATTCTATATGTAGCAAAATAGCTTTCATGACAGATCTCTGAAGAATCAAAAGAGGATGAAGAGTAATCAAAATCTTATGTTTTCCATGAATGCAATGCTGTGGTGTTTCGGACATTTTGCACAATCAAGCTTGTAAATTGATGCAACTCGAATGTACATAGTCCAATTTGCCCCAAATGTCACATGAATAGTAATGGTCCAGGGCTGGCGATTATAACAGGTTAATATTGAGTCATAGTCATAAGAGACAATTACTTGGAAACAGGAAGTCCTACCATGATATAGAGCTACACATGATAAAAAACGCATAGTAGACAAAGACCTTTTTTTCTGTCATTTTTACCACCTTTACCACCTCACTCAAAAAAGCATTTTCACACGTTTGTCATGTTTATTTTGGTTGTAAAAGTACACTTTATGTTTTAGTTTATTAACAAATTATTTGTTGGATGTTTCATTATTGTCTCAAAATGATTGTGGACTAAACTGTTAAAGGGAACAAGATAAACTATGTGGAGCATCTAATGATCACAAAGCAGTACAGTAGGTCATCTTGCCTACAGGCATCATGGCTGCACTGGCCCATCAACCAAATGTGCAACAGTCAATTAAAGTAGAAAAGAAAACTCGATGTGTCATCCTTTTTTATCTCTGCCCTCATTTTATATTCTTCAGTTGTTTTCATGCAGCGTGTGAGTGATGGCTTCCTACATTTAGCGGCTGCAGATTAGCATACTTCTCTGAGCTGAGAGCAGATTCAAGATCAAGAGATGAGAAGGGCAAGTGTGCATGTCTTTCTTTAGAGGTTAATTTGCAGTTATATATTTCTTACGTTGTACTTTAAGAGGGATTGGTTTATGAATTACAATGGGAAAAGAAAAGTGAAAGTGCTGAGTGATTCATAAAAAAAATCACAAAGATCCTTTGCAGGATCCACTTGTTTTTCTTACTCTCCTTGTATCTGAATAGTAGTAGTAGTAATAGTAGCAGTAGAAGTAGAAGTAGTAGTAGAAGTGGTAGTATTTACTTTACTATTCTCATTTTATCCAGCCTTTTTTACTTCTGCTCCACTACATTTCAGAGACAAATCATGTACTAAATGCTTATCACTATATTTATTTTGACAGTTAAGTTAATTTATTGATTAAGATTTTCAAGCAAAAATGTTGGCTCACTTTAATATATATTTATGAAATAAGATAATGTGCTTTAAATAGAACTGTTTAACAGCAGTATAATGTAGTTAGATATTGCATCACCTCCACCATCTGTCACAGTAAAATACTGCTCTTCAATAAAAATATTGTAATAATCTGATACAGCAGTATATGATAACATAACTTGCTGAAAACCATCAATTAGTATACGATTTATTTTAATAGAATAATCAGAATTAATTTAGCTGGTAAGTATTTCGTATTTTGTTTGTGACACAAGTTTTTTTAAGACTCTATTGCTGGTAGGCCTACTCCCTACACCGTTTATGTAAAGCTCCCACCACTGATCTGGTCGTACCTCATTTCGTTAAACCTTTTCCCTAAGTACTTTTATTCTGAAATGCGGTTCCGGAAGTGAGTGTGTAGTGCTTTAAATGTGAACGTAAACATTACCAACAGCTCACACCGAGAACTGAACACAAGTCCACGGACTCGCTTTCAACTGCCGGAGGTGTGACTGCTTTGCTGCAGTTTGTTGGATGTATTAGTTTATCGGGAGACAGTTGACTTCACTCCTACAGCCATACAAGAAACGTTTCTGAGAAAGACGCTCTCATCCTCCAGCGGTAAGTTACAGCGGGTTATATTTTACGCACAGCAGCCTACAGATGTACAAACAGTAGCTTCATACAGCAGGGTTTAACTTAGTTAGGGTGACCAGACGTCCTCTTTTTATGTCCTGTCCGGAGCGTCCGGGGGTTTTTTATAAATTCATGAAAACGTCCGCTTTTCACAGTTTTTCATGGGACCATTAAGCGTGTACTTAAATTGAATGGTGCTTTGCACAGAGGTCTACTGTACTTAGACTTCCCTCCCAACAATCGCAAGTGTCCTCTTTTTCGCCACCTCAAATCTGGTCACCCTAACTTAGTATTTAACGGCTAGCTTAGTTATTTACTCCTGGAAATACGTTAAATTAATGATGTTTGCTATATTCACCAACTTTCATATATGTAATCACAGTTTAGTGTTCATTTGTGACCCTGAAAACTTGACATTTGGGTTCAAACAATGATAAAAACTGTTAAGTACCACTTTATACTGTTAAAGCTGAATGTGAACAAGGCTAATTTGGGAGTAAGAGGTGAAATGGGTTGCATTTTGATAACTGCAGCATATTTTATTCAAACAAAAAAGATAATACTTGCTATAGGTGTCTAAAGCAAAACTAAAGCTGTACAGTTAAAAAAATAATAATCACATTTTGATGTTCACTTAAGAATTGGGGACAGGGTTGAATTCACTTGTGTTTGTGTATGCAGAAACAAGATTTTGAAGTTATCCATGAATGTTTTTGTATTTATTAATCAAATTCGCATGTCAGCCAGTAGGTCACAATACACAATCTAAGTGTAGAAACGCTCGCTATAGCGTAGCCTACTGTATTTTTGAGGTCTGTTACATAAGAGCACTGTTAAACTCGTTGTACACTGTAAGAAATACATGATCAGTACATATTTTTTCATTTCATAACAACAGAAATGAAGGAGGTTACAGTGTTTGTTTATGTGGGGCTGCAACTTATTGCTTAATGCTGATTATTTTGTGATTTATGTATTCGTTTTTTATCAGAAATGTGTGAAAATGGCCCATCAAGATTTCATAAAGCTGTCAGATCATACAAAGAAGTATGGAGGCAAATCTTTACATCTGAGATGCGAAAGAAAATAACATTATTTGTGTGAGTTTACCAACTGACTTGATTGGTGAATCAGATGTTGTTATATATTTTTTTTCACGCTACATGTTTATGTTAAGAAATGAATATCAGCAGATGTATTGGGAACAGTGATTGTGCTCTCAAACATCCTTCAGCACCAGCCTCACATATCTTATTGATATCAATGTTTTCTGATATACTAACGTGGAAAATGCAGGAGTTTCAGTAACTATAAACACATATAAAGAAAGTACAATCGACCAGCACAGGCAGTTGGGTTATTAGAATCAGAATAAAGGCATTCTGATTATATAGCCATTTGAGAGTAGTAGGCCTATGTGTAACTTTATGCAATTTTGTGCTGAAAACAACATTTTCTGTTGACAATTCATTATCCAGCTTTATTTTTAGAAAGACAATTAAAATCTCTAAATGATCTGGCATGGTGGCGAGTTCAGTAGCCAAATTAACATTTGGCTGCTGGTTTTTGGTACTTTCACAGCTTTTTACGTCTGTGCAGCACATATTCTGACCATGTGCATGGTTTTTGTTTTTCTTCTGAGAGCTTCAGCTGCCAGCCTGTTATCGAGACTCTTCTTATTTTCTCTATGAAGTTTTCTCTGCATGCATAAATTAGCTTGGCACATTAATACCCACCATCTGCGTGAACATTAATGTTCAGAACAGCCATGCCAAAAAGGGTTGTGTTACATGTCTTACAAGTTAAAGGGAGAATCCACCCTAAATTCACCGTTTTGACCAAGCTTACTTATCATTATTTTTAAATAATCAATGAAGCCTTTAGTCTAAAAAGTGTCAGAAAATAATACCACACATGCATTGTGATGTGAACAATGCATGTGAAGAACCAACACTGAAGAATATTAGATTTAAATGAATGTAAATCAGGGGGGGAAAATCAGCAACAGCTCATAGGAGATCTGGCATTAGCATTAGCCATGCTAGCGACCTGGCTCCAGAGAAGACAATCTGTCGGTCTGTTTATCCACCACTTTCCTGACTGAAATATCTCAACAACTACCAGATTAATTCCCACAAAATGTTGAAGTACAGATGCTTCCCCTGAGGATCTTAAGCGTAACCATTCAGTTGACATTTTTGGGTCAAAAATAGTATAGTTTGATGTTCCCTTTTAGGGTCACCAGACATTTGAGCTTTTGATAAAATATCAATCAACAGTATCATTTTTCAAATACTTTAGTTTATGACCAAATGCCTGCAAAACCAATTCCCATAAGCCTCAGCAGGATTTGTTTTTTACAGCTTACTAGCTTATACTTGCATGTTGAACCAATATTACGAAAATGGAATAAAACGTCGCCTGGTGAGCATCAGCATGTTGGTGTTGTGGACACTTGGTTGGTGTTGTGGACACTTGGTTGGTGTTGTGGACACTTGGTTGGTGTTGTGGACACTTGGTCTTGTTTATTGATAAAAGATAAACTAATCTGCTAAACTGTCGGTTATGAATTGACAAAGCGACTGATGGTTTCCACACTATATTCTTTATATATTTGCTATGTTTCAAAGGATTTTAGAAGTTGAAATATGTTGTCAGTCCCTGTGTCAGTTTTCATATTAAGTCATGTGGGGATGGTCGTCCTGTTACGTGGTAGTTGAGACTCATGCCACAAAATGTAAAAAATCTGCAGTTTGATTCCAGGACCTTTGTTGCATGTCTCAGCCCTCAGTCTACCAATGTTAGCTGTCACTCTTTAAAAGCTAAACAAAGGATAAATAATCTTTAAAGAAACAGCCATATGAGGATAAACCCTTTTCGAATCCAGTCCAGCCACAAGCCATGATTTGATTCTCTTTTTCTTTAGTCCTTGTTGCTCTCGGTCTCACCACCTCCACATCCTGAGAGTTCAGGTCGTGTGTCTCTCTGGAGGACAGGCATTGTGGCGAGGGGGAACCTTAGGTCCATCTGTCCCTTCTTTTCATGAGCAGCACTGAGGCCCTTAGTCTATTTGTGGAACACAGTATGGCTGCTGCAGCCTGACAAAAGAAACAGCAGAGCTCAGGGGGAGCGATACGCAATACGGGACTGGCTGTTACTTTACTTCCCATCCTGCCGAGAGAGCGTCTCATGGGGAAGCTGTGGGAGGAACGCTGCTGGTGGGACAGAGGTCTGACAAATAGAGCCCTTCATTACTGTAGACTTGTCAGTGTTTAATTGTCTTTGTTCTTTATTTAGCAAAGTTTAGACAAAGCAGAAGTAATTAAAGCGCTTTTTTCTTTAAAAGTAAAAATATGTTTGTATATTTGAATCTTTTTCCTCATTGGCTGCTTTGTAAGATTGTTATATTTTGTAAATGATTTTTGAAAAGTTAATCGGACTAAGAGAGCCGTTGGAAGAAATGTTTGATTGATTCATTAGAAAACTAACTCTTTTGAAGAAAGCGGTAATTGGTTTTGTCTAGAAGCAGCTGTGTTAGAAAGTTGAATATAATCTTTTTGGATTAAAGAAAATGGATTATTGGATTCTTTTTTTTTATTCCCCGGGTTTCTATGTTTAGAAGGACTTTATAGATAAAAAGGCGGGAAATTATCTAGAAAAGAAAAAAAAATTGATAAAGGAAAGAAAATATTAAGAATTCTCTGTATTTTAAGTTTTCTTTTATCATGTGTTAAACCTCCAGATTTCTTTCTGCTAAGGAGACATTCGTGGTAATCTGGTGAAAAAGGAAGAGGGTCGTTTCCTTGATTTGATGATTGAATTCGGAGCCTTTAACACAGCCTATTCTTCTCAAACACTGCAGACACATACGGCTCTTTCAAAGGTTTCTGGTTTTAACGAGATTAAATTCAGTCAAAGTGAATTAAAAGGCAGATGGTCTCCCTCCAGAGAGCGACCCCGACCCCGAACTCTGCACTGCTGCAGCACGAGGGTCTCTACCAGCTATATCTTTCCTGGTGGTCTTTCTCTCAACACATTTTGAGTTCCTGTGTTAGTCCACTAAACAAAATATGTAACTCTGAACTGAAGCTGTGTAAGAACTTCACAATAATAAAAAATGGAAAATATGATAAAATCCAAATCCAAAAGAGGACCTTAATAAAAGGGAAAATAAACAAGTGTCGGTTGATAAAAAAGGGTTAAGATTGTTTACGAGAAAACACAGCAATTGTTTAATTAATCTATATTCAACCAGTTTGTTTCTCTGAAGAAATGTTGTTAAATGGACCTTTGGGGACCAAACATTAACCAACGCTTTAAAGTTTTGTTTTGGACAAAAAGTTGTCAAAAAGATTTCAGTTTCATATAATGGGATCACTTCAGGTCTGATCGTAGATGCTGACATTTGTAGTTTCAGTTGAATTCCATTCCTGGTTTTATTTGTGGAACTGTTGTTTGTGTACTTACTTTAGGGACAATATACATTTCAACTAAAAAAATAATAAATCGGAACAAGAATTTGTGGCAGGACAAATGTTTAGCACATATTTCAAAATGTTAAACATACTAACTGAATGAGGAAGCATGCTAGCATTAGCTATTTAGCACTAAACACAAATAACAGCTGGGGCAGATAAAAATGTCATTCATATTTGGTCATAAGTCTAAGTATTGCACAGCCAGGTGTCAGTTCGCTTAGCTTAGCACAAAGAGTGGAAACAGGTGAAGCAGCTGGTTCAGTTTGTATGTTAAAATGTCAATTTTTGGCTGTCGGTTAAACTAACGCTTCAGAAAACACATATGATAAGTTTATAAAACATGGTACAGTGTTGAAAATCAACCAGTCATTTACAACCTTTTTGGCTTTTGACTCTCTTTGTGATTAAAACTTCTGAGTTGTTTTTTAGTTGTCTTTTCCCCCTTTAAACTCCTCAGATTGTTTCATACAGCTAATTGTTTGAATCCGAAAGACTTAAAAGTATCCCATCTTTTACTTAATATCAAAACATTAGCAAAATATGTTTTGAAAAGTCAAACCAACTGTTTGTATAAACACTTTTTCTGTTGAGTATCTCATGAGTCACTGAGTATTTTCACCTGACATTTGAGCTAATGTTTAGAAAGTCACTCCTGGGTTTAAAAGCTGACTTATGACAAAAATAAAATGTAAGAATTTGCAATATAACGATAATTATATCCAACAGTACAAAGCAGTGTGGTAGCTTTAAGTGAGTTGTGCCGCGACAACATTCTTTGGCACCAGTTGCTGTGGTCTTATTAAACACAAAAGCAGCGGTGCAGTTGTAACACAGTGGCTAAATCACCAGAGGATTTGGCGCCGAGCCACCCCTACACACTGTTAACACGTGGGAGCCAATAACTCAGAGCCTGAATATGTCGCTGAGGCAAAGCAGCAGACAGTATTCCTCAGTTTATTCTCCCAAACCTGAACCAGATGGTTTCTTTTACACATCGAGGCAATTACAGTGAGAGGAGGCTGCTGCATGTGTGGTCCCGCTCAGACCAGGGGTTCACCAGAGACTGAGATCATCTGCATAGAAAAATTGCTTTTGGTTAAACCCTGTGCATTGATTTCACTTAATAAACAGGAGCTAATAGAAGTGGCGATGTGCAGGTTGGACGCCTCTCTTCCCCGCCTCTGCATCCAACTCTCTGGGTTCTAGTGTAATTGGGTCTTGCAGGATTTACTTTCATCTTTTAAAGGTTCGACAGCTCTGCACTCTGAAATGGCACTGCGGTGCTGAAGTGTTGGCAGCAATTGGGAATTATTCTCTTTTTCGTCAAATCTTCTGAAGCCATTGTTTGAGTCTGAAAGCAATCTGATAACTTTTGTTTGTCTGGTCAAGATTCTCTGTGTCGCTTGTGTCACACACTTGCAGATTTCAGCCATTGGTGGAGTTTTAGATCATACAACCTTTATCTCTCTTGCTCTTACTGACATGCACTGGAGCTGTCATTTTGTCAACTGTGTGAATGTGATGCACGCACATCAAAAAGGCAGAAGGAGCTTTTGATCTTGTTTCATCAGAGTTCAAGTTTGAATTTAATCTCAAACATATCATTGAACACTTCAGAGATGAAAAACGGTTACTCATATATCCTCAAAAAATGTTCAGATGGTGCAGCATTAGTCACCTTCTCACTTCATCTGCACATGAATGTGATTTTGTTTTGTTAAGAAATGGAGCAAGTATGAAACGGGGAGAAGGGCTTCTTTTTGAGTGGGCAGCAACCGCCGTCAACAGATTTGGTCCTACACATGCGTGAGTCATGTGCCTTCTGTTTGAAAGGCCTGTAGTTTCTGCACAGCTGCCAGAAGAAACCTGTATCTGTATGCAGGATTAAAAGACCATCACTTGCCCCTTTTTAAATTCACTATTATTTAACCTCAAGTCTAGTCTAGTCATAGAGAGGTTATTACATTTCACCCAGGGAGTGATCCCTCTTTTTTTTTTTTTTTTTCTTGGAAGTTTAACCCTTTTTTTGTGGGGTTTTTCCTCTTTCAAAATAAAACTCTGGAGAGTGTATGCATTGCTTGGTAAATTAAAAAACATATTAACTGATTTTGATCAACTGTCTCAAGATTATACAGTATACACAGCAACACTTTGAAGTACCTTTTTCCACTCCATAGCGACCAGCAACATACAAGTACATGGTGTACATTGAATGTTGAATACATGTATGAATACAGGCAAGATTTTCAGCTAAATATTGTTATTTGATATAAATTATATGTATTTAAAGGTCCCTTATCATGCAAAATGCACTTTTTGCTGTCTTTTACATATAAATGTGTCCCCGGTGTGTAAGGAGACTCACAAAGTGTCAGAAAATACAGCTCCTCTTTTCCTCCTTACCCATATCTCTAAAAACAGGGGTACAACGGAGCTGATCCAGATTTGCTGCCGATATGACGTCATATCGGAAATGTGGGCTGGCTTTACATTGAACTCCTGGCAACGTCCCACCCACGTCACGTCGCGAGCTGAATCCCCTCCGCAGCACTTCTGTGTCTCTGTTCAGCAGGATGTCTGCAGGAGGGACTTAGAGTAGGGTGACCAGATTTTGGCATTTTGTGCGCAACGCTGCTCCGCTGTCTGCTCTGCTCCCTCTGTGTGCGTGCGTGGCAGAGCCGCCCACAAGGCAGCCTCTCAGGAATTACGTCACGCAGCAAAGTACCGTAGAATTCTGTGCAAAACGCCAGTCAATTTAAGTACACGCTTAATGGTCCCATGAATGGTTTCATGAATTTATAAAACCCCCCCGGACGCTCCAGACAGGCCGTAAAAAGAAGACATGTCCGGGCAAAAGAGGACGTTTGGTCACCCTAACTTAGAGTTGTTGTATATATAACGCATGTAATGTCTCTGTTCTAGTGGTAATGGAGAAACTCAACTAAACGCTGCCGTGATTAAAGGCGTTTAATCACGGCAGCGTTTAGTTGAGTTTCTCCGTTAGAAACTTCTCTCTTCAGACAGAGAGATCATGACGCTCCAAAGGGGTGTGGTCAGCTTCAGCTCAGCTCATTTAAAGCTACAGTCACAGAATCAGCACTTTAGGAGCAGGGCTGAAATAGAGGGATAGCGGACATGCTAAAATCAATGATCTGTTTGGTATTTTTTTTTATATATATATTTGAGACTATATCTATAATATATGCCATAAAAGAGCACAATAGGAGACCTTTAAATCTAAACAGAATGCAACATTTTTTTTTGTGTTTGTTTCTTTAAAAAAAATCGTACAACTGTTTCATGTTTAAGTATATTTACTTTGAAAAAAAAGTGAATGTCAAAACAAATCTGGACAAAATCTTTATCTGAGTAAAACATGATCAAACTGAAAAATATGATGGTGCAGCAGATGCAGTAAAAGTACGAAAAAAGTGCAGATAAAACAAAAAAGATGATCAATAAGGTGTAAAAACCCCCCCCCAAATATACAATGTTCCAGGTAACAGGTAAAATGAGTTGGTTTTCTGGTAAATATGTCCAAATTTGGAGATTTTTTTCATGTTAAATTCGTAATTCAAAAAGTAGTTTTTAACCTGATTGTTGCACATTTGATCAAATATATTTATGATACAGTAAAACTTTGGTTTTTAAATATTGAAAAAATGTTATCCGTGATCTAAATCCTATTATAATATCAAAAACAAAGTCAAAGTAAAAAAACCCTCATCCTAAAGCTGCTTTTTAGATTATTTTTGTTTCTTTGATCCAGAATGAGCTGGAAACAATGGTCGGCTCATCAGCGCCCACAGATCAATACATGTTGGCTCACAGGGGATCGTGGTCATGTCCATGCTAAACAAAAGCTTTGTCAGCGCTGCAATACCAAACAAAAGAGCAGCGAAGAACTGAAGGATTACTTTATGCACTTTTAATTCCGCTGCACTATTATCCGTATGATGGTGTTTATGTGAGCTGAATAATATGAACTTTACAGCTTCACAGTTAGTCATCTCTTTTCATGTGTTTACTGATTAACACTTCTGCAGTTTTGAATCACATATTAAAAAAACATGAATCATGCAGCACTGTTCAATATTGCAGCAAAATGAATCACTCTCATTACTAAAGTGACTTTTTCCCTTTTTTGGTGTTTACCACGGCCTGATGTGCCGTATGTAGCATACGATTCCATCGCAGCAACAACATCCATCATCAAGTCGCTGCTTGCATGTGGGGGTTGCTATAGAAACAGCCAGACATTACGTGGACTACAAAGGTCACAGTGTAAAATCATCTTTGTTTTGTCTCGAGGGAGAGCTTTGGTAACTTTTGCGTCATGGCTTAAGAAATATATTCGTTCACCATGCTCACTATCTTATTTTTGTGTAAGCATTTGCTAATTAGCACTCACTATTGGACAGAATTCAAGTTTTAAAGGCCCCCCCCTCGGCCTAAACACCTCCATTCGATTATTTTCTTCTGCGACAAAGTGACATCACTATGTTATGTGCTTCTTTTGGCTAGCATACAGAAACATTGTACGTGATCCACTAAGGGGCAGGATAACTCTTAAGTGGTTGACCAATCACAACAGAGACGACCAGCTAACCAATCAGAGCAGACTGGGCTCTGGTTTCAGACAGAGGGTGAAGAGAGGTGCTGCAGCACAGGCAGTATGAGAAAAATAAAGAGCTTTTTGAATTGTAAAGCATGGAGAGATGTCCCAGTAGAGGAACAAAATACAAATATGAACCTGAACATGAGCAGAATAGGGCCCCTTTAAAGAACCTTAAGTCGCTAGAAGGTCCCAGAGTTATTTAGATTTATCCTCTGGAGAATATCACATTATGACAAACCATCTACTATCATGGAGAAATAACTGGAAAACATGGCAATCCTAATGGTTTACTGTCCCACTCTGTGATTATTTAGAGCTTTATATGTTTAATGTGCTTCATTATGAACCCAACCTTAACTCCTCTGTTTTCTCTCTACAGCTGATGTAAAGCAGTTGGAGGTCAAAGGTCACAGCCTGCCGTTCTACCACCTGCATTTGAACCGAGAGCCATTAAACAGGTACATATGGTAGGATGCTTTCTGTTGCTACTCAGTCATACTGACCTCTCACTCCTTTGTCACACACTTCTGTGTCGTTTGCTAGAGGGAAAACTTTTTAGAATTTCGGAAAGTACTCCAAATCCTTATCACATTATTCATGTAAGGATCCAAATAATCAGACTCAATAATCATTTTATTTCATATTATCCATTTTTTTTTGTTTGAAAGGTGGGTTCTTCTTTTTTATTTTGCTATACCTATTCAGTCGTAAGTTTTATCTCACTGACATCATTTGTAGTTGACAAACAAGCTGTAGTAGTAGCCATGAAGTAGTTCACAATGATTAGAGATGTATTCATCTTTGTTGTTATTTTCAATCTAATTCAGGATTGTGGCCGTCTTTCCATTTTGTCCTTTTTTCTCCAAGCCAAGAAGCTTTCTGAAGATTAGATCTGCATTTCAGCTGGATTTATTGCTGGATTGTTGAATTAGACTGCTTTAGTTTCAATGGTTCAGCCTATTAAAACTGAAGATTGAGTTTGGACGATTGACCGAAACCATATATTTATATTGGGGTTTGATCAGAGTTGGGTGTAACGTGTTACAAAAGTAACGGAGTTACAGTAATGTATTACTTTTTGCTGTAACGCAGTAATATAACGCATTACTTCTGAAATGTGGGTAATATAATACCCGTTACAATTCTCAGTAACGCAGTTACAACACATTTTAACCCGAAATGATGTGGTGTTTAGTTTCTAAGAATTCATAAACATCGCGAGACATTCCGACACCAGAGAAATAATTGTGCAGGTTGAATAGTAACTCAGTAAGCCTGTTTACTATTGGTTAAGAGGGCTGCAGAAACTGTTTTGTCGATTGAGAGCTGCAGATTCACAATGCAGAGCTGCAGGCTCGGACAAAAGAAAAGAGAAAGACAGGAGTGTGCACAGGTCGAAGAAACAGAAGGTAACTTCCTTTCGGTCTGCTGCTTGAACCCAGAGAAGTTAAGAGACTTGTGGCAGAGTGATGAAGATATGCAGCCTCTGTCCTCTGTGGAATCGCCGGCTTTTAGAAAGCTTGTCAGCCAAATCCCCGTTAACACACCGATGACAAGGTGAGCTAACACTGCCATAGAGACTCGTTCATATACAGCAGGTTACAGGGCCGTGCAGAGGCTCCACTAACATGTTATTAACAACACACAGAGACGTCATGTTACCGGTATCAAATATTATTCAGCTCACTCAAACAGAGCATGAGTTTAATTTCAGCATACTGCCATAGATAGCTTTAATTAATGAGCTGCAATGAACTACATTTTAGCATTTAAAGCCCTACTTTTGCAGTTATTTTGGTGAAATTAACTAAAGTAACACAAAAGTAGTGTAACGCATAACAGTTCAGAGACAGTAATAATGTAATGAACCTTATTACTTTAAAAAGACAGTAATAAGTAATATGTACTGTATTACATTTTGGAAGTAACTTGACCATCACTGGGTTTGATACACACACATGCTTATTGGTAAGGTTCATTTACTGTTATTTTTTAAAAACATTTTTTAACAAAAACAAAGAATTACTGCATATATCCTACACATATATTATTGGACTTTTTCGAGCAGGATTTATATTTAAAAATTAAACATTTTCTATTATTAAATATAAATGTGTGCAGCCTTTTTAGAGGTCAACATTCTCTGCGTGCTTATATGCACTTATTTTACTGTTTCTAATGCCAAAGGGCTTCTTTTTATTATTATTAGTGGGTCAAGTGTACACACATTACTTTGTTCTGGTTAATATCGCCGGGCTGATGAAATTCAAACTGCTCTGCAGACAGAGTAATGAATGTGAATCCCAGAGGTCAGACTGATCTAATTAAGTCCAATTTAAAGTAACATATTTACACTGTCAGATGTCTGTGATGTTTGGGCAATCCATCGACTTCAATAGAAACATATTACTGTTTATTTATGCAGTTTCACTCAAAGTGCAGTATTATTTAATATTTCAGTCTGGAAGGTAATTTGATTTAAGGTTAATGTATCTCCTCACAGTGTGTCTGTAAACCACCTGGTGTAAAATGCAGCACACATGCAGTCATAGTTATGACACATGATATATATACACATATATCATAGTTAACACACATGAAAGAGGGTGTCTCTGGTAGATGGTGAGCTTCACTGTTCACTCCTCCTTACATCGTTTCGCTGTGTTTATTTCCCTTCATCAGTAAAGCTCGTCAGATGTTTAAACCAAATGCTTAACATATATTTTCTTCTGTCTCTGTGTCTCCACCGAGCGAGTGCAGACCTTTGCAAATCCCAATGCTGCGTTCACATGCTCCTTAGAAAATTACAAATTGAGCAGGGAAAGTGGTTATTCTAACTATGGTGTCTTCATGACCTTTCAGATATAATTTGGAAGCAGAATGGACACTACAAGGAAGCTGTGTTGGATTTAACTGTTCATTGAGTTAAAAAACATGTTCATATACTGTATGTTTCGGAGTTGTTGTTGTTTTTAACAAGGGAGGGTGTTCATGTTAATTTATCCCAGCCGGGAACTCTTTTGTGATTATTCCACATGAATGCAGCAAAAATCTCATATTTTACTCAATGAAAAATCTTAATACCACTCGATTATAACTCTGTTCCAAGTTAACTTTAAGGATTTCACTTAAGTAAAAGAACATCAGCATGAAGATCAAAGTCTTCCTAAGTAGTATTGTTCCAAAATGATTTGTTAAGTAATAAGTATTTTTTACATTAACCAAAGTTAATGTGTTGATATTATTATTTTGCCCGTGAAATAGGTTCATTTTGAAAAGCGATGTATTTTATTTATGCATCAACTAGTGAGCCACCACTTACACAGAAGGCATATTAACTTTAACTTTATTAAAGGGTTTATTACCATTTGAGATATGGGCAAAAATTCAATACCGTGCACCCATAACTATTATATACAGTATATCATGTAAATGTATTGTTTTTTTTGTAAAATCCTTATTTCAAAACCAGCTGTCAAATAAAAAAGAAAATAATACAAATAATATTTTCCCATTACCCTTCAGAAATGTAATGGAGTAGATACACATTTAAATCAAGTACAGTAAAAGTACATTTGACTAAATGTACCAGCACTTCTAACTACTGCCATTCTGACTTCTCTTCTCTTGGTTTTTAGAATAGGTATAAAAAAGTAGAGTAGAGTAGAGTGGCATTCGACCATTAGAGAGAGAGGATGACGGCGTCTTTCTGTTCCTCGCGTCGACATTAATAACAGCCCAGAACTAACAGGCTGGAAAAGCGGAACATGGCGTTCTTACTAAAACATGACATGTTTGCCAATACTGAGTCAAGTAATATTTTAGGAATGTGTTAAATAATTGAACACATTTCAAACTCTTTTTATAGGACATTGTGCACAGTCAGCACACATCATTACATCATTTTCACCTCAATTCAACTTTGAAAAGAACATCACGTTCACCAAAAAAAACAAAGTTGCTTCTGAGTAAAAGAAGATTTTAAACTCTTTATGTTATATTTGTGAGGTGTACTCGATATTTTGGGTAACATCACAATCCTATTGGTATTTTACAAAGCTCTGCTGCAAATGATCCTACTTTCCATTTATAATCAATTACCTTCTTTGGAGAGAGGCCGCAGACCAATACTGGGTCTGTAGCGATTATATCGGACAGCTCCTGGTGCTGAAATGGAACAGAACTTAACCAGATCAATGCTGCATTGGCCCAAGATTACCCTGATAAAAAGAAGACTCTAACTTTCAGACTCGTCCTGAGACTTCTTGCTTCCAAGGATGAGGATCCTGAAAAGAATAGTCCTTGTAAATCCAATGTACATCCTTTGAATTTGGTTCTACCTCCATCATCAGGTTGTAATTTCAATTTGTTCGGGTATATAGTCTATGAAAAAAACTTGCAAAACTTGACGTATAAATCAGCCCTAAATGTAGTTTGGATTTAGTTCTAATTTACTAATGTTAGCAAGATAGCGTTGTAAACTAAGATGGCCAACTATTAAACATCATACCTGCTAAACATTAGCATGCTAACTTGTTGACGTTAGCATTAAGCCGTAACACACCACTTTACTTAAAGCTTCACAGCCATGTGAGCATTGCTGTACTTTTTCAAACTCCTCTTGTGATTGGCTACATTCTGTAATACTTGGATTCAGTCCAATTTGGTAGGGGACTTTTGGACTCACACAGACTCCTTTTCTTTTGTGGTAGGACTTTTGCAACAGCCATTAGAACTAAACTGGACGTGTCTATCATTTTTCCAACGCAGTTTAGATTTGACCCCGCCCACCCAGGCATGACGAAAGTATCGATTCAGAATCATAGTGTCATCTTTGGCCTTTCCATCCCACAAAATATAAATTTGACAAA